>NC_057872.1:17225048-17530882 GCF_019740435.1 Gambusia affinis | reverse complement strand
TCACTTCCATATAGTTAATAATTGATATTACTCTACTGTGAATGTGTCTCAGCACTTTGAATATGTTTCCCAACTATGAACCCCTGGTGAGAAATATGAAACAGCTGTTTTATGGACTTTCATAAAGGGAAAAGCTCTGGGAATAACGCTGAACATGTGAAAAAAAAAAGAAATAAAAATCGGAGTTTGTAGCTGGCAAGTCATTTAGACAATTTGATTTAGTATTTTGTGTTATGCTAACTTGTTAGAAGCATGCAAAGAAATGCTTTCAATATTACTTCTCATTTTTTTGCAGAAATTCAGCCCGTGAAAATGCATATTTTATCAAATCGTGTACGTGTGAGATCTGAGCCAGACTGACAGTAATACATTGGTTGTATCGTGCAGCACATATAAGTGCAAGCCAGTGAGAGAAAGTCTTAAATGTTTCTGGGAGGGAGTAGAAAAGTAATAAGATGAGTGGAATGCGTTTGCCGAGAGAGGGATGATGGATAGTTGAGGAGAGGCAGGTGAAGCTGAATATCTCCCAACAGGGTGGGTCATAAAGCAAGAGTACAGTTGCCTCTCCAACAACACAATGAGATCAAATAACCCCCAGTGCCTGTAACACAGGCACACACACACCCATTCGAAAGCAGAAGAAGCAACATCAGTGGTTTGCACCGACGTTCGGGTTTTGCTCTGTTTTGAAAGATCCATCAAACTTTCTTGCAGAAGGAGCAGAAATGTAAAGGCAGCGACTCTTTCACAAGCTCCCCATTGCACTCCACTATCTCCTGCAAAAACAGATATGGAACACATGAAGTATGTTCCAAGATCCATGTACAGCAGCTCAGAGTGTCTGCGGCTGTAGGGGAACTGAAACCAGATGAAGTGGTAAAGGAGAAGATCAAAATCCAGGTCAGGGAGATCAAACTGAAGACCTGAGGTGGATGGAGCATCACTGGTGTGATTGATGTTCAGAACACAGAAATAGATTAAGGTTTTATTATAGTGAAGATCTATTTCACAATACATCTTCACTCTACTAATACCATCAGGTAGGCTGTGGTGTTTAAATGGTGCTCAGTCGATGTCAAGGCTTTGAAACTATCCAAGGAAAATACTCCCGTCACTGTGACTACCATCAGCCCTGCTGATATAAGCTTTCATTATGTTTCTACTATACTCTGACCCCATCATCTGAATGTTGCAAATGAAATTGGGACTCACTGGACAAAGGCAACTTTTTCCCAATCTCTCAATGTCCTATTTTGAGGAGGCTAGCTAAATTGTAGTCTCAGTTTTCTGTTGTTCGCTGACAGGAGTCACACCTCATGTGGGCTTTTGCTGCAATTGCTCATTTGCATCAAAATTTGATGCAGATAGGCCACAGATTATGTATTCAGAGACAATATCCTGCATACACTGGCTGTACCAAGCTGATATTTTGACTACTGCTGTCTCATCTTCTTGAAACAGTCTGCTCATTCTCCTCTGATCTCTGACACCAATAATGCATTTTCATCCACACAACTGTTGCTCAATGGATATTTCCTCTCTTTTGGACATCTCTCTGCAAACCTGAGAAATGGTTTTGTGTAGACAATCTGAGTAAATCAATTGCACTCAAAAACGGTGTGTAGAGCGTTCCAAAGAAGGGTTTTTATGACCAAGTAGCCACATCCAAACTCTAGATCACGAGGTATACAACAAAGCACAAGAAGCAGTAGTGTAAAGGGACTAAGCCACGAAAGCCACTAAGAACTAGGGCAGTGGAGATGTCCTTTGTTTGGCAGTTGCAGGGAGGATAGTACTCGCCTGACTGCATTGTACCAAATGGAGAGTTGGTAGAGAGGATAAATGGTGTGGATTTGCTTTAAATTGGTCAGGTTTGATCCCTTAGTGCCAGTTAAATAAATTCTTTATGCTGCAGGTTTACCTGCTCTCGACTATGTGGCAACAGTTTGGGAATAGCCCCTTCCAGCTCCATAAATATGAAGTTGAGCTAATTTGATAAGCATGAATCTGACTGGTTTGTACAAAGCCATGAACTCAACCTCATGCTGACGACGAACCCAGATCTTCCTGTCCAACTTTAATGCCAGACCGCACAAATGCTGTCCTTGAAAAACATCTTATATTCCCTTAAGCACATTTCAAACCTTGTGAAAAGTCTTCCCAGGAGAGCTGAAGTTGTAATGGCCTCAAATAGTGGCCCAACTCCCTATTAAATTTCATATGTGTGTATAAAAGTGACCACCTTTGCTGCTACAAGGAGTAGCAGCAAACAGACTCACAATTTTATTTTAGTCACACAACAACCATTACATATCTTTGAGTATCTTATAACATACCTAAATATATCAGTTTATGAACAAATCATAAAAAATATGTTGCAATTGGATGTCTATATATGCTTGAGTTTTACATGGCATAAAATGGGCATTAAAGGCCAGTGTGTAGATCAGTGTGAAATGGGATTTGTTATTGCCTTATGTGTGAGATATAAAGGAGATGGGAAAACGATGAGATGGCAGTCTTGCAGAACCTGATGTTTCATTTTCATAAAAGTAAACTTGAGAGTATAAGACAATTCATTTTAGAGTCAGCCAAACCGTTCCGTCTTCCACAGTCACTAAACACCCACCCTGACTTCTCGGTTTGCTGTCTTAATAAGTGCTGCAATCTGTCCACATGTGAGACTCCCCAGTGAGATGTTTCAAGCTGTAATTGTTTAGGAAGCGCAACACATGGCAAACAAAGCACTCCACCCAAAAACAACAGGAAGCCAAACAAAACCATGCATCACATTTATGACACAGTCTCAGTCTATTATGTTACTTGGGGTTGCTTTATACTTCGAAAATTCCATTTACGGTATATTTACTTCTTTTTAACCAAAAGATTAAAACATAGACTTTATTTTAACTACATCTGGTGCAGATCCTATTGTGCACATTTCTATTTAAGAAAACACCTACAGCAGCTGATACAGTTATTAACTTCAACACCAGTGTACCATAATTCATCTCCATGAATTGATAAATAATAGTCACTCCGTTCATACCTGACCTCTTGTTCAAATGGTTTGACTTTGTAAATGGAAATAGATGGCACTTCTGGGGATCATCTAGTTTTACCAACCACTTGAAACTTAAGATGGACCAACAAGTTATGTTGGAGCAGACACTTTTACATTTGACGGGCCATCACAACAATAATTCTCAATGTACAAGTACATTTACACTGAGTTCATACCAATTACGAGTCCTTGAATTATTTGTTATTTTTGTCATGAACTCACCAACAAAGCTCTCTGGCTTCGCTGGATGTTGTAGCCATTTCTCTGCAACCTCACAATTGTCCACCATTTGTGGTCAACAGTAGTCTGAACTTAGCAAAATTTGCTCTAGGAAAAAAAAAAGTAGGCTAATACGAACTGCATTATTAACAGTCTGTTAAATCTATTATCAAATTCTATTAAGTCAATTTAAAAGTTGGGGTATATTTCAAACATTCAAAAAAAGAAGTTATAGTACACAAGCCAGGAATATAAATAAACTGGATGAATTTTGCCCATTAGGTGTGGGCTCAGATACCTCATGAACGCTACCAGAAGAGGATATATGATGATACATTATGTTTGCAGCAGGTTGTACAGCAAAAGATACTTGTCATGAGACTACTGTGGTCTTTAAATAATTTAAAGACTACAAAGGAGTCCTTATGGGTACACTTTCAAGTAACCTCGTAATATTAGACATGAGCTATTTAAATTGGCCTTGTTTTATTTGTTTATTGCAAACAGTTGACAGTTTGTACATTTTGCCAGTAAACCTCATTTGTAGTGCGAGTTGATGCAACTTTCCCATCCAAAATTGACATTCAAATGTCATGGAGAGCTGCCAATTAGATTGTAATTGAGAATCACTGAAGAGGTGGTCCTGGACATGCTGGTGAGATGTTTTGCCCTCTTTTGCAGATGTTAAATTACTCCAACAGGTTTGTCCTATTACAGCGTGGACACACATGAACCTAGCTATATTTTTAATGTTTCCTCCATGGAAAATTCAAACACACACACACACACACCCATGCACACAAACAGAGTTGTCGGCTACTAAACCTTAAAAACATACACCAGAAATCCACCATGCTTCTCGGGGCTAATATGGGATTAGGGTGTGTGTGATGCTGAAAACAGCCTAAAACATGCTTACATTGATATGGAAATGAGAGCAATTTACCACTGGCACAAACAACTAAAAACAGTTGCTTAAATAACAGTTTGTACACGCACATACACCCAAACACAGATATGCATATGAATAGCATGCAAAAGGGATCTGTCCCAGGGCTCGCCTGTGTCTATCAAAGCCTCGTCTCTCCCGGAGACCAGTCGAGGCCCAGCATTACACACTTAGCATTAGAATACATCAATGGCACAGGGAAAGAGGCACGTAGGCTTTCATACTCAGAGAACCCACCTTCAGCATTTATCTTCCTCTTTTTGGTCAGTCCAGCCCTCCAACCTTACTCTTTGCCTGTTCCGATTATCTCTCTCCTACACTTCCAAAGTCACCCCCACCCCTTCACCCTTCTCTCAAGAAGGAATCTTTATTAACCATGACCACAACTCAGAAGTGCATTTACCTTGAATACATGGGCATACAACTCAAGATAAGCAATTTGTATATGTGTGACACATGTGTTGCAGTGTTCCTTAAGGCTTTTTATGTTAAAATTCCAAACATTTTGAGACCAATTTATTTTAGAATATTGTGGACCCCCTGCATATTTGTGGTTTAGTATTGACAGATTTACCATTTGTCTGATTTTTCTGTGGAACATAACCGCAAATTATTTGCAGAGAGTTTGTCAACAAATAAAATATTTAGAGGTAATCTAAAATATTTAAATTAAAATGCATTTTAGGAAGCAGGAATGTTTAGGTGCAATGCTACTTGACATGTTATTGGCTGCCTTTTGCAAAGCAACCAATCTGGAAGCACCATTTATTTTCTTTGGTACTGACCGGCTGTACTCCTGTCGTGTTCTGTGTTTTCCTGTGTTTATTTTGAAGTTTCCTGTGTGTCTGAGTCTCCGTGTTGTCCTGTCTTCCCTTGATTAGTTCCCAGGTGTGTCTCGTTCCCTGATTACCCTCTTGTGTATTTAGTGTCACCTGTGTGTGTCTGTCGTCGTCGGGTCCTACGCCTTGTAACGTCAGTGTCAGTCTGTGTACGCCTTTGCTACGCCTATGCGAGTCCCGTATTGCCTGTTGCTACCGGTGTGAGCCCTGGCTTCCAGTGCTGCCAGAGTTTTTGTGGACTGTTTCTGTTTATTATTCATAATTAAACTCCTCATCTCACCTCATCTGGGTCTGCTGCGTCTGCCTCACCACCACCACCACCCCACTTCATGACAGAAGGACCCGACCAAGCTGAAAGGTGAGCAGCAGAATCTATCATGGACCCAGAGGAGTGGCAGGAGTTATTAGAGACCATACGGGAGTATGAGGCTGCCATGGCCAAGCCGTACGCGGCAACAAGACGGCTTGGATTCGCCATCCGTTTGGGTCTGTTGCTGGACTTCTGGGTTCCCCGTTTTCCACATCCTGGGCTGGTGGCATTACAGAGGGAGGCAGAGTGGGAGCGTGAGGCAGCGCTAGCTGTCATGGCTGGAGAACCGCTGCCTCCCAGACCCAAGACTCTGTCCTCCCGATCCACCACCCCCGTTCCGTCGTCTGAAGAGCCAGCAGCAGACCCTCCGCAGCCGGAGCCGCCAGCAACACTTCCGCCACCCGAGCCTGCGCTCCTGGCCGCCCAGCCGGGCGCACCGAGCCTGCTCCTTGCTGCCGCCCCAGCCGGGCGACCCAGCCTGCCCGTTCCTGCCGCCGCTCCAGCCGGGCGACCTGAGCTCCGCTCCTGCCGCCGCTCCAGCAGCGGGCCGACCCGTTCCTGCCGCCGCTCCAGCCGGCGCACCCGAGCCCGTTCCTGCCGCCGCTCCAGAGACTCCTAGTGCTTCCCCCGAGACTCCTAGTGCTTCCCCCGAGACTCCTAGTGCTTCCCCCGAGACTCCTAGTGCTTCCCCCGAGACTCCTTGTGCTCCTCGTCGCTGCCCCCGTGCGGCCCTAGAGACTCCTTGTGCTCCTCACGCGCCCCGTGCGGCCCTAGAGACTCCTTGTGCTCTCGTCGCCGCCTGCGGCCCTAGAGACTCCTTGTGCTCTCGTCGCCGCCTGCAGGCGGCCCTAGAGACTTTTGCCCTCGCCGCCGCCGTGCGGCCCTAGAGACTTTTTGTGCTCGCCGCCGCCTGCGGCCCTAGAGACTTTTTGTGCTCCTTTGCCGCCGCGACGGCCGCCGACAGCCTCGGTGGTTCCCGCCTCCTGCGCCGCCGGACCGCCTCCGTGGTTCCCGCCTCCTGCGCCGCGGACGGCCGCCGGACCGCCTCCGTGGTTCCCGCCTCCTGCGCCGCGGACGGCCGCCGGACCGCCTCCGTGGTTCCCGCCTCCTGCGCCGCGGACGGCCGCCGGACAGCCTCCGTGGTTCCCGCCTCCTGCGCCGCGGACGGCCGCCGGACAGCCTCCGTGGTTCCCGCCTCCTGCGCCGCGGACGGCCGCCGGACAGCCTCCGTGGTTCCCGCCTCCTGCGCCGCGGACGGCCGCCGGACAGCCTCCGTGGTTCCCGCCTCCTGCGCCGCGGACGGCCGCCGGACAGCCTCCGTGGTTCCCGCCTCCTGCGCCGAGGTCGGCCCCCTGACCTCCTCCGTGGTTCCCGCCTTCCCGTGTTTCCGCCCACCCAGTTGGGTTTGGTTGGTTTTGTTTTGGACTCTTGGCCTTCCTGTGCCTCCGCCCACCCGGTTGGGTTTGTTTTTCGTTGTTTATGGACTCTGGACCCCCCATCCAGCTCCCCTCCGCCCACCCTCTTTGGGTTTCCCGTTTTTGGGCGTCTGGGAGCCGCCCGTTAAGGGGGGGTACTGTCGTGTTCTGTGTTTTCCTGTGTTTATTTTGAAGTTTCCTGTGTGTCTGAGTCTCCGTGTTGTCCTGTCTTCCCTTGATTAGTTCCCAGGTGTGTCTCGTTCCCTGATTACCCTCTTGTGTATTTAGTGTCACCTGTGTGTGTCTGTCGTCGTCGGGTCCTACGTCTTGTAACGTCAGTGTCAGTCTGTGTACGTCTTGCTACGTCTATGTACGTCGAGTCCTCGTATTGCCTGTTGCTACCGGTGTGAGCCCTGGCTTCCGCTCAGCCGTGCTGCCAGAGTTTTTGTGGACTGTTTCTGTTTATTATTCATAATTAAACTCCTCATCTCACCTCATCTGGGTCTGCTGCGTCTGCCTCACCACCACCACCACCCCACTTCATGACAACTCCAAAGAGAAGAGAAACGAAAGTCCATCAAGGTGGCTTCCACTGTTTGTAATAATGCATATCAGGGTATATTTTGTATTTGAACTATTGAAATAAGCAATTATAAGTGTATTTAGAGGGGCTCTCAGGTATTCACAGATTTTGGCTATTCACAGGTCCCCAATCCCTGCAAATACTGTGGGTTTACTATACTCAGGTTGTTTTTGTTCCCAAATTAGCTAATACAAACACCAAAAAAGAAATATTTCTATGGAGGTCACACTCTAAGATTGGCACCTGCAGAACCATCAGGGGATGGAGAGACGGGTCGACAAATTCATGGCTGAGGAAATTGATGGATACACAGACAATCAATGGAGCATGGATGGAAGTTTTCCATGCTCATTTCCATACTTCCTTCTCTTAAATGCTTTTCCAGTGTGTGCTGTAGCTGTATCCTTAATGCCTACTTAATCCTCAATCACCCTCAATGTTGCAAGTGTCTGGAACAAGATGCTTCAGATCCTGTTCAGCTCTGAGGGACTCTGCACCACGGCCATCAGCATTCAGTCTGGCGATGCACCGACTAACTGACAAACTCCACTTAATGGAATCAAACTTGGCCCATCAACTGTGTGTCAGTGCATGTATTTGTGCGAGAGTGTCCGCCTCATCGCTTGTCTGTCGATACTCAGAGACAGCCCTCAGCAGGAGAACAGAGGAGAGCTGAGGGCGGAAAAAAACAAGCCGCTCTACCTTTCTCTCTAATTACAAATGACAAACCCGCTACCAAGAGTCGGCCTGCTACCTGACGCCACATGATAACCTTTCAGCTCTCTGCCGATACTCAGTGACAGATCTCAAGTGGAAACAGACAGATTAAAACGGGAGTTGGAAATCAACGTCCTGCCCTGTGGCTCTAAGTTCCAATGACAAAACAGGACATCTATACTGCCAATATCTTACCTGTCTTCCTCACTCATTTAGTTTATCCTCTTTTACTTGAATTGATTTTCTTCCCAATAGACCATCTTCAAATCTTTCTCTCTCTCGACTCTCATTTTCCATCCCTTCTGCAACATTTAAAAAGCAGCCCATCTTCTTCAGCTCATCCATTTCCTCCCTGTTGCGTAATAATCAGGTTAAGACTACTTTGTGGCTTGTACCCTTACTGACTATTATCTCTAATGCCATTTTAACAACATAAAAGGCCATATACTGCTGGAGTCCCGTGATACAATATCCTCCCAGCACAAGGAGGGAATAACCTGCTCTCACAACATAATCTCCCACCCAGTTTAACTGCTCCTTTTCAGTCATTTTGCTGGAAGCAAACCCTCACTGAGGAGGAATGAGCAGATTTTATACCTGAATGCTGACTTTTAAACAATGCAGAGTTTCTTAAGAATCTTAAGTTAAGTTATGCTTTAAGTTGCTTTCGTCGTATAAAGTGACAAGATACCCATTTCCAAAGACCTTAGGAGTAAGCAAAGTAAGTTACAGCATTTAACAATGCAATGATTGTGGTTCTAATATAAACACTTTGCTTAGTTAGTGTTATTATACTACCAGAAAACAGCAGAAGACATTTGGAAAGTTAAGATTCCTATAAAATCTTGTCCTTTTATACAACAAGCAATATAGCCTTATGCTATATATTATATTTACACAAACTCCTGCTGTCTTTTACTACCTCCAGTGGTCATTTGGTGAGAGGTGGGGAACAGCATTGGCAAGATGCCAGAAGGAATGGGCATTTATCATATCATCGTTATCGTAAAAACTGAAAATATTGTTGGCATTTTTGCTTTAACGATTTTATGACCAGACAGCAACATTAAAGCAGCAATAAATATCAATATCTTTAGGAATGTAATTAAATGCTGCCTAATGTGTGCTGTCTAGTAATAAAGATGTAATACTTATTAAAACTACACTACTTAAGGTATCTGGTGTACTCTCAATCCAACAAAGAAAATGTAACTCTTTGTGTCAAAAGATCAACTTTTGGTCCTTGGATGTAATTTGTTGAGTCTATTAAAAATACCAAAGGTAATCCAATTTAACTGACAGGAAACAGTAAGTTACCACAAATGGTGATAAATAAAGCACTATTAGCTGAACACACACACAAAAAATATATAACATCTCCTTTCTCTTTTAAGCACACACAACTCAGAATGTTCTCATTGTGAAGCAGAATGAGTGGCCAGAAATAACAATGAGGGAACCCAATAAAGTCCAAGGAAAATCTTTAAAGTTACTGCAAAGAGTCCGAAGTACAGACCAACAATATATTTAAAAGATTAAGGCAGAGTCCGCGTCCTTGTAAGGACAAGAAAGAGTTCAAACTTGTAGTGACTGAACCAACTGATAATGCTGAAAGAATGACCTTTTATGATACTGGAAAAGGGTTTAAAGAGATAATGCCATGAAGTGAAATTTAATGTTTCCCATCCCTCTGGTATCTGCTGCCTTAGAAAAGAGCAGCAGTGTTTGCATAAGGAAGTCAGACTGCCAGACATTACCAACATTAGTAAATATTGTTCAACGAAAAACTTAAAACTTGTGAGTGCACTTGTGGCGTATTGTGCAGATGTTGCACATGTCTGATAACGTGACTAAGGTGTGCAGTGGCTGAGTTGGTCTTCAGACTTTAAGTTAGAGGTGAGAGCTGAAACATTTAGGATTTAAATCTGTTTTCATGGCAGAACTTTCCTCAACAGATTTCTGTATTTCTACTGGGTTCATGACTTCATATCAAGCCAGACTTTGAGTGTGACATCCCATCTGAGTGGACTCTGCCACAGAGGTGGAGTTTCAATTAATAATGATTGCTATTGACATACGTCAAATCCACTGTGTACAACGCTTAAGTGAGTTTTAATTTACTACGTTGTACTCAAAGTATTTCAAACGTACCAATGCATTAATATTATTGCACATATTGAGTGTCTCCTTAAGACTGCTGAGCAGGGCTGTACCCAGAAAGTTTTTAAAGAGGACTCCATCAGTGATGATCTTTAGGCGTCATCAAAATAGAAAGGGCTGTTTAAACTTTATAAAAGTGAGTGACTCACAACATAAATAATTCTGACTAACTGAAGCGTTTGAAAGTATTATCGACAGAGCCTTTTTCAACAGATGGGATTAGTGGTGTGACCTAATCTGAGGTGGTTAATTATATTTTTCTCAGCAGAATAATTGTCCTAACTTCATGGTAGAAAAGGTTTTGTATTTTGCTTTTTTTTATTATTATTATTGAACAGCAGTACTTGTGAGAACGATGTAAGTGGGACCTTGAACCACTTTCAGCAATGAACAGTTTAAGTGTCTGATCAGAACTTGCATGAGAAAAAATCTGTTTTAAAATAAACTGAACAAATTATTGGCTGTCAGCTTTGGAGAATTATAAATTGTTAGGCTTTGGACTCATTTCAGTTGGCATAACAAAACTATTGAAAAAATATACAAGCCTTGAAAGTATTTGTAAGAAGGTGAGAACAGAGTGAGCCAGAGAGATAAAGCAAGAAAGCGAGACACCCACAGACTCGTATACAGGCACAGACAGAGGCCTGAATGCTCTGCAGACACAGGTTCACGCTACAGGAGTGAGCTTACATGTCTTTCCATTCACACACAGAGTATTGAGTTAGCATTGACATCCCAGTGAATAGCTCCTGATGCTAACCAGGAGCACTATCGCTAGCCGCACTGCTCCTTGGCGGAACAGCCTGTACGCCATTGATATGGTAATGTTGGGGACGTTTCAGGGCCAAGACTGGGGGACCGTGGACGCTCTGTGATCCTTGGAGCCCAAAAAGGACAGATCTCCAGGGCATTGTGATTTCCCCAGTCAAGGCCCTGAGTGATCGGGATAAGCTCATCCGCGCTGCTTTAGTGCTGTCAGTCAGGCGCTATTGTGGTCATGTGAACAGCCATTTTCATTACAATTGTCCCTGGTTTTGGCACCGCTGTTCTGCAATGCCCTCTCTTTTTCTATTCTTTGGTGCCCTCAGTCCTTCCCCTTCACCCTCCATTAGGTTTCTTTTCTCTGCCAGGTCTTATTCTGTCCTATTTTAAAAAAGACCAACAGACACCGCTGAGCAAAACTGGTCTAGGACGATGGTGGCAATGCTTTGTGATTGTGTCAAAGGATTTTACAGAAAACAGCAACACCTGGTGCATCACAGATGTTGCAGTGTTTACTTTAAACAAGTTTAGGGAATTATTATACCATAAAACTTTCCACATTTTGTCATTTTACAGCGAAAAACTTCAAGTATTTTATTGGGATTTTATGCTGTAAAGTAACATATAGGTGGTATATATATATATTCAAATAAAAATATAAAACCTTTAGTGTTCATTTGCTTTCTAATCCCCTAAAATAAAATATGGACCAAACACCTGCCTTCAGAAGTCACCCAATCTGTAAATAAAGCTCACCTGTGTATAATTTAATCATAGTATAAATCCAGCTGTTCTGTGAAGGCCTCTGAGGTTTGTTGGAGAACATTGCTGAACAAACAACATCATGAAGTCCAAGGAGCAGCAGACATGCCAAGGATCAAGGCATGGAGGTGTTTAAAAGAGAGTAAGGTTATGAAACAATATTCTTTACTCTTAGTGTGGTGCAGCTAAAACCTATCCAGACCTTCCAGCTGAACTGACAAGACGGTATTAGTCAGGAGGAAGAGGTGTGGGTTACATACAAATGCAAGCCACGCTTTCTAGATGTTTTGTTGTAAAATAAAATAAATAAATAAAATATCTATAGAAAATCATGTCTATTTTCTTCCACTTGACAACTATGCACAACTTTAATGAATAAAATTCTATTAAATTAAAATGATGTGCATTGTTGTAACATGACAAAATGTCTAAAAATTTAATGAATACTTTATAAAGGAATTGTAGTAGTAATATGAGCAGCTATTCATAACCCAGAGAGGAAGTGGGTGTACAGTTGGCATCCCAATGCTTTATTCAATCACACTTTAGCAAACAGCACTGGATAGAGTGAGTTTTTCTATCTGTTTATGTGCGGAGGAGTGTGTTCTCTCTCTTGGCTCCATTTCATTTGATTGCGGCTAGCAGAAAATAACAATGAACTCCCTTGAGGAATCTGTGGGAGGTAATGACAGAGATTGTCCCTGTGAAATGAGTTTTCCCTACATATATGTATGTGCCAGAATGTTAGTGAAAAGGTTGCGTGTGTGTGTGTGTTTATGAAAGTGAAAAATACAGACGGAGAAATAAAAACAGATGTAAAGGTGGAGAAAAAAGAAATATGCATATGTATGGGTGGATAAATGGGGATGGGTGGGACACTCGTGGGCTGTGGGCACCAGTTCTCATACTCAAACACACTGGTATCTGCACATAGTAGAATGGGAGGAGTGTTTTCCTGGTTGTGAAGAACTCTACTCTATCAACGCATCCTGTTCTACTACATCTCCTCCCACATTTCCCTCTCTCCCTCCTCCACCACCTTTATTTCCCACTCTCCCGGGAAGTGACACAGAATCCTTTTTAACTGCAGTACATTCATTACAAGAACCCTTCTACCCCCACATTCTCCACGGACACCCCCACTCCTCCAGTTCCCTCCCCTTCTATCCCATCAGCAGAATAAGACAGCGTACCTATCCACCTCAAGCAGCTGTCTTGGACTTTACACTCTAATTAACAGCAAGCTAGTTGAACAGGAGAGACGATTGGGCTGCAAAAGATCGTACGCGCTCATTCATGTGCAGCACTAGCATATTTCTGCACCTCAAAGCGTAGGAGCACAGAGCAGAGCCTGCAGACAGCGTGGGTGTTGGAAGCGGGGCCAGCCAGAACTGCTAGCTCTCAGTCTTCCCTTAATGAACGTTCCTACTTCGAGCGAGCAATGAATCTGCATTTCCCACAAACACACGTGAAAATAAAAATAGTCATGTTGTGAAAGGTTGGAAACATGAGGATGTTACTCATAAAACCCAGACAAAAATGATTAAAAAGCCCTAAAATAAACTTCTACTGTAGAATTTTTTTTTGAAAAATTCAACATTTAAGTTGAGTCCATTTTACAAAATCTCTCTACTTGAATTTTTGACTATTCCACTTCTTCTGTATCCTATTCATACTACTGCATATACATCTTTCCTTTCAATAACTGCCTTAGGTAATTGTGCCTCTTTTACAAACTTCAGTATTTGATTTATATCTTACATTATTTAATCATCAGCTAAGCCAGGGTGCAAGACATTTTTTGAAAATGTTGAAAAACATAAGGGCGTGGACGCCATAGTTCTCACACACTCGTTATGCTAACCATGTGTGTCACCGCCACACCATTTACACAACCACAATGCAGATGATGCAGCAATGCCAACCTGTGCATGATGGATTCTTAAAACTGCCGATGAAACTGATTGTCAGTCATTTGCACTGACTGACACTACTTTCTTATTCAGAAAGTAGGTCGTGAAGTCAGTTTTCATAACAATCTGATCACTCAGAGGGTGGAATTTTGATTCCGATATATGGTCAATTGACCCTTAAATATGGGAAAGCCATAAAAGATGACTGTCATCAAGAAAAAAAGCATCAAACTCTTGTTGGATTCAGTTGAACTCTAACTAGACACCATTGATCTCAATCCAGGTGAAAAGGTGTCATGCAGGCTTTCGTTACCTGATAGAACTTGATACTTCATAAAAATCTCCTTTACATTCTCATGCTTGGACCAGTGTAACACACAAAGTTCCAACATACATAACAAGGTAAGAACAGCAGTTTTATAGACTTTTTTTTTCTCTTTTCAGCTCACTCCACATGTTCTATATAAGATTTACATCTACAGGCTGAGATAGTTATGGAAGAATAGTTGATTTGGCAACATGTCTGCCAAATATTTTCAGTTGTGAGAAAACTTTTTACTGTAAAAAGACCGCTATTTCAAGGTCTCATTGAAACCATGCTCTCAATAAGATTTCCTCCACTGTACCCAATAGTGGGCATGGAGTGTTTTTCCACTCATCCTTTGTTTTATGGCCAAACTCACCTAGAGTGTTTGTTGCTGAAAGGTTTACCATTGTCTGACTGACTATGGAAAAGGTCCATAGGGAAGTTCCACATAAAGTTTGAGATTGGGAGAAGTATTTTCCTGATTTAATTCAGATTCCTGAGATGTTCAGCGATTTCCACAAGCATAAATGATGCTTTGTCAGAAAATAGTTTTTCCTGGCATTTAGATAAAGCCCAATTGTTTCACAGTCTGTGCTGTTCCCTGAGACTAGGTATTTTACATTTTAAACACCCTTAACATAAAATAGATAAAGCATTGAAAGATTGGGCAACTGATGCTGCATGTTTCCACTGGGACTCATTAAAGGATGCTTTCAGAAAATATAGGTTTTTCATTTATTTTGTGAATTCAAAGGAAAATGGAAGCTTCTGCCTGCTGACTTATTCTAAAAGCTTTTCCACATTAGTCTGTTACTCTTGTAGGTTCCCCAGTGAATTTTAGCAACCACACTTCATAGTTTCATCCTGCATGGATCTGAGAAAGGGTGAGGGCCCCTAACTAATTTGTTTATTTTGGAGGTGCTTCTGATTAATGAACAGTCCTCAAAAGACAGTAATGACAGCAATATAATATAAGTTTTAAACACTGTTCATTGAGACAGTTATATGTAATCTGAATAATTAGGCTGGTTTCTTCTGAATTGAATGAAAACGGTTTCATGTGCTTGTTATTAGCTATTATGACTAATTGTGTAACAATGGTTTCATTTTTTCTTGAAAATATTTCAATGTCATTTTATTTTTTGGGGCAATTTCTGTCTTTAGTTACAAAGTAGCACTGAAAGAACTACATTTCGTACAGCTTGAGTGTATTTAAAAATATCTCATTTATTATAAGACATCATGATTTCTCTTTACCAATATAGGTAGAAAAACATTATGAAAATATAAAATCAGAATAAAAAGGAAGTAAGGGTTGGTCCAATAAAAAAAAAAATATGTATATTGAGCATGTAAAAGTTGTGTAAAACATCAAAAAATATCAACTGTTCTAAACTCTAAAACCAAGCTATTTATGAATATTACTTCCACGTCTCCATAGGCATATTTTATAATGCTTTGACAGAAAACCTTTCCCTGCCATTGAGATTGTGCTCAATTGTTTCATAATTTGTGTAGTTCTCTGAGTCTAGGTTTTGTACATTATTAACAGCCTTAACATAAAGCCGCTAAAGAAGGTTCCTCCTCATGGATGAATTTATGCAGAAATCTGGGAACAAAAATTTCTGACCCCCACAAAGGAAAAGTCCAGAATGCCATCAAAAGCATTCTTGTGAAGTACAATCAGACCAAAACAACATTCATACTATAATGTTTCATTGTAGCTGAAGGTTAATAGCCAAGTACTGTCACTACAAACTGTGGAAATGTGTAGCTACTGTGCACTTTAAATCAGGGGTCACCAATCTCGGTCCTCGAGGGCCGGCATCCAGCACATTTTAGTTCTCTCCCTGGTGGCACCAACAACCTTTTCAGCATGTCAATGTTATTCTTAGGCCTTCTAACGAGCCATCATCTGATTCAGGTGCGTTAAACCAAGGAGAGAACTAAAACATGCAGGAGGCCGGCCCTCGAGGACCGAGATTGGGGACCCCTGCTTTAAATTAATGACACATATTATAAATTCTGTGATATTGTGCCGATGATCATTAAGATTGATCATTAAGACAAAATCCGGCCTCAAATACGTCTGTCTTATCAACTAAATAAAATTCTTCATTTAGTTTCTAGTAGATCCAGATTTAAAAAATATTTTAAAAAACCGTGAAATATTTTTGAACTTATTTTTTTCCACATTAGAAAATAATCATTGATACAAATATATTCAGAAACACACACAAAAACCCTTTAAAAACGAGCGAAGGGCTTCTCTTTCTGATGAGATTTAGCATTTGACCACATTCTGTCCAAGATGGGAAGACAGATGGAATTCATTGTAATAAAGCAATCTGTCCAGAAAATATCCAAACATATGCACGCATGGTGAGAGCTCATTGTCTGAAGGGAAGAGCGCCTGGAGAGTTTACACTGATGCAGATGAGGAGAGGAAATGATGCCTCGAGGCCGAGCCGACAGCAAAGACTGAGAGGCAGAGAGAAGGACGGGAGGGCTGGATGAGGGAGAGAGAAAACAGGCTGAAACATTCAGGAGAAGAGTGGATTGTCTGCAGGACGCCATCGATCGAACGCCAGCAGAAACAGACAGCCAGACCAGACGCATCGCAGGCTGAGACCCAGCAGAGCTGCTGACCCCACACACATCTGAAGAGCAGGATTAATCAATTAGTCTGAACTTAAAGTAGTGAAGCAATTTGTCTACTCAGACACAAACATCAAAACAACTGGCCTTTTATGACGTGCTGAGTCTGACTCTGCTCTATTGTAACTTGATGGAATGAGACTGCATGTCAAAATATTTCAACCTGAATATAATTGTATGTGAATCAGTTGCATTCAGCTGAAATGTGCATACTCCACTTTATTTATTAAGTACAGGTTTGACCAGTCCACTTATTGTTGTGTTATTGTTTGTCAGATTGTAAGGTGGTGCTCCAATTATTTCTCCCTTTTAATGCTTTCACAGAATACAGGCTTCTTAAGTCCAAAAACTGATTTAAAGATCTGAGTCATTTTTGCAACTTTCCGAACTCAGGTTTAATTAGTTCAAGTGTTTCAGATAAAAGATGATCAAATGTAGTCTGAACTGAAGCAATACTTTGGTTTAGCATCAACAGTGAGCTGGGAACCACATGCTAACTTTGGCGGTCACTCTGTTGTGGTACTCTTAAAATGCTGACAAATCAAATCTGGCACTTCTGATTTCCACCGAAGCTGAAACACACAATGAAAATATTTGGTGAAGCCAAAATCACCACAACAAAGGTCAGTTTGTGATTGAAAATATGTTTAATTTTGTAAATCAGATATCCTGACAGCAGAATATAGGATGAACTTGGTCTAAAAGTTAAAGTTTAGTATAACAATATGGATAGTGTGTCTAACTTGTTTTTTTGTTTTTTTTTCATTCATTACTGGAATGTAAAAATGAACTTACAAAGACTAAACAGACTGAGATACAGTATAAACTGAGCAGCATAAATTTAGGTAGGTATTTTCAGGGCAAAATCAGGGCTAAAATTAAATCTTTTGCCCAGTTTGAAAAAAAATATATTGCTGAGCAATGATTGATAAATCATTGCTCAGCAATATATTTTTCAATGAGCTTGATACAGAAATTAAACAAATAAAAACTACATCCTTCAGGATTACACCCCATGTAAAGATTTAAGAACTCTTCAACCAATGTCTTTAATTACAGCAGCATAATCTCAAACTGAATTTTGTTAAACGATCCAGTCAATAATTTATGTCCATCGATGTGGCGGAGAAGAACAACCAAATGTTTGTTTAATCTTTTGTCTTAATCAGAAAACTTAATGTCCTCTTTACCAGCAATAAACATATGATGTAACCAGAGGCCAATCTCATAATAAACTGTGGAAAAGTTAGGTCAGGTTAAAAGAAAAATAACTACTGACTTAAACTTGGCCATGTCTACAGTCGGAGCCACCACTAAAACGTTAAAAGTACTGGACATGTGATAGACAAGTTAATCTTACTGCCACCCACAATAAGGAGGAATGTAAAGGAGGCAGAAAAAATCTCAAAAGAGAAATGCAGCAAGAGTGGCATCTTGGGTTCTCCAAGTCTCCATAACATCTACTTATTTAGAGGCTTTCACACACATACTCACCAGGGATGCCAAAATAAAATATGGAAAGCACTGAAGTAATCTGTCCCCACTCCAAATATTGAGCAGATTTACAAAGTAACTGAAAAATGATACAACAACCAATACACTAAAAAATACACTCAGCCTCTTCACCAAGGATAAACTTTCCTCCAACGGATTTCCGATTTGACAGTATCTCTGTGAGTGGTGAGGTGATTGACTAGTTTCCCTCTGACACATCAGGCAGGCTGAGTGTCAGCCTCACCGGCTGCTCGCTGTTGCCATCAGCGGCAGAGTGCTCTCTGCGCCAAACATCTTCCGCCTCCCTCTCTGGCCTGGCTGGGCCTGATTAAAACCTTCTGCTGAAACAAGGTCATAATTCACTTAGCCATTTCCCAATTTCCGCATAATTACCCTCCCGCTTTGCAAACGCTAACACACACACACGCGCGCGCACCCGCTCGCGCCACATCGCCGACACAAACACATCTCCTCTCTGATTCGTGTCATTACTGAGCGGAGAGTGGTTAAAAGGTTTCAGAGTTGGCCTCTTAGTGACAGCTTAAATGGATAAAACCTCAATTAAAGACTCGCTCGCTCTCTACCACGCTCTCTCAGTGGATGGAAGAAGCATAATTCTGTGCAGTTTGGTGAAGCGAGGAATCTTCTTTGGCTTGTCTTTTTTTTTTTTTTTTTGAAGCTGCTAAATCGAACCTTCAAACTCCAAGAGACTTTCTCATCTCCGTGCATAATTAATTTTTACGAAACCTGTTTGAGAGAAACCGTGGACATTATTCATAATCAAGGCTGAACAACTAACAATAATTTCTGCTCACTGAGGAGTTACATTACTACAATGGATGGATGGATGGATGGACGGACGGATGGACAAACGGATGGATGGAAACAGTTTTCCAAACTACTTTCGTTTTTGTACACTTCCAGCAAAGGAAAACAATCATTACTCCGTTACATTCTAGACTTCTCATTTTTGTCAAGACTACAGCAACGCTGTGTAGGTCCTCTGTCTGCCTGCAGTCAATTTCAACATGTGCTATTGATGAAAACAGCAGCCATCTAACATGAAACTGCTCAGCCTTTATGTAGCAGAGCACTAATTGTCTCATCTGTAGAGTTTATAAGTGTTAGGCCGCTCTGCTCTGCTCTGATCGGGTTCAGCATATGGCCTCGTAACTGCTGTTTCGCTGCTATCATTAGCCATGATATCAACACACCATATGAGCATCTGTTATCTGCATGTGTGTGTGTGCGAGCCTATATTAGTTACGCCCTCCTCCTCCTCAAAATCCCCAGTGCCTGTGGGAAATAGAGTAGGTATCAATGAAAACGCTCACACACTTCATGCACGCTAATGCCTAACCCACTTTGAAACAGCTTGTAAACATCACAGCCTTGTTATTAGCACCTGATTACGCTCCTGGAGCTTAGGCATCGGCTTACAGGGCAACACTAAGATCAACAACATCTCATGTGTGAAACGGTACACGTGTTTTTACGCACTGCTAAGAACACGGTCGCTGTGGGAGACGTTGCTTTTTGAAAACTTCCATATTGTTACTAAATGTTACTAAAAGTGGGGGAAAATAGAGAACAATTTTGACACAGTCATTTCACTCTGTAAAAAATGGACACTTACAGTTCATGAGACGAAATTTAAAGTTATAAAAAATGGATGATGCTCATAGAACCTGCAAATTCTAGAGTACAAAAAGCATTGAAGCAGAGGCACTGATGAAAACACATGGCCAATTCAATCTCTCTTTAGGAAATATCCCATAATCATTTTTATTCAACATGCACTGCCGTGAACCATCAATGATTCTTTATATTAGTAGCAGAGGTGGCGATACACTGTGTGTGATAGAACAATAACTGCAAAACAGGATTTAACTTTTTTAAAACAGTGGCTACAGAGTTGATATGTTCAGCTAGCTCCATCATCTCTTATTACAGCCAACATCACTAATTGAGCAGTAGCCTTTGTGTATTCCTTAGACAGTTCGGATTATTTGCTTAACTACTGAAAATATGCCCAACATATTCTTACCCAACATTCTCCACAACAGCCAAACGTTGAATGTTTCACAGCTTTAATTTTGTTTGTATTTCCTTTTAATTCCTGTGAAGCACTTTGTGTTGCTTTGTTGATGAAAACATGCTATATAAATAAAATTACCTTTACCTTTACCTACCTTTTTACTTTAAATGTCAGTATGATGTGCTTTTTCTGAAATTTCAATGTTAGTTTTATGCCACGTGTAACAGCAGGCAAAACTTTCAAAATGTTCCACTTTTGTCTCTTGAGTCCAATGGATATTTTTGCAAGATCTTTGAGGATCCACAAGATGTTTTTGTTAAATGTTTTTTTTTTTTTTTGGTCACCAGTGGTTTTCATTGTTTAGCTCTCCTCTGGATGCCATTTTGTCTGATCTTCATTTAGGTAAGTGGGGGCTGCAGTGCTTTGAATTATGTTCTTGGTTCTTTACGTACCTCCAAGACGAGTACACTGCTATTTCAACATTCTCTGCATTAGAGGATAGCCCTTTTCCCAACTGACCAATTTGTCACCTGTTCTTAAAATGTCTCAGATCGAGGTGTGATGTTGCTTATTTTTTATATATTTTAGCCCACGTCAGGTTGTCAGACGGGTTCCCAATAAGCAGGTTCTTGATTGCACTGGTTAGCCAGTACTAAGGCCTAGCCTAAAAGAATTGGACCAAGAAAATGTGAATAATCACAGATAATTCATATTTTAACAGGTTTAGATACATTTCTTCCCTTTGTAATAAAAACCATTATTTCAAAACAGTATTTTGTATTTACCCACGTTATCCATGCCTGGTATTAAAAGTTGTTTGATGATGAGTGCAAACAAAGAAATAACAGAGGAAATCTGTGAAGAAGCAAATAGATTTTGCTTCTTTAGGTTCTTGTTTTTTATATCTGAGTACATTTTCTTTGCTTCTCCAGGTTGTATTGTATCTAATTGGACTTTCTTTGCCTCCATATATTCCTAAATATTAAAAGCATGCAGCATTTATTGAAAAAGTCTCATTCTGATTCTTGTCCAGTTTTGCTTGTTTTAATTCAAGAGTTTCCTAAGAAACTTTTTTTAAAGTATATCTCTAATCAAGTAAAATTGCTGCCTTCCCTAATTACCTCCATTCTAAACCTCCCATCATATAACACATGACAGTAGATTAACACAGAAGTCCCTTGGTGAGTTTAGATGCCAGCTTTGGCTCTAGCCTTCTGTGTTTTTTACAACTATATTTCCCTGGCGATCAGATTAAGGGCTATCAGTGCAGTAGAGCAGCAGATTGTGGTCAGCAATTGAACCAGCAACACAGAAGGAAAGACTCCACATTTTGAACTCCCTGCGTTTTCGCATCTGTGCACACCTGGCCAGACCCCAGGTGCATCGGTCAGACTGTTGGTTTTGGAACGTTACTGTAATTGGGCGTCATGGACAGCAGCAGAGAGAAGCTTTTAATCATCCTCCCACTGTTCAGAAAGCACCACAGTGTGCGAAGCAATAACTCATCCTCACAGTGACATCTTTAAGTAATTTACACGTCCTGTAAAATCATTCACGTGGCTTGATGAGATTCTAGATTAGAAGCACATGTTTAGAATGCTAAATGGAAACCAGATCAGAGATATCCCAAAAAATAAAAAATAAAAAATCACAATAACTAATTATTCAACTTATAATAACAAATAACAATTCCTCCTGTTTTGAGCTAATTTCCCGTATTGCAACTCAAGGCCCATTAATAATGTTCAGGGCTACAGCTGAGAGGAGGCCTCATGCACTACTTTTAGTTCAGCAGATCACTCAACAGTCCACTGAAAATAAATGAAGCCTGCATAAATCCCCTGCTTTTGTGCAGTTCTTAATTTTCAAATTCACCACGCTACACGGTGAGCTCTTTAGAAATATTGAAAACTAAAAATAAGTTCATTGGCAGCATCAGCTTTGTTCCTAAGATACTATCATCCATCCACAGCTTTAGTCAAACTGGCTCCACATTAAACTGCCTAAATTTGAAATAATAACAAATTTTGGTTCAAGCCTATTTTTTCAGGTTGTTGTTTTGTTTTGTTTTGTTAAAATCTACATTCATCCTGATCGATAACATTTCTGCTAAATTTGACAGCCTCCCCGTCTTTAACACAAATCAGGTTTTTCTTGGCCAGTTTCATTGCTCATTCTAATTTTGACCCAAACTGATTGTCTAAAGACTCCAAAGCAATTTTCTTGACAGAGATTGTAACATTAAATCCATCAAAAAGAAAATACATTATTAAAAAAAAAATTAAATAAATAAATAAACCTTTGTCTCTAACCTTTATCTAATTTTCAAGAAACAAAGTCTCACAGGGAACACACTGTCTGATCATGCATTTGTGGACTGAAATTTATGCATTTTTTTTTTATATTATTTTTGCTCCATTTACAGGAAAGGAATAAATAAATTAAACTTAATTGTCAATGTCAGATTAGAGCCGATTGAGAAATATTGATCCATGTGGCTCTTTGACCGTTCGATACGTGCATCTTTACTGCTTTAGTTGGAATCTAAACCATGGCACTATCCTGTCTCAAAATTAGATCAGTGCCAGCGCTTCAATCTCTCTTCCACTTTCACAGCAATGCATCTGACTAGCCAGTCACTACAGTAAAATCTATTGAAAAAAATAAAGCATTCAAGTCAGATTTATCACCTGAATATTTCTGGGTTTGTTTTCCTAAAACAAATCAAGGTCAATGCATTTTTTCAATTCAGCAAAAAGGCATGTTTGTGAGGTCCATGCATAACAGAGATTTGGTCAATACCTGAGAGAATGTGAGCATTCATAAAGCGTAGCCGTAGAAAAGAAAAATAAGATTTCAAAGCAAGGAAACACACCTTAAAGTAGTGGGAAAAGTCAGACCAACCTAATTTGACAGTTTCCCATTAAGGTACCCCACAAAGCAACACCTCCCATGGAGGGCTTCATGTGAGGAACTGAGCACAGTCCTAAAAAGTCCAACTTATTAATGAGGCACGACAGAAATTTCCCTCCTGCTCCCTTTTTGCATGCATGTCCCCGTATTCCTTCGCTCATTTACAAGACAAAAAAAACCTTCCCAATCAGAAAAAAATGATTATTTACTTCCACAAAGAGACCTGCAGCAGCATGGGAGAGCCAACAACATTGAATCATATTATGCAAACACCAGTGATCCATCACGCAGGAGTTCCCTATTGCTTTTAATTAATGAGGCCTCAGTGCAGAGCATCTGCACACACATCTTCACACCCGGCAACCCGGATCCGTTCACCCATGTACGCGGCACGGCCTTATTATTCTTCACTAATGAATTATCTGATCCTTATGTCATGTGATTAGGACGAATGGTGCGGCTTCCTTGCGCGAGGCATGCAGGTGTCAGGCTCACACACAGGTGGAGCTCTAGGATTAAAACTTTCTTTGAGCAGACATACTTTGGTCTTAAGTGGATCTGGGATACAACTGGGTTTGATGATATGCTAGGGGCAGAATGCCAGGCCTCTTTGTCTTGCAAAACACACACAGAAAAAAAATCCATCGGACCAGAGCTGAGCATTATTGCTATTATTGTGTTGACCCTTTCCCCCCTTTTTCTTTTGTAATTCAGCTCAAAATTCACCCTTCCGGACTTTCGTCCTCTGTCTTCTCGCAGCATCACTCACTCTTGTATTGTTTCTCTCGCAGCCGATGTGACTCTCCTTGCTTTCTTCAATGAGTGGCATGAATAGAAAACAGTTTTCAGCTCAATATCAATTACTAAACATATGGAAGCTCAACATTGTGACGAGAAAACGCCACGAGCAACAGCTGGCCACGTTTCAATGACCTGCCTTGGAGGTGACACCGTCATGCACAAACGCCTGAACGCAATATGAGCAGAAACAACAAAAAAACACGGGACGTAATCGCTTGCAAAATATGCAACTGATAAATTGAGAGATATCGCTAATCAAGTTAACGGCCGTGTTATTGAATTACACTCGTACACATGTATACGGTTGCTCACAGCGGTGGTTAATTGCCAGGTGGTGGAAGATAATGTGTGATTTAACGGACTGATGGATTTGTCTCTGTTTCCGTCACCCATCGGTGAACAGAGACATCTGTAGCAAACACTTACTCCCACACATAAAAACACACATCTAAAGACACTTCTATGCCCTAATAAGGGAGAAACCTCCAGAAGTGTGTGTGCAAACTTTTTGGAATTTCCCAAGCTTCGTGCATCTGTTTGCATGCGTTACAGTGCATGAGGCTGTTAATCCTTGCTAGCCCGTTTCTTGTGGTTGATGAGTGGCCCGGGGTTAGGAGCTGCTCGGGAAGCTGCAGCATCCCGAGGCTTTACAATGTGTTTACCACTCAAACTGACAGCAATAGTACAGCTTATTATTGGCCTTGCAAGCCTCCGCACTACGCTGCGAGTTAGAGGAACTCCAGGGAGGCTGACCGCCAGTGGCTAGAAGGCATGCCAGCCAAGCTTGTAACTATTGGCAGAGATTAAAATAAATGGTGGAAACTGAACCCGAGAAACAGAAAAAAAATACATATTTCTGGTGTACACAAGAGGCAATTGGACAGTTTTTTTCTTTAGCCTTGGTATGCAGGCATCAATGGCTCTCTGCCTGCAAATTAACTGAGAATGGTATGCTTGGGTGTTAGAGATGCATTCATCAGGCCAATACGATTGGTTTTCTTTGGCTCTGACCTTCTGATTCAAATTTTTATTTTTATTTTTATTTTTTTGTCAAGCAAAGATTCCCAAAGTGTGGTGCGTCCCCTTGAGGGAAGCAATTGTACTGGTGGTTGATGAGAAGGACGAGAGTCCCTACTGATACTGTTTTACTTTTACCCAAAAGAAACTAACGCATGTTGTGGTCTGAATAAAGAGAACTGAATATTTCTGCCCTTCTTAAGTCTGTTTTCTTTCTTATTGCTGTTTAAGTTCAACAGAAAATGAAGGAATTTCAAGATAGATAGATAGATAGATAGATAGATAGATAGATAGATAGATAGATAGATAGATAGATAGATAGATAGATAGATAGATAGATAGATAGATAGATAGATAGATAGATAGATAGATAGATAGATAGATAGATAGATAGATAGATAGATAGATAGATAGATAGATAGATAGATAGATAGATAGATAGATAGATAGATAGAACATTTTAAAGTAATAAAATAGAAAAAATAAATAAATTATAGCGCAAATAATAGCAGGAAGTTTACAATCAACCTTGGTTTTGAGTGTCCATGACTAAACCACTTAACTCATAGAGGAGAGAATAGTGTGCTGTAGGTTTCCTGATATATACAAGCCTTTGATTTTTTTTTTATATTAAACTAAAAAACAATCTTATTGATAAATCTATAGTGGAAGTTTTCATTTTTATTGCATTTAACCAATCAGAAAAAATGTTTTGTCCTGATGATCACCAATCACAGTCAATCAAGGGCAAATAGGTTGATTCAATTTTTTTTTCTCTCGAACGACACACGAAGGACAATTTTGCTTTGTGCTTTTCAGACATGAAATTTTGAATGAAGGATTTACATATTATCTCAATTTATGCATCAAAGCACACCTTCCTAACCTGCACTTCATTACAGCCTAAAATGTGTAATAAAATCCATATTATTTGTTGAATCATTCTAAAACCAAAAATGATGTTAATTCTTAGCATAAGTGCATTATTTGAAAAAGAAAAAAAAAATTCTCAGCATTCGATTTGCCAATCACTAATCAGAGCTGATCAGGAATAAATTGGCAGGCTTCAATCTCCAACCGACTGATGGTTGCATCTCTGGAAAAAAAAAAAGGTTATTGCTCCTTACTGATCAGGCCGCTGTCATGGTGTCTGAGCACAGAGAGAACAGAAAAAAGGCTGCGATGTGAGGATCAGGGATGAGACAGGTCCACAGAGATCAGAATGTTCTTTAATTAACCACCTCTTCTTTTCTTTTTTTCTTTGTAAAAGACACTCACACTGCACCAGCTAAGAATATTCTGCCTCTGGGATGAAAACAGTAGCAGTAGGAAGGGAGGGGGGAGAAAATGCTGGGCTTTGCAGAACTCGGGTCCAAGAGTGCTAGGTTAAAGGTTAGGCATATTATTTATTTATTTATTCCATATTATTTATATTTCGTTTTCTTGGAAAGAAAATACCTCTTCTGGCTGCGGATGTGCAGCAGAGATCAACGGACGAACGACAGAACTAAAAGCTTCGACAAGGTTAACGCTGCTCGAGTTACGCCTTGCTGATAGTGTGATCGTCCACTCCTTTGCTTTTCTTTATGCCTTTAAGCATCCCTTGCAAAAACCAACTTCTGTCTCAGATGTAAAAACTGAAGGTGGAATTTCATTTGCATTTATTACCTAAATTATAGTTCAAAGTAAGGGAGTTGGGGGAGATTTTAAATTATGAGGAGAAAAGCAAGAAAATTTAAGCTAAAGCACTTGAGCTTTAAGTGTGCAGCATTTTCCTGCCATTATGCTTCCAGTAACACGTCACAAACTAAGACCTTAGTGGTTTCCGCTTCTGTTACTTTATCCACTACTTACAGCTCTCCAGTTATGAGCTATAAAATAATCTCCCTCGCCTCTAATAGTTTTATTTCACGCCGTAAGCTAGAAACTGCTGGCCTACAATTGGAGTTGGCGCCAGCGGTTAAAATCATTTATGTCACCCCCACCCCCTGCTCGAAAACAACAGCATATTTCCTCAAGCCTTACATGATGTTTGTACCCTTAATAGTACGGAATTATTGTTTTTTTCTCAATGTTCAGCCTTGGAAATAGCAGATGCTGCAGAACAAAACACCAGATATTATGAGTGATGTCTAGTACCAGAAACCATTCACAAAGACAGGACTCACTCCATGGTGAGAAAAAGAAAAAGAGTGCAGTAAGAGAAAATAAGACCATTTTTGTAATTGAATTGTTTTGTGAACTCAATAAATCAATCTGCAAACAAGATTCAGAGAAAATATTTCAATGGTTCCGAGACAAGCTGCATCCAAATGGGCTCGTTTTCATATAAATGTACATTTGCATGAACGATTTTTACTATCCTGCTGCAGACTGGTGCTGCATTCCTTATAAATCCGGTGGCACAGAGCCATACATGAACTCATGAGGAGAATGTTTAAATAAAAAACAGAGGAGGAATAAAAAAAAGACAGATCAGAGAAGCAAAGGATTAGGAGGATAAAAATAATGACTCAGGCTCTGCGTGTAAACCAGAAAAAGGGGAGTTAGGGAGGAACAGAAAGAGATGGCAACTTGGAGAGTGAGAGATTGAACGGTGACACTGCTGCAACACAATGGGGTCAGCATGAAGAAGTGCTCCTAATTGAATCACACAGAAGAGAAGACAGTAAGACAGCGGAGATGAGAGATGGAGGAGTCACATTCTCTCCCTCTCTCTATGCATGAACGTAGAGGGAATAAACTGTAACAAGCAGACTACAAGGAGCGGGAATATAAATATGTCTGAGCAGCTGTGGAGCAGAGGGTGTTGAAAAGATGTTTTGGAGCCACCTTGACCACACAGCGGGGGTCTGGCAGAGCAGGATTCAAAAATAGCTCCACTGAATTTCTTTCTCAGGCTTGTGCAACCTTTTCCATCAAGAGGAAAAAATAGACGGGCATGCAAAAAATAAAAAAATAAAAAAATAGAAAGAAAGAAAGAACACATACAAAGAGAGCAGGGAATGCATTAAAAGTGTAAAACGAGCTGTCCAGTATTAATAACGAAGATAAAGAGGGATAAAGACGTGGGTCTTACTGTATGTTGGAGCTGTTCCAGTAAACGGAGTGCCTGTTGGCTGGCACCTGGAGCACGCTGCCCCAGGTGAGACTCGTAAGCACCCAAAGAGACAGCGCTGCCAGAGCCATGCTCCCGGCTCCTCTCTCGGTCTCTGCGGCCACTCTCTCTCTCTCTCTTTCTCTCTCTCCCTCTCTCTCTCGGTCACCCCACCAAACAGCGCGGCTCAAACATCCCAGCAATGCCTAGCAAGCGAGAAGGAGGCAATAAAAACAATGAAAAACATTTTAAAAAGCTTCACGCATGCATGCACACAAACGGGCTACTTTCAGAGATGCTGTTTGGGTAAGAAGTGTTGTAAAAGTCTGTTGTAACACCAGACTGTGCGAACCTCCTCCTCTTCTTCCACCAGCGGATCCCAGAGCTTCGAAGAACGGGGTTTATGGTCCGTGTTTATAACCGAGGCGCCCCCCTCTCCTCCTCTCACCGGGGAACTGCTGCTGCTGAGGCCGCCAGAGAAGTGTCGCAGGTCGGCGTTGGGTCCAAGCGGGAGGTCGGTGTTCCTCCGGGTCCTTAAAGCAGTCCGAGAAGGAGTTGGGTGCAGGTTGTTTTAAATAAAATAAAATAAAAATAAAGGATCAACAGTAAAAAATAATAAGAAGAAGAAGAAAAGAAAAAGTCCTCCTCTTTTTAAGTTTTTTGGGGTTTTTTAACTGTTGCAGCTTATTTCCCAATAAATGCGCAGACGAACTCAAAGCTGCAGCAAAGCAACAAAAAACAAAATCAAGCTTTCTTCCCTTCTACAACCATCGTGCACGGTGAGCAGGCTGCCCGCACGTCGCTCTCCTCCAGCTTTCTCCTCCTCCTCTCTGTTTGGTAGGCAGCACTCGTTCACTTCCTAACTCCACCCCCCTTGCGAGCGACAGACAGAAAAAAAAGGCGCATTCCTCCAAGATTTGTGGCCGAGGTGCAGCACATCACCGGACATCGGAGCGACTTCAAGGTTTTTCCTTCAGTACCTGCGCTTCACAGTGATGCTGCAAAAGTACATCCCGCTCTTGATGCGACCCAGCGATCATCTGCAACCAGTGTATTCCATCAACGTTCAGCCTTTTCGCCACAGTGAAGCACACCTGCACGCACAGTTGTCTTATTAATGCAAAGACGGGGGTGAAAAAAAATAAATAAAAAATCCCGATTCCCCTCCAAACACAGTAGGTTAGTTTTATTCATCTTCAGTCCTCCTCATAAAGGGGGGAATCCCTCTGGGAAAATGTGACTCACCACAAAACTGAACCAAATGTACTTCTTTTGTAAGTGATCCACGTTGAAAGCTGCTGCCTCGCAGAGAAGAATTTATGCACACTGAACCTTTTTCACATTTGTCATTTTTCCAACCTAAATCCTCAATGATTGTTAAACAGAAGAGGGTAAAAAAATGACATTGTTTTGAACGTTTTTGTGTTTAACAAATACAAATATGTAAAGTATTTGTATTCATCTGTTTCTGTTGGTGGGCTTCAACAGAACAGCTGGTAGGCAGAAGCATTGCAACCATTCCTCCGCGCTGCCCCAGACCCGCTATTTTTTACAAGTGAGATCTCTTAACAAAATCTGTCTTCTCTTGGTCTGTCGCTATTTCTTTTTTCTGTTTTTCTGCAGCCCGTCTAAAAAGGATCTTCATTTAATTTCATTTACACCATTTATTTGTAGCTTCCTGTTTGGAACCCTGCTCAAAGGCGAAGCTCTGACCCAGACGTTTTGTGACCAAAAAGTAAACCTTTGGTCACCTCTGACACAGGTCACTTCTTCCATGCATTCTCTCTCCTGTGATTTTAACAAGAGCCTCTTGTTGGCTTTCTTTCAACAATGACTCTCTTCTTGCCACTCTTCCACAAAGACTCGGTTTGCGGAAAGTATTTGACAAATGGTTTTCCTACTGAGAGTGTCTCTAACCTGAGTTGGATAAGTTGTCCATGAAAACTCTGGAGTTTTCATGGACAACTTATCCATTTCCTCCCTGACCGATCTGCGTGTTCCTCGGTCTTCATTATGTTGTTTGCTTACTAAAGTCCTAAAAGAATCATATCTGCTTTTATTTGTTGTATTTCAGTATGGCAGCAGTAGCAAAATGGGGAAAAAAACGTCCAGAGACGACTGTTGTAGCATGTCTGTAAATCTTCATTATCTGTCTTAATTTACAGGAATCAGATGTCTGATGAGTTGACTGAATGCTGAAGCCCGGCACCTCCATCACCTCCGATACACGTCTAGGGTATTATTTGTGGTGAGAGAAAGGGCAGACTGGAAAAAGAGACAGGAAAGGGGATAGAAAAAGAGAGGACTGGTGTATCGAAGTGAGATTGTTACAGTTTTCTTTTTTGCCTGCTGGGAATGAGTTGGTTAAGGAGAAGTCAGAATGATTTATTGGGAGAAAAAAGGAGGGAAATAGGGAAAAGAAGAGCAAGAAAGAAAGAGAGAGAGAGATGAGATGAGATGCCATCGGGGAATCCCTTTGTCTCCTCCAGTCCTTGCACTCCTCTCATGAGCTGTCCATTTAATCCCCCCGCCCTGATTCCTCCTCCTCTCACCTTATTCAGGGAGGCTCGGTGAAAACTTTTTTTTTTTTTTTTTTTTTTCACCGTTGTGATCCCTGCTTTGTGCCTGTGCTAGTTTGGTTCTGTGTTTGGGCCCTGGTGGTCTTCACGGCTGTTCTGCTTCTGCCGGTTTCTCCATCTCTCAATGTTGGACATGAGAAATGGAATATTTTCATGAACACGGCTTATTTTCTTCTTGCCATTTCTGCTCCATCATTCCTTTCCTCTTTGACTGAGTTGCGCATTCCGGGCAACCACAACTGTTTTTCCTTGGGATCATATCTGACAGACCAGAGAACATTATTTGCCCAAGGTGCATATCTCAGGAGACCGCCAGGTGCCAGGGGGTGAAATACAAATAAAATTCATTCCCTCAGTTTGGTAAATCCGCAAACAGGAATTTCTCTCTCTCTCTCTCTCTCTCTCTCTTTCTCTCTCTGTCTCTCTTTTTTTTGGTTCAGTGAAGCTGGAGGTGAATGAATTCTTACATTCAGAATCAACAATCGCAGTCACATCGCCCCGGCTGCAAACAAGCTGGCGCCTCAACTTGCCTTATTTTGAAGCTTAGCTGAGGTGTATTTCTTTTTTCTAAAAGCTCAGCGACACAACTTTGCATAATGAAGCAGATTTTCACCAGATAATTTCACAAAAATTACAGCAATTGTCAAAATCTAATGGCTTCAATGCAGGATGATGAAGCCAGGTTAGGCTTCACTACGTTTGCAGGCTCTACGGCAGATTAACAATTTGAAATTCTCATGTTGATGATTTTCTCTTGTCTGTCAGACTTTTCAGCTGAGGAACACCTCTCAGATGAAGAAGATTTTTGATGAAGTTCAAGCAGATCGATTGTTTTATCTGTGACTGGTTTCATATTTCTTTTTAAGCTACATCTTCAGCCTGGATATTGTGTTACCTACAAGGACAGTTTGTTTGCAACTGGATTGTCTCTGATTAAAAAATGTGGAAGAAAAGAGGAGTAGATTCAGTTTTTCTGATTGGCCACATATAGGACGTGGGCACCTTGGAGTCTGGCAACCGATTCAGACACACAGAGAGCAACAACACAAAGAACAAGAAGAATCTCAGCTGAGTCAGAAACAAGCCTGATCAACGTGTCCAGTTTAGGTGTGATAAATGTTTTTGTCTACTGATGTCTTTAGAGGTTGCTCCAGTATTTCCACATGATTTGATTTTAGGATAATGGCATTTATCTTGATAAATGCATAAATCCCAAAACATCCACTCATGATTTTCCAACTCTTCACAGACCAGATTGTTTCCATTTGAGTTTCATCAGACAACAGGACATGTCCAGAAATTAAGTTATTTGTGCTTGGCACACTGTAATTTGACTTTTGCCACTTTTCAATTAATCGCTTCTCCTTCACTGAGGAGACATTTCATCCCTGGCATTTCATCCCACTCGGTGCAGGATGTTATTATTGCTACGAATAATAACATTCCCTTATCAGCTTCGCTCAGCATCTTCACAACATCTTTTGCTTTTGTTCTGCGATTAAAGCCAAAACTGGGCTTTCCTAAATTGACAATCATAGCAATCTCAGTACATACAAACTTCTGACTGCAAAGACAGAAAAGAAAACATAATTTTTAATGAATACAAATTTACAAACAACATTTTTTTCTTGTTCTAGCTCTCATTATTGTGGTATTTAGCAAACAAAAAATAATTCTAACTGACCTAAAGCAGGAAAAATTCAGTCTGATTGAAATGTGGAAAAATAGGTCACCCATTATTTCATGCAGCGCAAACATCTGGCTTCAACTGTAAGAAACCAATTTTAATTTAACTTCACAGATATTGTTCCAGGATAAATCAAAGATATTTGTCCAGGCCTCAAAAACTTTTGAGGCCTGGACAACAGGAACCAGGCCTGTTGTCCAGGCTGGATTGCCTCTGTATTGGAAATGGATTACTTCTGTACTGGATATGTATGAGAAATGACCCCAGACCCGGCTGCATATGTTGTCGCTGGAGGTCTCCTGACATTTCCAGCCCAGAGCTGGCACGCAGCACATGTGTCCAGAGCTCCTGAGTGAAACCTTGGAATCTAATCAGAGCTCTCTCTCTTGGCACTAATGATTGGATTTGGGCTCCTGCTTCTTTTCTTTGTGCTCAGCAAGTAAACAACGCATATGTGAGCTCAGCGGGACTCCTAAATATGGAACGGGGAACATTTTCCTTTGTATCTGTCTCATTCCGATGGATTTCTTGATTCAGGAGTCTCTCTTTCACTCTACCTAATGCTCGCTCTCTTCCTTGGCCTGCTTCACTGTTCACTGTTGTGTTAGTAAATTGTACTGACACTCTTCCCCCCGCCCCACAACCGCCCGCCTCTGTCGGCTCCCTCCTCTGCTCTCCCTCCCTCCCTGTCCCTCTTTCACCCGAGTGACTGACACGAATTTTCAATTTCTCTGTTTACCTTTCACTGCTGTGCCTAAAACAACACCGATAGAGACTAAGAGCAAGGAGGAGGCCGGGGCAAAGCGAGGAAAAGGGTGGGGGGTAGATGGAGATGAGCGTGGAAGGACGAGGGGGGAGAGGTGACACTAAGACTGTGGATGAGGAGGTTGGGTGGTGGGGCGGGGGGTCGGGGGGGGTTCTTGGGATGCAAAATTGAGAGAAGTGCAAAAAGAGGGAGAACAGGGCTTTCTCTGTGTTTTTGGTTGCAGAGGAATCCAAGAGGGAGAAAGAAGGAGTTGGGTCTGGGAGGCTGGGGGTTACAGGAAGGAGAAAGGGAGCCGATACTTCTGAACAGTCACGCAAACTTGTTCAACAGAGTGGATGGAGAGAGGAAGGGATTGACAGGGTGGAGGAGATTGTGAGTGGAGGGCTGGGAGGAAAACTTCGATGGGGGCACAGAACATTAGGAGTGCAATGAGATATAGAGAGAGGGGGGAGATTTATGAAGGTGCAAAAGGAGAAGGAGGACAGCAAGAGTGATGGGTAGAAAGGCTTTCTTTTCTTCCTGAAGAGGAAAAGAGTGAGGATAAAGAGTGGAGAAAGAAAGAAAGAGAGAGCTCAGAATAGATATGCTCTCAGCAGCATGAAATATTGAACGAAGGAGAGCAAACACAAGGAGGAGCGCAGAAAATGGAGGGACTGATAAAGACAAATACAATCGTTTTGTGTGTGTGTTGTTTTGGGAGAACAGAGGAAGAAGAAGAAGAGTGGGTGACAGAAATATGAAGAATAGCAGCCCGTGGCTGGAGAGCAATTCACACGTGTACACACACACACACGCATATATATATATACAGAGGCACTCTGACGGGGCTTTGAGTTTAGATTGCTCCCATGTGTGGTGGAGCTGTGCAGAATTCGTCAGTGTTGAAAATATCACACTGCAGAATGTGTTTCATCACTACTTGCACCAAACCTACACACACACATACACGCACGCCCTCACGTTTTTGCACATATGCATGCCCCATCACCACCACCAACCCCTCCTCCTCCTCCGCCCTTTGATCTCACTTCTCACTGATCTTCTCTTCTTCCATGTCAAATATTTAGGCTGTGTTTGGCAGGTTTGACGAAAATTACCATGGAGAAATGATTTTATTTATTTAACTTCCACATCATCAAAAGTCGACGGTTGTAGCTCCAAATAGACAGGAGTTGAACCACTTAAAAAAGAAAAAGGAAAAAAAAAAAAAACAGTAATGCTCAGTGTAATGTTTCACATGTAACAATAAAGCAGATCTTTGTTGAAACATTTCTTAAATTTCTGTTTTAGTCAAACGGGGAGAACTTTTGTGGTTAAGGAGACACTCCTGACTGTCAAACACACAAAATAATGAGTCAGCAAAACATTTCTGGGAGCAAATAGAATTTTATTGCAGACTTTGCATCAAATTAGGAAACTTTATCCACTTCAAACATGGCTTTAACAGCACAAATCATAAAGCTAAATCTCCTACGCAGAGGCAGCGCTCTATCACTATCTGTGCCTTTTAGAAACTCAGAGATCTGCATTCACTTACTCTGCATTTTTCTTACCATACATCATGAATCAAATGGGCATTTGAGTGAAGAGAGGGAGGAATTCACAAAGAAGGAGCATGTAGCAGGAAATGTACGTCATATTTCTGACCAGGAATTATTTCTAGATTGGAAGCTAATAAGGGAAATATGTATCCTTCAAAAGAATGACAAAACAATTTTTTTTGTTATCATAATGATACATTAAATGAATCACATTGTCAGTTTTACTTATTTTATTTAACATATCTCAAAAGCGTTGCTCAAAGTATTTCATAATTGATCAACTTGGCATGAAAATCTAACATTTATTCAGAAACGCTTTTGAAATGTTTCAAATAATTGATTCAGGAGTTTTAATTTGACACTATTCATACACAGTATATTTCTAACTATGTCAAAAAGAAAGCTAATGTAGTCTATTTATGTCCTTCTTGCATTTTTTTCAGGCCACAGTTTGTTTCTGTCCTACATGAGGTCTCAAACAAAAGGAAATTTAAAGACAAATTGGTTCTTACTACCGACAAAAATAAATTCTCTCTAAACATACCTGGTTTGTTTGTTTCAGATTATTGTGTTCATTTACGTTGGTAAAAATATTGCTTTGCTTATATGGAATTGTGATAAATGAAATCATGAGTAAATGTTTTGTTACTTTTGTTATTGAATACATTTACTGTAAATACATATTCGATGTAATATGATTATTTGTTCTACACCGTAACTATTGAATCTATTTTATCCAGAATAAATTGTCTAAGGAGCGGAAAAAATGGTTGAATATGATTATTAGTTTTTTGTTGTTTTCTACAATCTAACATTTTTGAAAGAAAAATATTTAATTATTATAACTCTGATTATTATTTAAATCAATTAATAATTAAATATTATTAATTCGCACGTAATTTGCACTTTCCATTATTGGGAAATCTTAAAGATCATGCATTTTATCTGCAAAACTGAATTACTAAGCAAGAAATATTTGTATTACAATTAATATATATTTTTTAGTTTAGTTCTGCATTGAAATGAATCTAAATAAATAGGGACAAAAAGTTCTTAAGGTTTAATATGTTTTTTGCTTAAAAACAGACTTTTCATAAGACATTTTTGACTCAATTTAATTCATGTTATAATTCTTTTCTTTACTTCAATATCAAACCAAATTTTAAATCAGCAATAAAAAAAAAGAATAATGAAAAAAAACATAAAAAATAAACAAAAACCCTAATATGTTTTGATAGCCTGCCGTTTGAAATTGATGCCCATCTTTTCATCCAGTGTTTGGTTAACAATTTTTATAGTGTCAAGTTAGGATGTAGAGTAAGAAAATAATAATAAAGAAATAGTAAGTACATCCTACAAAGTGCCTTTAAAACTATTGTTACACAATGAAATGACAGTGATGCCCGCCAGTTTAGAGCAGACCCCAAAATTGATGGCACTGATGTTTAAATGTGCATATTTTACCTTTTTGAAAGGCTTGACCAAGCCGATACCTTCATTTGACTGATAGGTATTGTAAACCGGGCGACCCAACCCCACTTTTGATGGATGGGGTTTGCCTTGAGGAATGGACGTGAATCTCTGCGGTAAGAAATGTCAAACTTATTGACGTCCTCCAAGAGACATGCAGTTCAGCTGCAACTCAAGAAAACTACAGTGTTGACTTTGATTTGGCAAGTAACAAATTCACCATCAGGATTGTCTGGATTGTTTCTTTTGTTTTGTACCTTGATAATTTCATAATTAAAAATGTTCCACCTTCAACACAAATCATGTGGCACTGATCAATGATATGTGTATGATATGATTTTTATTTGTATTTGTTGTTGTTTTCCTTCCACTTCACAATTGTGCTGTACTTTGCGTATGTCCATAACATAAAATCCCAATGAAATACTTTGGAGTTTGTGGTTGTAAAGTCACAAATGTCAAAACATTCGAGGGGTCTGGAAGGTTTTGTTACATGTTGTGCATCCAAATTGTGTTTCCTTGAATATTTGAATCCAAATTTTCCGCAAGGAACCAAGAAGAAGCTTTCAAGCCACTTTAACAAATGATTAATGTAATGTGTGTTTGTGTATCTGTGGTTCATGTGCAACTTTCTGCAGCATGGTTGCTTGTGCACAGCTTAGACAAATGTTCCCGATACCTCATATATCACAAGTCTCAGTACCGTATTATCCCATGAGTGCACTTCTGCAGACAGTGCAGAAACAATAAAGACAGCCGGTTTACACACATGCACACGCACACAGACAGACAGCCACATACACAAGAAGAAACCCCCCTCCCAAAGACAGACACACATGCAAACACAAAGAAAGGAACAGGTGCATGTTGAAAAAGCCAGCTGCCAGCCCTTCTTTGAAACATCTACATTTCATCAGGCATGGCGAAGGCGGTGGTGGCAGCGGGCAGCAGCAGCACAGGTGACACCGAGCCCAGTGGGCACCGAGATTAAGAGACTGGGAGGAGGTTTAACATAGACTGTCATCTCAGGTCAGATTTGCATTTTCCTTTTATTGTTAAAGGTTAGGTTTTCCAGAGGCTAAGCTCATCTGATAAATGCCAGAAGGGACCTTCCACCCTCAAGGACAGCTTACTCGAGCATTTGATGGCGACATCATGTGTGAAGTGAGTTAAAAGGACGGAGGGAAGATTTCAGCCCATTTGGATCAGCCTTATCGGTACCCAGTCGGTGTCCTCTGCTCCTGTATCGCTGTCTTTTCTTTTTTTCTCCTCCTCTTTTTCTGCCTTTCTTTCTCATTGCCTGTAGCTTCCTCGTTGTCATTCCATCTCTGTTGCCTTTTTTCCCTTCATCCTCTGCTGCTGCTGTCACCCTCATTTGGGTTATCTCTGTTTCCCTCATGCTGTCGTTCCCTTTCCTTTCGCTCGGCCGGTGTGAGAGTCATGATACATTAACCTCTGACCCTCAGCAGGAGGTGGCACCAATTGGCTTGTAATTGCTATCAATGCAGCATGTGTGTGTGTGGTGAGCATGTTTTTTTTCTCTCCCATTTGGGAAATGTGATGAATATCTGGCTGAGTTTGGACTGACAGAAAATGTAATCATTTCACCACATTTTGGGTTGTGATGGTGGATTACATATGTGAAGTCAGAACCACAACAGATGAAAAATAAATATTTCTGCTTCTGTAAGCAAACTGGAGCTTACTTACTCCATATTCACAAAATTCTCCAAAATGTTATCACACACACACACACACACACACACAGAGAGAGCGAGAGAACTGTGACCATACAGGCCTTTGCAAAAGAACTCACTCTCCTTTAAGTTTTTTTTTTGTCAGGCTAAACTAACTTCTGAGCAGTTTGGGGGATTTTAAGTAATAGATTAATACGACATCTTGCGATTATACAATGGAATTTATGACTTTTAAATTATTTACAAAGAGAAAAATATGTAACTTGTGGTGAAATATGCTTTTACTCCCATTAACTCTGATCCCTCTAAATAAAACCCAGTCCAACCAACTACGTAACTAAGTGCAGTAAACTTGTGTGTGATTTAATCTCACTGTAACTCAAACTGTTCTGTGAAGGCCTCTGAGTTTTGCTAAATAACATCAGTGAACAAACAGCTAAGAAAGACAGCAAGCAAGTCAGACAAAACATTGAGAAGATGTTTAAATCAATATCCCAAAATTTGAACATCTCAAAGAATACAATATTAATCAAAGAAGCAGCCAAAAGACTTCTCCGAGGCTGGTTCAAATGCTGTTTGGGGCCTTAAGCAGAATCTGATTTGGGGCCCCTTGTCCTGTTAAGAATACAAACACATCCACAAACAACCTTTAAAAAAAGATCTGGTGGAATCTGGAGATGGAGTCAGGCTCAACTGGTCAAGATGACAACCAGTGGTGGATAGTTGATTTTTATTTGCACAAACAAATCAAGCTCAACCACAAAGAAAAGATTAAATAATAACACTTTCGTTGTGAGAAAGCAAAAGGATTTTCTACATGTGTTGTAAATAAATGCAAAACATTGTAACTTACTATCCCTATTTTGAAGCGTGGTGTAGGAGCAATTATGCTGTGGGATTACTTCAGCAAGAACAATAAAGCTGACCAGAGTTGATGAGAAACTATACCGAGGTAAATACAGGACAACATCTTTTTATAGGCTGCAAAAGACTTGGGAGATTTACATCTCATATGAACAACAACCTAAAACTCACTAGAATGGCCTAATTAAAGTTTATATCTAAATTTATATCCTTCTGAGGTGGAGCTAGTTTATGAAGGAGAATGGAAATGCATTTCAGATCCTAGATGTGCAAAGCTGTCGGAAATACTGTGAAAGATCTGCAGCTGTAAATCTAGTGAACGATGGTTCTGTGTTGACTCAAGAGCAATAAACACACATTAAACTTCTCACCTTTTTGTAGTAAAAACTTTTTCTTTCTCTCCCACTTTACAAGTTGGCACTACTTAGTATTGGTCTATCACAATATAGAATCCCAATAAAATGCATCCAAGTTTTTGTTTCCAGCATATCAACATGTGAAAAGGTTTAATTAGCTATATATATATATATATATATATATATATATATATATATATATATATATATATATATATATATATATATATATATACATGTAAAGCACTGTAAGTATCTGTAAATGGTACCTGATTGGGGCAAGCGTGTTTTGCCTTTTTAATCGGGTTTTCAATTGAAATATGTGCATGTCTTTGTGTGAGTTCTATTTTCACTTGTGTGTGAAGCAAAGTCTCTGACTCCCAGCAGTCCTTTGTCACACTGACTGACTGCTGAAAGGCTGAAAGCAGGAAAACCATTTCAGACCACGGAACTAAATGATGGCAGGTACTCACCTCTCCTCCGCTCGCCACAATAACACCATACAGACCAGTCATCAGCAGCCCTGTCATCTCCATCTGTAAATGCACTTCACAAAGCCCCCTCAGTCTCTCCTCCTCCTTTGACTGCCAGTCAAACCTGTATTGCTGTCTCATAAACCCATTTGGTCTTCATACAGGAGAAAAAAAGTGCCACATCCAGAGGAAATATAAATCTGTTTGGAGTTCCTTTTAATTTTAGCCAGAAGTGCTCATGTAAAGAGTAATCAAACCAATTCCAGTGTGAATAATCTGTTTTTAAGCTAATAATACAGTTCTTCAAATTACGGGCCACACAAGAGTGAAAATGTACAATTCACGCAGAAGGTTAGCAAATGGCTCAAAAATCAGATGCAGCACTTGGGTTATCTGTTTTATGTTCTTTGGATAAAAATTGTTACAACTTGTTATAATTGTAACAATAAATCCTCTTATTAAACTGATAAACTTACATAAGCATAACCAAAACTTAAAGCCAGACAACCAGTCAGCCAGACATTTAACATCCAGATTATTGATGTAGGGATTGTGATCTCATCAAATAAACCCCCATAAATAAGAAAAATACCCTAAATGTAGCATCTTTTTCAATGCATTATAATTATATCAGCATTTTACAATAGACAGAGATGTTCAATTCAGTGTAATGGAGACTGAGATTCAGGTTGGAGATGATTAAATGTGATTCATTAAACAGAAGATTAACAAAAAAACAACTTTTTCTAGGATAGGATAACACCTAAATCTTAAAAAAAAAAAAAAAAAAACTTTTACAGAGCATTTAAAATGTTCTTCTCTATTCTCCAGTTTTCACTTTTTTGGATATTTTCAGCGATCTTTTAAGTCTCATTGTTCACCTGACCCATTATTTCAGACAGAAGATGTCATAAAGTGTCCTAATTTTTCCCATAACTGTATAATTGACCACATGAATAAATAAATGCAGATAACCCCAGTTTATTAAAACCAAACCATGCTTTCAGATTGTTTTAGAGTTACTGCTGAGCTTGATTTGCTCTGCTGGTAGAAGACGATGTCACTCGACTGTAACTTATGACCAGCCATATATTTCTTGTGCTGCTGTTGCTACTTCTTGAGCCTATTGATGAAATTAATGACCAGGGTGACTAAATGAGGTGTCACAATTTATGGCTCCAGAGGCTCTCAGGAGTGTGCGGGCGTTTATACCAACCAGGAAACGACAGCCACCAGAGAGAGACTGAGAGAAAGGAAGGAGCTGAGTTTTTTTTTCCCCCAAGAAGAGCTAGTAAGAAAATAAGATATCAGACGGGACAAGTTGGATGCAGTAAAAGAAAAGGAGAAAAAGGATGGAGAAAATAAAGGTGAGTGTGGGCGTGTGCGTGCGTGTGTGTGTGTGTGTGTGTACGTGTAGAGAAAGAGAGGGAGAGCAGGTAAAAGCAGGTCTGGTCCAGGTGGGGTTCAGACAGTCAGTATGTTATTTTAGGAGGGCAGAGGGAGGGAGGATGAGAGAAAGGGATGGATGGAGGGAGGGGAAGATGAATGTAGTTAATTAAGATGAGCAGGCGGAGGAGACAGTGTGGAATTACACAAACACTAATTAGAGTCTTCGTTAGGGGGCACAAAACAAGAGCAGCACATCCATCATCTCAACTCTCCATCCCTTCCTTTTTTCCGCTTGCTTTATGCCGCTTCTGTTTTTGCTTTGCAGCCACATTTCCTGCCGCCATCCACATCTCCACTGCCCCCACCCTCTAAAATCATCCTGTGCTGCTCTCCGTCACTTTGTTTACCTCCATCTATTTTCCCCGCCCCTTCTTAACTCCCTTGTCTTTTTATTGATCCCTTGAGTAGTTGACTAAACAGGTGCAGTTTAACATCTGGAATCATAATTGAAGCAACCTGTGAGCCAGACATACAGTTCAGTTAGATTTTTTTTGTTGTTGTTCTGTTTTCTAAATTTCTGTTATAAGATTTTCCTAGAAAATGTATTCCTGTTACACACAATAATAAACACTCTAATCAGCTCTATTTTTATTGTCTCAGAAAGCAGTTCAGTGGCTCCTACAGTCTGCTGCACTCCTATGACATAAATTATACACATCAATGAAAAATACGTTCTTCTTTTAGCAGCATATTCATGTTTTGTTTCGACTCTCTCTGTCAATCATTGCATTTGCAGTGCCTTTGTACTTTACTGGGATTTTAAGCCATAGATAACCACAAAGAAGTGCATTATTGTGACGTGAAAGACTTTTTTTTTGCCAAGTTGTTAGCAAATGAAAGTCTGAAAAGTACGGCAAGCATTTGTTTTCCACGCTCTTGAGTAAATATTTGTTAGAACGAAATTCACCTGCAGTGATGGCTGAAAGTGTCTTAGGGTTTAATGCATTTCTATAATCTTTCGTCCATGTGTCCTTCTCCTTTCACTCCACAGTTATGCAATAGCTTCCTCTGGTCATGTGTCAATGTGCCAATAAGCAAGGCACTTCACCTCAAGTTGCCTACTGATCTGAGTATATTGGGAATGTTCCTCCAGTGTAAAGTGCTTTGAATGTTTGCTATGTATCAAAAAAGTGCAGAGTAAATTCAGTCCACTTGCCTTTTAGTTTGCTTCGGTCTAACACAAAATCCCACTCACTAAGGAGGAGGTCAGCTTCATTGCTGTTGACTGCTTCATTCTGTTCTCCTGAGATCAGAAAGAGCGATTAAATGATGTGGGATGAGAGTGGAGGGGTTCAAGCTGCTCTCTGCTTCAGGCATTTGTGCTCATTCACAGTGAATGCTGCAAAATTGCCAGTGTAAAATGTGGTCCCTATTCAGTATCTGAAAAGCGGATGTTAGGTATGTTTGAAATATTTAACAAATTGCTTATTTTACTGTTACGGGTGAATGTTGTTAAATCTGCAACTGGATTATTTTGCTAGTTAATCTGTAACTGCTCATTGTTTCAGTAAGCTCAAAAGTTAAAGAATCAAATGAACATTCATCCTTCAAAGTGAGCAGCTGGTCAACTCATTTTTTCCACTCTTGGTATTAAAACTTTTTTTGATCCAATTTTTAATTGGATTTGGAAACCTGAGTCCATCATTGACCATTGGACTTTCAGTGAACCAAATGAGGCCAAATGCAACCTTTATTTTCGCATTAGACTTTATGATTGAACTGGAGTTTGTCCAGTCATTCTTTGTTTGTTTTATGTGTTTTGAAAAAGCACAGCAGCTTCGCTCAGAGAATCCTGTGGGCACTAAAAGCCCCAGACCTGCTGTTATGGTCATTCTAGCCTCTGAATAACCTGAGCAACAGAGAGTTTAGCATCGCTGACACACTCCCAATGGGTGTTTACTGTTCTTCAATGCTGCCCTTCATCACTTGTTCTGGTAATATGTTTTTGGGAGCATTTCTGAGTACTGCCAAGTTGCAGAGAGTCTGCAATTCAGAGATGACAATAAAAATTATACGTAAAGCCTCATTATCTGACCTGCTTGCAGTAGAAATCTTTGAATGCTAAAAATATTACAAATGTATTTGTTCTTTTAAAATATGTGATTTTAGAAATAAACAAATGGTGTCCTGGTTTGTTCCTCACCTGTAGTTATTTTATCCTATTTAGCATAAAATATTTGAGGGTATTTTCTTCAGCTTTTTTTTTATATTACTTGAATTTCTCATGTATCTAAACTATTAATTATCCACATGTGCAAATATGTTGGAAAACCACAGGCTCCATTTGTGTGCATCGACATATATAGTAAATGATGTAGGTAAAAAGATCACATTTCAATCTATAAATATAGATACATTAATTGATAAAATAGGATCAAAATATGAAGATAAGGTATAGAATTAAAATCATCAAACTTTCAGCCATTATTAGATGTGTACGGATACCATTTCAGAAGAAAGGCCCTCAATGGAGGAGGCATCGACAAGTTTTAGCTTCGACTTTAAAGGAAGAAAATAAAACGCCTCTGTACCTCATAAAACTCTAGAAAGAGTAAGATGTGTCGGATTGAACAAGTGCATATTAATATGCTTTACATGCACTCTGAGTCATACAAAAGATGGACACGCGCTACCTAAATATAGATTAATTATGAATCGGTTCTGGAGAAAACTGCCTCTATCGTTTGCAGATGTGCTCTAATGACAGTCAACACAGCACAGCCAAACATTAATATTGTAAAATGTTTTCCGGCGGTCTCATTTGAGGGTTCCCTGTGAGAATATTTACTGACTCCTATTCTCCCGACCTGTGAACCAAACCTTGGTCTGTTGCTGCGGGGTCGCTAGCAGAGCAGCTCCCCGCCCCGACCGTTTGAAGCTCCAAACCTGGGTCAGAGGTCGCAGCGCACTCGCAGCTGGAGGCTGCTAACAAGCTACTGTCCACCCACCCGTCTAATCATGATGAACCCAGAACAAATACGGCCTAGAAATGTGGTGACTGCGCTGTGCCACACAAAACAGGAGAAGATTTAAATGTGGACATTAAAGCAAGCTGTCCACTCGTCATAGCCTTGTGGCGAGATGCAAATTATGCAGCGACAATCATGGGGGTCAACTTTTTCTCGGCATGAAAGCAGCCACACAAGGTGTGCTTCTGTTTACTGATTTCTTTCAGTCTTTCGTGGATTTTTAATACTTTCAGTGTTGAGGTCGAACATTTTCTATATGTTGTCATAGGTTTCTGCACTCCAGCTCTGAGGTTGTAAGATAAAACAGGTGCATCTAAATAAATTTCATAGTCAAATGTTTATTTTGGTCATTTATTCAGAAAGTCAAATTTAAAACACATATCTATGTTAATAGATTTCAAATATTTATTTCCAGTAATTGTGACGGTTACGCGGTTTCCATTTGATGAAAATTCAATCAAGTGTTTCCAGAAATTACAAATAGATTACATGAGACCAAGAAAAAGATTTTTAATACTGAAATCAGCCTACTGCGAAGTCTGTTTATTTTATATGGGCTGAATACTTGGTTGGACACAGTGGACAAATATTGCCAAGTAAATATGCAAGATGCTGCCAGGATGATGATGTGGTTTAAAGAAAAAATACAGCCAGATTATTTCTTATTTTTTATTCATTCTTTCCCTCAAATAGATTAGCTTGTTTTCGAATACATTTTAGAGGATAAATTTGTTGAAAATGTTTTAAAATCATTCATCCTGCTCTAATTTTTACATCAATCAAAAAATCAATCAATCAAACTTTATTTGTATAGCACATTTCAGCAGCAAGGCATTTCAAAGTGCTTTACATCAAATCAAACACAAAATACAATGCAACATAGAATCAACAATAAAAACACAACATCAATAAATTTGCAATTGATTACGTTTCAAATACAACTCTAAACAGGTGGGTTTTTAGTTGAGATTTAAAGGAAAACATGAAAACCTACAATTTAAGCAGGGATGTATCCCTTTTAGGCGAACCTCGACATATAAATCTGGTTGAATATCCCTGAACAGTAGTGCTACCTTCTTCATCCCTTTTCCACACATCCAGGAAGTTCCTGAAACTAAAGTCTTGTCAAAATAAATCCTCAAGCTTTATTTCTTTACCAAGCAAGCAATGGATGAAAGCTCTTCATACACTTCAGGGGAATGCTTTTATGATTTAAAACCTATGCAGCTGATGGCTCTCTGGGCTGCTCTTGCACCAGCATCCACCAAGGCCAACACTGAGAGCATCACCTGCCTGCTCTTCCTCTCAGTAACCAACATTGTGCTGGCCAATACAACAACAGCATGCTGATTCACTGTGAAACCAGCATAGTGTGTCCCATCACTGCTCCTCCTGTAATCCCTGCAGGTGAGAAAGACAGAGAGAGACGGATTCCTGAGTATCTGACTGAGCAGCACACAGGATAAATAATTGATACGTGGGTTCTCCATCCCTACGACAGACTGGCGACCTGTCCAGGGTGAACCCCGCCTCTCACCTGGAACATAGCTGGAGACTGACACCAGCAACCCTCCTGACCCCATTAGGGACAAGGGTGAACAGAAAATGGATGGATGGATGGGTTCTCCATCCCAGTGAAATATACTGGAGCCCAATCACTAACCCTGTCAGAGCCATCTGTGTTTCATACTAAACTAACCCACTGGACAATATAATGCGTGACTCAATTAGTGGCAGCACACAATGCCAGCTATATTCTGTGTTTATGAAATGGTAATATATGTGTGTGTGGCTCCATGTGTGTGCATGTGTGTGGGCATTCTAAATACAGAGCCTGAATTAAGTCCATTTGTCAAAGTAAAACCAGTTATTAATGTTAGGTGCCACCCCACATCTCGTTCACAGCCTGAGGCCTGCAGACTCACATACTGAGAGGAAATAACAGACACACAGTAACAATAAAAGTGCAAACTAACAGGCTGTTTAGTAAATTTAATACCAGAAGAAATTTTCTCATTTTGTGTTCGTAGCAAAGAGAATTCATCTTCAGAAGCTGCAGAAACAAACAACGATGCAAACGTGACAGCAAGCTAATGTTCTCTCTGAACAATCCCTCTTCGCTTTTCTATTATTCATCGTCTTGTTTTCATGCGCTAACTGTTGTCGACCACGAGCTCTCCCAGCAATGTGACGCTGTCGGTGTGCTTCAGGTCTGTTTGTAAGGGTCAGAAGCTGACCCCTCCCCCGCAGTCTCAACAAACAAACCGAAGGCAACTGGCGTATACAGATCTGACCTTAAGGTTTTAATTGCTGTGTCTTTGAAAGGCCCTGTTGACTGCAGGTGAAACAAGCCTTAACATTTCACCAACACTGAACACAGTCATAAAGTAAGCTTTAAAAGTGAAGCAGTTTGGAGAAAAGCAGAGTAAAATAGTCAAAGCATATCTGTTACAGACACAAATTTCAATGTATTTTATGTGGAGTTTTACTGTGATAAATCAACACAAATTACAGGAAAACTGTAAAAGTGATCAAAATTGAAAGATGGGGTTTAAAAAGTGTAATAAATATTTGATACCCCTTTATAAAATCCAAGATAAACAATCGGCTTCAAAATCACAGAAAACATTTTATATGTTATTTTTGCATGACTCTGGCTGTGTTAATGCAAACAGCATTACAATTGGCCTGAATTTATTTATTTTTTTAAAATTACATTTAAAAGTAAATAGTGTAGATATGTTCCACTCTTTGAAATTTTTTTTGCAAGTACAGTTCCATATTTATATATAAAATTACATATGAAATTGAAAGAGCAAAGCACAACCGAAAACTAACCATGGCTTGCACTTGAACTGACAGGCCAGGTAAAGACCCCTTTTAGTCCTAGTTCCCATGGAAACTTTGGGAGAGATGTCAAGAGCGATTAACAGTATGGCAATAATAGTCATGCACTCCATAAAGAGACGCATATAAAAGACTGACAAGACGGGCATTGTTCAAAGAAAGCCAGAAGAAGTTGACGAGTCAGTTTGCAACAAGTGATAAAATGTGAACAAACTTTTTAGTTTACATGCAAGAAATGTGAGGGAAAAATTTTCTGGACACATCATCTCCATCATAAAACACAGGACTGACAACAACAAGGAGAGAGCCTTTAAAACTGATGCTCACTGATGATCCTCAGCTCATTTGGCGAAGGATCAGTCCTCTGCATGGAGGAGTTTGTAAAAGTGTAACTTTCTATTTAGAAAGATGACGCTCTACAAAACAACTTGCTTCAGCAAAATATAGTTCATAAAAGTAATGACACAGGTGGACTGAATACAAATATAAAATCACAACTTTGAGACTTTTATTTGTAGAAAATAGTGAAAACCATTTGTGCTTTTTCCCATTTCTCTATACAATTATTAAATGGGTGTGACCTTTCCACACTCATTTATTAAATTTCACATTAAAAAAAAACCACAATCAGACTTTCAACATAGAAATAGGATCAAAATGCAAATAATAGACATGAGGGAAAGCTTGTTGAAAAGACGGAATAACATTCTGAGATCCAAAAGAACATATTTTTCACTTCATTAAATGGATGTTTTGGTTCAGTAGAGAAGAGATGCAAGACGCAGAACAAGCATGTTTCTTATTGTCCCATTTCTCTTTGCATCATTATTACCCTGACCACAGACACAAAAGCTGAACAACACATTGACATGAATAATTAGTGTATGTCTTTGTGTGTTTTTGGCAGAGTAATTACTGAAGTCTCTCCTCACTGTAGGCCTTTCAAAATCAGGATGGTGAAAGAAGAAATCTTGAGAAGTTTCTAAAAAAAAAAAAAGAAAAATAAAAAGAAAACATCAGGTACTAAGGAGAACTTGAACCATTTAATAATTTACCCTCCCAACATCATGCTCTTACTGTCTCCTCTGTCGCCGTCACCGAGCTTCTAAAAATCGAATTCTAATTTAGTTGGTCATTATGGAGCATTGTCCAAGAATGTTTTCAGTGGTGATTCAGATTGTAATGACAAAAGCTACTTTAAAATAGACTTCAAATTGTTATAGGATTGGCCTAAAGCTAATTCCACATAGAAAAAAATCTTTAATGACCTTGCATTTAAGAAACTAAAATCTTCAAACATAAAAGCAACTATCTGTTGACTTATGAGTTCAGCTGATACATCAACTAAAAAGGAATACACGTCTATGAATATATTGTACGTTTTTTTTTTTTTTTTGTAGCGTTATAAATTAACATAACAAAATGTGATATAAGCATATTCATTCATTACACGAGTTAATTGAAAATGTAAAAACATGATTTAAAAGATGTATGATGTAAGTCATTGTAAATTATAACAAGTAAAAAAAATTAAAAAACATATAAAGTGAGACTCATTTCAACTGGATGCTAAATCCTACATTATTTGCTGATGGGGTAAAATCATATTATTTTAATCTGTGAAAAGATGTGCATTATGTAGTATATTTTCTATGACACTCGATGGTGGGTGTCTCATTAAAAACAGGAAGAAATGTGTCACTTCCTGGTTGGATGTCCTTGGTCTAAGCCAGGGGTGCCCAAAGTCGGTCCTGGAGGGCCGGCATCCTGCATGTTTTAGTTTTCTCCCTGGTGGCACAAACAACCTTTTCAGCATGTCAATGTTCTTCTTAGGCCTTCTGACGAGCCATCATTTGATCCAGGTGCGTTAAACCAGAGAGAGAACTAAAACATGCAGGATGCCGGCCCTCAACAACCAACTTTGGGGACCCCTGGTCTAAACCCTAAGTGTGGCCCATGAGCCATTTGGGGCCCTCGTAATAATTCTGTGTGTTTTCAATTCAGTGAGGAAGTTCGTCCATAATTAATGTACAATTTTAAAATATCTACTGTGATACTACTTGAAGATGCAAACATCTCAATACCTTCCTGAAATAAAAAAAGAGCAAGCCATAGGTTTTTTATTTCAACTGCATTTTTAGTTTTAGTATATATTATCATTGTAAATTATTGAAACAACTATCTAACTCAATAGCAGACCTTTGCACACCCATCAACTCATTTAATAAACGTGTCTGCTTTTTAAGAAAACCTTTACAAGATTTTATATCTCTACATATATATATATATATATATATATATATATATATATATATATATATATATATATATATATATATATCAGCAATAATTTACAAATCTCTTGTCCACAAAGTATCAAACGTTGTTAATTTTATTAAACTATTTGTTTCATTTTTTATATATATATGTAGATAAATCTTGTAAAGATAGATAGATAGATATATGAATCATGTGAGGATCTTTTAATGTTTTGGATCAGCAATAATTTACAAATCTCTTGGTAAAGTATATAATTTTAATGACTCTTTCAAGTCAAAATTGTTTTGGGGCTTTGAATATGTATAGTGACTTTTTCATTCAAAAAGGACAATGTTGACCCATGCAACTTGGTTTAAGTCAGAAGAAATGGCTGTTCTTGCATGAATGGGACCCTGGATGAGATCTTCCTTCTTCTGCACCCATTCTAATTAAAGTGGAATCAAATTAGAGCCCCTGGCAGCCTGCAGTGGATATTTCTCACTTTCACCCCAATTGGTCTATAAACCACTGCACTCTTGATGCTCAGTACTGTCATTTGCTGTGAATTTGTTTTTCACTTCATGGGCAAATTGATTTGTAGAGTGCGAGTGTGTGGAGAAAGTGTGAACTGTGTGAGACTTGAGAGGTTGGAGTGAAGATTTTTAATACATTATGCAGCACAGATGTAAAATCCCAGACGTTCAGTTAATTTAAGTGTTTATGTGTGGCTGGGTGTTTATTTTTTTTTTTATCCCTCTATCATGTAATTGCCTTCATAGAAATGATAATAATGATAATAAAGGTAATAGAAAAAAGAGTTTAGGAAAACATGAAGTAGAAGATTATGTGTGTAAGCAGAAATTGATTGGAAACCTTTATTGTTCCTACTGCTATAAAATTCCCTTTCTTCCATTCACTTATTAAAAATTTCATCTTTTGCCTTTATCCCACCCAGGAGATTTTTTTTTGTGTACTCTACATCTCATTCTTTAATCTGTGACATGATATCTAGACTAATAAATATTTTCTAATTCAGTGAACCTTTGTAATAAAGACAGAAGGAAAACTACATAACATTTGTGACAAACTGGACAGTAAAAGTTTTCCAGTTTGATTAAAAACAAGCAAACAAATAAATAAGAATAATTAAAATTATGCTTTTATAGTAAATAACTATCAAAATCACCACAATGAAATAAATAAACTAGCAATTAAATAATTATATTATTGAATGTTTCATGATTAGACTAGAAAATAAAATATTTTAAAAAGTAATTGAAGTTATTTAAATGCAGAATACAATATATTACTTTTAATAATTCTGTAAATAATTAATTTAATAACAAGACATTATATAATAAGGGTTATATTTACATTATTCATGCAAATCTCACACCATGCACACTCAGTGTTCCACAGCATATATATATTTTATAATAATTTCTATAACTCCTAATATTACAGTAACCTGAGTAAATACAAAAAAAAATAAGATTTTGAAATTGCCAAATAAAATTATGATTCCATTTATTTAAGGTAAAAAGTTATCTAATCCACCCTGAGCGATTGTGAAAAGGCAACTGTCCTGTAAATCTAAGAATTGATCCCAGCTCTGCTCTGGAGGAGTTTTAGCCCAGGCATCTTTCTATTGGAGGGTTGTTTTAAGCATGAATGTTTAAAGTCAATCAACAGCATATCAATCAGATTTAAGTCCAAACTTTGACTAAGCCATTCCCAAATTTGGCAAACTTGTCAGAGGTGAACTTTTTAAATGCTTCAGATCAGTGTGCTTGAGATGTTTCAGTGCAATGTAATTTACTCACAGTTGTTGAATTTGTGTGGATTCGGTTTTGGAGTTTCATACACCTGAAAGTATCAGGATTCATATAAAACGCAATTTGTGGCATTAGCCTGAACCGAACACATTCCCTACAAACTGTTTTAAAAAGACTTGTTCACAAGATGTCTGCTTTATATTGATGTTGTGTAAACCCTGATTGGCCGACCAGCCTGTGAATGAAGCGAGGCCAGCTGCTTGAAATACTATTATTTACTCTTCTGCTTTCACTCATAGCTTCTCCTCTCCTTCACCAAACCTTCTGCTCTTCAAAATCCTTCGTTCTGGACTTGTACATTACCAATTTTTCATTTCCCTCACTTCTCTCTCTGTCTCATTCCTTTTCGCTCCCTCCCTTGGATATTTGGTTTGATTTATTGCCTCTTGTTGGAAAGGTTGGCGTTTTAATAACTCAGCTCCTCCTCACCCCACCAAGAAGGGGGAGAACATGGAGGAAGAAGAACTTTAGTAAGCACAAAATAAACGTGGGGACAGATAGCAAGTTTTATTTTCCCCACTTTCCTTTTCCTTTGCATCTTCTTGGCTCTCATACTTTTTTTCCAGTTCTCTAGGTTCTCGCTCAGTTGGCTTCAATTCAGGATATAAAAGCTAAATAAGTAGCTGGATTGGGTGTCAGCTTGAGCTCCTCTGACCTGTGGGAGGAAATAAGGCATACTGGACACTGAATGAGGAAAAACTGACAACTGAATACAAATTAATCATCAATTGAATGGACAAAACAAAAGAATATGGGAAGAATGAACTTTGAAGAATGGGAAAATAGTCCAATGGAGAATTAAATATGGTGAGAGACAAAGTCGAAGATTTCTATCAGCAAACAGGACCTTTATTTAGATGGTAATTATTCATACTGGTCATTAGAGAACCGTATCACTTTCTCTCATTTACTGAAAGACAGCAAGGGAGTGGAGGTGAGGGGAGCATAAGAGGCTAATCATTAGACGATATCATTTTCACCCTTGTTCTGATGAGAGGGGATAAGCAGCACACCAGACCGCCACAGTCCCCAGAATCCACATCTTAGAGCAATAAGACAATAACTAGCGATTAATAATTCAAATCACAAGCCAGCCAGTATAATAGGAGTTAGAGATTTAAAAAATTTAGCTTTTCTGTTCCGTTTTTTCTTTTCCCCCATTTAGCTTAGTCTGTTTCATTAATTCCTGATCAGAGAAATTATGCACTTTTTCTTGTTATAAACAGCTAAAAAAGCACAAGGATAACAACAACATGCAAATCCACTCATGTAAAGTTTATTTTTAATTGCAATATTTTCCCATGGCAACATTTTCTGGTCCAGTCGGCGTTTACTTAAACAGTTAGTTTGGTCGTAGTGTTTTTTGGGCTAATCTAAATGAGCCTATGTATTCTACAGCTGCAGATATTTAGACATACCTTCCACTGATATCTACAAGTCTGATGTTTCCCCGATAAGCATCAAAATGATTATTTCATGTCTATAGTCTCACTTACCCAGCTTCCACTATCACAAAGAAAACTACAGTAAATCATTTTCTTTCATTTGCCAACTTGTGCAACAGCTCTGCTCTGCCTGCTGCACTTTATCCAACTAATACCTGTAAGCGATGATGCTTTGCACAGATTGTGTATGTGATTTTCATTACAGCATATAAACTGTCTCTTGCAGATTAAATACATGGATTAAAACATGTAGAGATATAGTCTTGTACACTTCAAACGGAATAATATCATCACTGCACCTTCGGCTTTCAAAGATTGAGAAGATAATTTTAAAAATGGCCTCCGATAATGTACACCAGCATATTCAGCTGCTCCATCAACACCTAGAACTAAAATGGTCTTGTTCTATATTGAGCTGATGTTTTTTTGTGCTTTTGGATTGTTATGTGCTTGACTATTTTTAAGAGGCAATTTTTTCGTTGCTGGAGAATAGATAGGAAGGAAATGTATTAATGTATTACCAATCCAGGTATTAATGCACTACCGATCATAAACTTCAATATGAACCACAGAAAGTAGCACAAAAGATCACCTGCAGCAGAAGATTGTGCTATCCTGGAGAGGAGGATGGATGGATGGATGGATGGATGATCTCAGTCCATGATTCAGACCTATAATGCACAAAATATCCCAAAACTTTAATCAGCAATAAATCACTGATATTGCATTAAAAAAAGCATTTTTAATCTTTAGTCTCCAACTCTAAGAGGTTCTCCTTGTTTTAATGTTTCCCCAGGGAACAATTATCTTGCTTTTAGTTCCTACCACAAAAGCACATCTGCCAAATCCCCCATCAGGTCACTGCCCACAAGAACACACTCATTAGAACAGACTGGAAAACATCTCTTTCGTTACCTTAATAAAGGAGGAACAACAAACCACAAGGAAGTAGTATGAAATGAGTGGTTCTCTGTGGGGTAACGTAGATTAAAAAAAAAGTAGATTTTAATTTTTTTTTAAAATGACATTAAAGCTAATTGCCTTTATTTTAGTTCACAATTTTAAAACTAATAAAATCATGTTACATTATGCAGTGAATTTTATTGCAGCTAAATTATGTTCAAAATTAGCATTAAAACACTCAGTAAAACCATTTATTTCACTGGAAATAAATGAACCATCTTTTTGGCAAAGAGGAAGTGTGTTTGTTTTCAGATACCAGAGCAGAAACTGTGCGTTGGCAGCAAACAGAACAAAACATAACCTTCACAGTTTTTTTGTTTTTTTTTTCTTCTTCTTAGTTGGCAGAGTATCAAACTGAGTGCACACAAACTGCCACCGCGTCGTTCATCTCAAAGTTAATTTCTCTGCAGAGGGTGGAGAGCAGGAGCTTGGAGAGATGCTGCATCGTTTGGGACAAGGAAGGACAGCACAGGATGGACCATGGAGGGGTTAGGTGAAAATGATGCTTGCATGGAGATGAATAGGAGAGGTGCATTTAGAGAACAGGCTAATAGCATCAACAGATGAACAGATGGCTGTGCAGAGCAGGCTTTGTGTCTTGCTTCCAGTTGACTCTATTAAACAGTTCATGAATCCAGGACAAAAAGGAGGGTAAGACATTTGGGTAAGGAGGCAGGTGACAGATGTGAAGTGAAGACACCGAGAATAAGAACAGGATGAAAAGGGAAATGGTTGTTAATAAAGTGTAAAAATGCTCTGCAAGTATGACCTTTTGACAGAAGGGACTTTGATATTTTCAGCAGTAAAAGTATGTGCAAAGATATCATACAAAACTCAAATTTGCAGGCAAAGTTTTCAGTGATGACCAACAGAAATGCTGTCGGCTATGGAAACATACATGAACCATTAGATCTGGGTACATATTTTTAAAAATGTACCTGCACTTTCATAAAAAAATAAATAAAATTAAAAAACCACAGAAAAGCTAAGTAGACAAATACATTATTTTTGAAAACAGGTAAATTATTTAAAACATTGGTTCGATTAATGTGTCTCATCATTGCTTTCTTTTTAAACGTCATGTGCCCAAATTCCTTTTAACTATGTCAAATGTTATGTCATAGCATGTTGTGCAAACAGCACTCAATGTCTGCAGTAATGCATTGCTTCACTTGTTTGTTTTTTTCTTTATCGATATTCCCACCCAAAATTACAAGAGTTCTATAGTTAACAGGTTCTGAAGTTAAAAATACATTTTATAAGACAATTTCAGATCAGATTAAACATTTGTTAAATTACATTTAACATATTTCATGTATGATAATGAAAAAATACCAGTATGCTGTCTATCACAATCACATCTGTCACATTCACTGGTTGGGGGAGGATAATAATCAATTTAGGAAGCAAACAGCACATAGTCTATAAAAGAGAATAAAATGAACCTAAAGTGAATCACCTAGAACATTGAAAAAAAAATAAAATGCAAGAAACAGGAAAAGACAAGAGAGTTAGATTCTTTTCACTCACGAGGAGAACAGACAGAGATGTGCTTCAGTTACAATCTCCACCTATTCTGAAAGCACATCTTGCTGCACCTCTGTTTTTATTGAAAATCATCCCCTGGTTACAATGAAAGTTTCAGCTCTAATCAAAATATATGCAGCTGCAACGTGATTCACATTTTCTAAGATAAACTAGAACATTTACTACAAACAGTATATCTGTATCAACACCATTACGCCATACACCATCATATTATAAACATGAAGAATAGGATGTCCTTCTGCTGAGCAGCCGTCTGAATAGAACTGGTGCCGGCTGTCTCTGCATCCTTCAGCAGGGCCTCCGTCAACATACTCAGAAACATACAGATTAGTGTTAATATAGGTTATTATTTTAATTCTATCAACTGGCCTCAAGTATCACAACATAATAAAGCCCTACACTTCTGAATGGCTCAAAATAACAAAAACTTAAAAGTTTTGAAGTGGTCTAAATTCATGGCACAACCTTCAACAGGCTCCTCAACCTCTCCTGCAGAAAAAAGCAGGTCAAAATTCCTCCGAAAGTTTTTAACATGCATTGGAAACTTGTGAATCACGTGTTTGTACTGTTATAACACGAGCTTCAAATGGAGAAAAAGAGGTTTTTCCTTGACCGTCTCTCTGCCCTGCTTGAAGATAATTCCCTTTTGAAATACTTTCAGACTTTTGTCTCGTCTGCATGAAAATGTGTTTAAAGGGTCAGAAGGCTAAAGTTGCCAGGAAGACAAAGAGGTGTCTGTCGATGTCTGGTTGCTGCTGAAAACTTAAGGGTTGGGTAACTGTCTGTTAACTCTAAAGTTAGACAGAATGGACAGATTAAAAAAAAAAAAATCCATATTTTTCTACATGGAGTGTTCCTACACACATTGCATGTTAGAACCCTATTTATTCCTGACTCAAATTCACAGAGTCCTTAATTCTTTTTGTCCATTTTCAATTGATGGATCTTGTGGACAGAAAGTTAAGGACAAAACCCTGGAAGCACAGGAACCCTGAAATCACTTTGGTCCACATGAAATGCCCATAAAAGTAAGATTCTTAGTTTTGAAATGGATTTGTTGTCTGTGTAAAACAGGGTTAGAGTACGGATCTGCAGGTTCACAATCAGAGTTGGAATAAATAGAAACACAAAGACACAGATTGGACAGTACTGACGAGAAGACAAGAGAGCAACAATTGCTCACATCTCAGAGTGCTGTATTCAGTGGGGGCCACTTATAAAGTCAATAGTAATGGATAGCACATCCCGAATCGGTACAATACGAGACCTTGTCTCTTTATCTGCTTACATGTTGTACCGGCAGTAACAATGGGCACAACGGCTGCATTGAAAATCTATCCAGCACACTCACTTCTCATCTTTTCTTTACAAATAGCAACTATTAGTCACCAAAGAAGACGCCAAAGATGCTCTCCAGACAACAAAAAGAAGAAATGGCCATCAATACACGAGAGTGCAAGAAAAAAGTAAACACGGAGAAAAGCAGGTTGGGATGAAGACAAAGAAGAGAGGCTGGGGGGAGTGGGTGATGGGACCAGGAGGAACTAAGAAAGTGTGGTAAAAACCATTTAATAAACACGTCTCTATAGTAACCAAGATGTAATTTGCTTGGTGGGAAAAAGAGAACGACAGAGATTGAGTGTGAGTGATGGAGAGAGGGGAATAGAAAAGCATTTACCATCACGGCTTGAGTCCAGAGCTGTAATTATGGAACTGAGAAGCAGCGGCAAAAAGGGGAGGAAAAGAGCGGAGGTACACACAGCAAAAACATAAGAGCAACACAATGTGCCATTAACAAAAGGGAAGAAAAAAAAAGGTGAGAAGGGAAAAAACACACACAGGCAAAGTGGCGACCCCATAAAATTGGCCCCGGTGCAAGTAAGTGGCGTGGGTGTGCAGAATAAAGGCAAGGGGGAAAAAAAAGAAAGATATAGTTCAGGAGAGAATAAAATAGCAAAGACAAAAACGAAAAGGACTTCTTTTATAAGTGTATGTCAGACTAAATCTGTGATCATTTGTTCAGAGAAAGAAAAGTTAAATGTATAGTCTGACTGCTAAACCAAAAATGAAAAATATAAAGGGCAGGCAAAATGTAGTTGAAATGACAGGAAAATAATCTATTGCAAAGTATTTAAGAGATAGATGTGGAGCTAAAAGTTCATAAAGACAAACGCTGACTGTAATCTTCAGGCTTAACATAAGACCTGAGAAGAGCAGCTGTTGTACAATTAAGACCAAAAAGAAAAACAAGTTTAGATTGCTCTACACAATGTTTAAAGAAAATCAATTTTCAGAGTAGGAAAATATCTTGTATTTGAATGCAGCCAAAAGTTTCAATCCAAGTTGCACCAAAAAGTAGAATAATGCTACGGCATTCCTGATTGGTCCAGGGGCAAGACTGATCAGAACTGTAGACAAGACTGACACAAGACCCAGATGTGGATGAAATATGCAGACTTATGTTTTTTCTAGATTGAATCTATTGATGCAGAAATGGAGAACAAAGCCAACTCCTATGCATCCCTTAATGTTTCAATAATAAGAATAGGGCACTACTGAGCTTCAGTTTAGAGATGCAGCAACGGGAGGAAGAGTGACAGTAAGTAGAACAAGCCTGACTGAACAGACAAGGAGAGTAATATGCTGGCAACAGATGTCTTTTCTGCAAACTTAAAAAAATGTCAAAGTAATGCCTTTCAGATGAACCTTCACTTTGTGAGTCCAGCATATTTTAGAAAGAACTCATTCAAATATGAAATGTCCTGTAAAACAGTAGTTTGATGTTGAGAAATGGATTTCTCTTTACACAAGAGTGCAAACAAAAGCTATAGTGTAATGCAGATTATTCAATTCGGGACAACAAAGATTCCTAACATGGACAAAGCTTTAGATAGTCCAAAATCAAAAATAGCATTTATCCTAGAGTCTTTCACAGTGTTGTTATATTAGCTGTGCTCACACCTAAACATGCATTTCACAGGATAAGTGATAAACTGCTGAACTGAACACACGACATTAGAAAGTGTCTAGATATACATCGCAAATTGCCTCTAGTGATAAAACAAAATTATAATTTTCTGCTCTAAATACACAGAAATATGTGTATAATCTTTGTTGTTGTTAACCAGTCAGGGTAGGCACATATTCATGCTTAATAAGTTGGAAATAGAAAGTGTGAGAAATCAAGAGAAGATGTACTTGGCTGCAGCCTGGGGGGTTTTTGAGAGTCTCTTAATGTGCACCATCTTAAGAGCTGCACCAAGATATCGGGATTGTATTTAAAATCCAAAGTTGAATCTTTGTAGTTTCCTTCTGTAAAAATCCACAGGAATCCCCCCTCTAATTTGAAAGTCCAGATTGAAAAATTAAAAGTTTCTGTGACAAAGTGGTTCAGTTTGTGTTTACCACTTACTGACGTGCTGCCAATTTGGTATAAAGACCAGTAAGATTTTAAATGGTTGAGATGGATGTCAGAAAAAAAAAAAAAAGCAAAACAATAAAATTCACCAGAAGAACCTGGAACTGGTGGCTGATGACGTTTTGACTTCACCAGTGTTTCTCAATTCCAGTGCTCGGGGCCCCCTGCCCTGTATGTTTCAGGTGTTTCCTTTCTGCCACACACCTGGATTGAATCTTTGGGTGATTAACAGGCTCCTGTAGTACTTGGTGGCTGCAGAAGATGTCATGCAATCATTTGAATCAGCTGTTCTGGTATAGAAGCACATCTAAAACATGCAGGCAGGGGGGCCCCAAGGACTGGAATTGAAAAAGCACTGGACTACACTACTTTACAGTTTCTTACCAGCTCTGATTTTAAAAAGCAACATGGCTGAAAAGTGCCTCATGACTTAAAACTGTGTTGTTTTTCATCCAACAGTTTATCTGTAACTATAACCTTTATGTACTATATAATTTCATGCTTGAACCTAATTTATAATGCATACAGTATATTTTATATGGGAAATATGTGCGCCCTGATTTTTTTTTTTTAAATCAAAATAACTTCTTTACTTTTCTGAAGCACCTCCTTAACTTTTAACCTCGAGCTGATTGTCACTGAGTCTGCCTCTCCTATTTGACGGGAAAAATATCTGACAGGTAGTGATGTTACGTGATGAGCCGAGGCTTCGAGGCGTGTGTCGAGTAATGGAGGGGGCGTTTCCGTAAAGCGCGTATCGAGGCTTGCTTCATTTAGGGAGAGCGATGGATGAGGTGGTGAGGCAGATGTTGAGGACCAAAATGGCGCTTTATAAACCCCACAGGCTCCATTCAAAATGTGGGTTGTTGTAGGCGAGTTGCGGTCAGTTGAGAGAGTGGATAGAGTTTTGATAGTTTGGATAATGTTTATTTAGTTTGAGACAGTTAGTTTGGTGTTTGGAGAGTTTAGGAGAGAGATAGATAGATAGGAGGTTTAGGAGCGCGAAGACAGGATAGGAGTAGGATGGAGCCAGCGAGAGGTAAGGTGAACTGAACATTTGCAGATGCATTAGGTTTGCTCATGAGGAACTGTATTTTTCACTGTTTCTTATTTTCTGTAAAGGTGAAGTGTTTATTGTGCACCAAGGAGTTGGGGTACAATAATAACACCTCATCCATGCTAAGACACTACCGTGCCTTGCATGAGAATAGGGAGGAAACTGGAGCTTCACCCAGCCAAGGTATTTCATTATATAATCATCGGTCACTGTACCCCAATCTGTACAAACTTGCACTTATTTATTTATATGCACCCGGCATTATCTGTGCCATGTGGCGTGTCTTTTCAAAGGCTGGAAGTAGTGTCAAAAAAGAGAAATCGTTTGAAACCTAAAACTGTGGAGAAATTGTTGTTAATCTTACAATCAAATCAGAAGAATACTTCCACAAGCACTTTCACTGTCCTCTGCCTGATTAAGCTCATGCCATTTTTCTAGAGTCACAGAAAAACATTATTACACAACATGCCATATCACATGACACTACTATTTTGGGAATAATTACACACAGAGAATACATTCAAACAATATTTTATTATACACATATGTGTATACATAATTTATGTGGACAAATGATTTCGTCCTACACCTTTTGTGAAGTCATTCCCAAGAGCCATAATAGATAAAAATTCAATGCATCACATGTGTTAAGATACAGCGGGCTGTGATTGTACACCTGGCCAGTAGGTGGTGTCGTGTGCACATGAAGCCTCAAGAAATGAACCCTTTCTCGAACCATTTGGCTCAAGTGGTACAATGCCTCATGAGGCTTCATCTCACCATCACTACTGACAGGCCATTTATGCACTTTTGCTGATGTAATTTGTAACATGCATACAAATCAGTTGGTCTCTTGGGACAGACCTGGACTTTAGGCGTAGTCAACCCCACATGTTGTCATGAAGTGCGGTTGGATGAGGTGGTGAGGCAGATGTTGAGGACCCAGGTTGAAATGAAGATTTTAATGATGAATTCCAGAAATATAAAGTCCAATAATCCAGGCAGCACAGAGAAAGAGCGGAAGGCTAAGGCTACGCAACTGGTAGCACCTGGAAAACACCATGGACAAAACAAACAAGACCATCCGACTAGCTGTGAGAACCAGACTGTTTTAACAAAGACACAGAAACACAGGTGACATTAAATACAAAGGGTGTAATCAGGGAACGAGACACACCTGGGAACAATCAAAGGGAAAACAGGACAACAGACACCGAAACCTAAAGTAAACACACAGAAAAACTCAAATCCAATTCCTCCTTACTGTCACCACATGTTAAGTTAAATTGAATTGGACTAAATTTCATTTGAATGTTTAAACATTTACAATCAAATGGAGCTGTGATAAACAAGGGTGGATGCAAACCTATATTACCACTATTAATATGGGTTTGCACTATTAATCTTACCACTATTCACAGAAGAATAGTGGTAAGATTTTAATGATAATCTTCATAACCATTTATTCTGGTGCTGTGGTGCCGTTTTGCAAGAGCTGGACTCAGCTCTGTAGCTCCAGTAAAAGGAACTGTTAATGTGTATAGCAAGATTTTTTGGAGAATGTCGCTTTCACTTCCAATATACCTGCACATGAGAGACAAATCAGTTTTCCCACCTCAACCACACAGAAATATAGCAAAGACCAGGCCTTCTTGTCCAGCATCAGTGTCTGACCTCACTAAAGTGTTGTGGAACAAAGGGGGGAAAAAATCTTGCTAACATAATGGTAGGCCTTGTACTGGGTGATCTATAGATAATTCACAATAAATTCAGACTTGCAAACCAAATTATTGTTTTCAAAACTCATTGAAGTTGTACATTTTATTATAACTTCACTGTTGAAAAATGTTGAAACTCGTCATAGCCTGATCAAAATTAATACCAGATTCATGTGTATGATGATGGGTGTGTATAAATGTCTGACCAGAACTGTGGAATACTAGCGAGCGTTGCTGAAATAAACTCCTTTAAGGGACCACAGGGTGGAAAAAACACATCTGACCAGCAGTGAGAAGATCAATGAAAGTAAAGATTGGGACGGATGATGGATCAAGACTGAGAAAAGATGTTTTGGACAGACTGCTGATAATGATGAATAGACATACAGAAGATGGAGCACATCTTAAAGAGAAAAGAGAGGCAACAACGATTTCAGAGAGAGAAATTAATGATTTCAAATTACTGCTAAGACATTCTCCTTTCTTTGTTGAGCTAAAACAACGTTTCAATGTGCAAAATTTATCAGCTTTGCTCCCACTTTTGTGCATCATGACTACATATCAATTGCTATTCCCTTGAGGTAAATGAAAGCCTTTTTCTCTGCATTTTAATCTGAGTCGAGAGGAAAATCGGGTCAATTTATAAGGAGTTAGCTGCAGGGTTACTGAATAGTTTAACTGCTATTCTCTCAAGACAGTCCCAAATTGAGGTTTAAAAGGTTTTTTTTTTCTGAGAGGGGGAATAAAAATTAGTTAAACAAAAAAGATTTTTTTTTTATCATACAACTTTGTAAGGAAAGGTCTAGTCTTATAGATCTCTCAAAATGATTGAAAAAGAGAACCCCGCAGAGGGAGAGAGTCCACCACAGTCCATTCCATGTTTGCAGAGGGAGCATCAGCTCACCAGGGACAAATTAGCCACACAGGAGCACTGAGGCATCATGGGAAATTAATGATCAGAACCTCCAGGAAGTAAGCTAATGAGTCCTTGTCCCGCGCGCACAAACACGGCGAGTCACACACTCACATAATGAAAGACAGAGAAACCGAGATAAGGAGGAGGTCCTGTGGTGAGGAAGACGCCTAATACGCAGCCGCAGCTGCTAATAACTCAAAGTCTTTGATGGGTGATAGTGGCAGAGAAATGGCGGGGTTAGTGATCTCACAGATGCACATATGTTATGAAATCAGATAATTACAGAAGACCACCAGTGGCTTTCACCCATGGAGGTATAGTGATTACAGTGGCTACATCCTCCCTTGGGGTGACTGACAGAATTATTAAAAAGCAGAACACACACAAGCCGAATCATCTGCTTAAATGTCCCTCCTGCTCTTTCTACTGCATCACTCAATACCCCATGTATACCTTCTTTAACTCGAAGGAGCTGCTCATGGGCAGTCTACAAGTTCTGAGGTTCGAACTGTATTTTTCAACAAACCTTTCAGGTCTGTCATATTTGGTACTTCTGGAAGAGGGTGTGCCATAAATGTTGTCATTAGTTGAAGTGTACACAATTCACTTTGTAGCGCAGACAAAAGATATTTAAATAGACAACTTAAGAAGACAAATAACACACTGTTGTCATTATCTGAAAACTGGTATGTAAACTTTTATTGGATCAGCAGATTTATTTTTTTAAACTGCATGACGTTGATTAACCATTTTGGGTATCTTTCTAAAAGCTCCTCACAGAACAAGTGTAACTGAGCCACGATTGTGGGCACACCTTTCAGCTGTGCCCACAAGGACATGTTTTATTGTGGATAATGGCACGGTCTAAAAGCTTCAGCCAGCATTTTCACAAGCTCTTTGGTTCTGTCAATTCACACATAATGCTTCGAAATACATCACCTGAAATACATAAACCATCTTCTTCTTGAACATCATGATGGCTGGGTATTCTCATACTGTTTATACATATAATGGTATAGATGAATTGGGTATCTTCTGGTCTCTGGAAATTTCACCCATTGATGATCCGAACATGTTCTGTTCTCTTCTTGATATCTTTGCTGATTTAAAAAAATTTTTTTTTTACTTCACATCATGAAGGAAGAAGAGTTTTCCACTTAACCTAAATGTCGTGAATTAACCTGAGTATTTTTTTAAACCAGTACTTTCTCAAACTCTACAAAGGCATTGTAGTCCTACATTGGATAAAAAATTAAGTACAATATATTGCATTCTATGTACTAAATGTCAAAAATAAGTGCCATAAAATGTAGTAAAATACATTCTACCTGAAAGACAGACAGACTAAGGTATGTTAAGACCCTGAGGTTTCTCAGGGGACAATTTCTCCTGCGTCTGCCCAGGATCCTGTTTCACACGCTCCGTCTCTGGTCACTTCAGGTTAAAAAAAAAAAAAAAAAAGGTAAAACCAGATAGTCTTCCTGGGTTTTCCTGCATAGCGAAACTGTCGCAGGCGGTACCCCCACACCAGTGGGCGCACCTCTCAAGGATTTAACTGTTGCACTCTGGTGTCACATATAACCACACCCTTATGGACCGATTGGTTCGAAGTTTGCCCGGCACCGCCCTGAGCTCGGTGCATCCGCCCTCTCTACTCTGTACGGGCTGTTGCTGCCAAACCAGTTGGCAGGCTATGTGATTTAATTGATTAGAAAACTTTTTTGAACTCAGGTGACATCTTCTTTTAGAGAGACTTCTGCTTTAAACTAGAATTCTGGATTTGAGTAAACTCTCAGGAGCACTGTTTTGGGGGCGGCGCACCTTCTTCAACCTCTGTTGTTGTGATTTTTGTTTTGATTTATTTTTTAATTTTTTTATTTTTTCCTGCGCGATTTGAATGAGTTCTTCCTGGTACATCATGCCATTCCAGAGCAGGGGCCGGTCTAGCGAAAGTGCGGCACCGTGTGCATGAGTTGGTGAAACTTTAATGTGCAACAAGAACAGCTGATCACCGCACCTCTTCTGTCAGGTCTCCCAACCTGACTTCCAACCGGCTGCAGACCAACCTCTCCAGGATGGCCTGCCTGCGCAACATTATCTCCGCTGTGGTGGCGAAGAGACACGTGGTTTTCTGGAACTCTACGAACACAAGGTGAGAAACCTTATTGGACAGTCGGGGATGCTTCCCCCCAGGACAGACACGAGCGGCAGCAGACCGGGTTAGAGCTGAGACTTGTCAGGCTGATTCAGTCTCCGGGCCTGAGTGTAAAACAAACAGATCGGCCTGAACTCATCCTGCCACGCTGTTGCACAACAATCTGAGCTCCTTGAGCATGACTCAGAGCTCTTAGTTTGTTTTCAAGAATTTCAGCTATGCAGCAGATCGCGTGTTTGTGTGCTCAATTAAAGAGGGGGTGTAGAGCAGGTATGATTGCTCGAAGTCTTCAGGCTATAAGGCTGCTGGAGTAAAAGTAAAAAGAAAAACAACTAAAGTTGATACAGTGGAAAACTGGGTTCACCTAAGACCCAGTTATCTGCTCACACCTTCTCCAGGCAGCCTCTTATCTTCCTCATAATAACCATTCTGCAGTTACTTATTATTCTGTTTAAACAGAGTCTCAAATATGGGTTTCTGTTGAAATGTTTGTTGTCATTAATGACACTTATGACTTTCTCATGACTTAGGTGTTCATTATTGTCTTATGTGCTTTTGTGCATTGGTTTGGTGATGAGAAGAGATGCGTGTAATGGGTTGATTGGGCCATCGGTGAGGCTTATCCAGGTGTTCCAGGGTGGTCTAATTGGGAGTTTGAGGTGTGAAACTTGCAGAGACTCAAAAACACGTCAACTATTGTCTTACAGGCTTGTTCAGAGACTCGCTCCACATAGAGGCGCTTTACAATGAAAATGAAAGTAGTGTTTTTACACAGATAAATTGTACATGAAGTAATATATCCCATACATTTATTTCATTTGGATGAACACAGCTTTTGCAGAAGGTCACTTACACTTTCTACAAGAGAGAAAATGTCCAGCAAAAGAACATGTCTGTTTAGAGGGCCATACACAAGTGTATGGAGCACAAAAGGTGCCTGAGCAATAGGTTTGGCTTCTTATGTGTGTCTAAGATTTGAACTACGGGAAACGTATGGATTATGGCTACAATTGAAACAAAAAACAGTCAACACGTAAATAAACTTTTAAGGCTAACATAATTGTGAGAGAGACTGGTTTTACAGTTGTCAAACAGACAGTTGTTGATTTTCCCACAAGAAGACATAGAAGCATACTATCCAAAAATTTAGTGAAAGGAAAAACTGTGGTGTGAAAAGGTGCGTCAAGCAGCCTTTAGAGTATTCTAGAGCAAAGCTCATAGAAGAGTTTGCGGGAGATTCACCAGGTGTGAGGTGTAGCTGGAGTCAGCCCTGACTGCAGAGATGAATCTAGACTCCATGTGTCCAAACTGATGAATATAAATTCCTTGTAGAATAAAGGGAATGTCTTTTAGCCTTTCTTTAGTCAGCTGACTGGCAATGTGGAGCACCTCGTAAGAGTTGGGGCTACGCTATGTTGTTCTTAGCAGCAGTTCAATAAAAAATGTGCTACTCCTAAATTGTTTCTAACCTCTGATTAAAAGGACTTTAATGTAATTTGAGAGATATTTGCAGAGAGCTGCAGAGCTATGTAAGCAGATTTCCTTTTCATGTTTGTAGTCAAATGTTCATTAAATGCACAAGGCATATAAATGACAATGTTTTCTGTGGCTGCAATAAATCAGAATTTCTCAGATGTTTTACTGTACAAGATTATGACTATAATATATAATGTTAGGGCCGCACTGATCTGCATTTTCCTGGCTAACATGGAGTTCTGTTTTTCTTTTTAAATTTGGACTGCCAATTTTTATTTATAGGTACAAGTCCTCTTTCCTCAAAAAACAGGCTTTTGATATTAATTTACCCTGGGGAAAAGAAAGGTTAAATAAAAATTAATGTTGCATAAAACATTAATTACATGTTCTACAAATTTTTTTATAGTTCTCACTGTGCAGTATTTTAGCGCAACTTGTTCTAAAGTTCTATATGAATAAAGTAGAAAATTCAGGCATTAAAAAACTTATTCTTTTTTTGTGGCCCAAAGTATATATTTGTCACTCACCTGATTTTTATTTACCTAAATTTCAGTCAATGTGCATTTTGTTGGTTGATTTATTTACAGACTAAAAATACTGCCATAATTTTTTATTTGTACAAATTCTGCCAAACACTAAGATTTTTGTTACATCTCTAATTTCCGTGTACATCTTTTTGGGATTTTTTTTTTGCTCATGTGCATACATAGGATCTAAACATGATTCTCAAGCCAATAGTTTTTTCCTGAGGCTTGTTGGTCATTGCTGCAGTTCTTATCTTGTGTATTAGAGCCAGCCAGCGTTTCTACCCAGGCAAGTAAAACCCAGAACCGCAAATTGGGATCCAACAGAAACATGTTTTAGGAGGAACTCTGCAAGGATTAGGAAACCCCTTCATGTCCCCCAGAGATTTGGGGATGAATGGTCACAGTCGGCGACGGTGCCGCACACACTCTGCTGCACAGCACATAATCACAATGCCATCAGGTGGAGGGTGACCCACTGTGGCAGAGAATCACTCTCATCAGCAACACCACCCAATCACAAAGCTATCAGTGGAGCAGTGATGTCCAGAACCCCCTAGACTCACTCTCCTCTCCTCTTCTCCCTCCCCTTCTTCTTCTTCATTAGTTCCCCTGTTACATCCTGCTCTCCATTTAATTTTTTTTAATCTGTGCCTCCCCCCCCCCCTCCTTTATGTCTCGCGACTCCCTCCTGTCCTGTGATGGTTATTGGCAGTGTGATTAGTTGAGCTTCAGTCATTTTCCCATCCCATATTTTCTATTAGCTGCCAGCCAGCCAGGTTGTCTTGAGGCCTGTAAATGCAGTGAGGCAGAGGGGAGAGGAGCACAGGAACACGGGTGTCATGCCTTTTGTGCCTCTGTAGGATTCAAAGCTCCAAAATATTCACTTTTTTGGACTTTAGTTAAAATAGTAGAATGTTGTTTAAATGATTTGTATTGGGATATTTGTAGTCTTAGTAATATTATCTATTTTTGTGTGCCATTCATTAGACTTTTTTTTTTAGCATTGTTCAACTAATATGTATAAACAGATTGATCCCTTATTATTCAATCCGGTTAATTAATTATCTGGTCACCACAAGGCTCCACAGTGTCTATGGCAGAGCATGTAGTTGCTTTGCAGTCTTACTTCCCTCAGGAGATGGTGGAGGAAACAGCAAGCCAAATATTGATTCAGGACAGAATAGTTTTGGATTTGCATTCATCTTTCTGCCAAACATTTCTTGAAATAAATGCAGAAATTCTGTCCCACCTGCTTGGTGTCCCAAGTGGAAAGTAGAACTCATCAAAATATTGAATCGTAATTATTGCAGTATCGGTGCGTGTAATATCACAGCAACTACTACTAAAGCGTAGACTTTAGTGTAACAAGAAATATTGAAGAACATTATAGCATTTTCATTATTTTTATTTTCCAAGATCTTATCCCTCACGTGAAAATCGCTGCTTATTTTAGTACTGACAATAAGTTATGAAGTGCATGCTAACTTTAGCGTTGTGTGTAGTCAACAGTAGAGGTATTCTCACTGTTCTGTCAGCCTTTGTTACGCCCACATGCCAATGTTTCCTTTTGCACTGAGTATCTAAAATGTAACCACAAAAAAATAGTTAAGCAACCAGTGCTTCGTTAAAACACGTGAACGTGTTTGTCAGCCTGCCCTTCAAGGAGTAATTAGCACTTGATTAATTACTCCTTGACTCATCGACATAAAAGGGCATCTAAAGAAAAAACCTCATTGTTACATCAAAAATATTTTTTTAAACACCAATGCAGAGTGTTAAACATGTAGCCATTATCTTCGTATGCACATCTCAGAAATCTGAGCTTGAAATGCTGGAAAAACTTCTGTTTAATGTAAAAATGAGTCATTTTCATGTCTTTTTTTCATGTGCTTTGTGGTGCTATTATCACCACAAAGCACAGTCCTACATTTAGTGCTAAAATTAAGTCACAAAGCAAATGCTAACATTAGCAGCATTAGCAGTTAGCCACTTAAAATATTCTTAGAGTCCAAAAGATTTCTTTGTAAAAACTTTATCTAGACTGTCACATTTACCTATTTATTGCTTCTTTAACTGTTAGATGAATCTGGCAACGAAACAGGGCAACTCAAGCATAACTGAGTCTTAAAAAATAGAAACAGTGTATTAAGCCTTTCTTATCTCATATTATTGGCTCATAATTACAATTTGATTGGATTTGGCGATATTATTGATTTCAAAAATAGATTTACCTTTGTGACAGTACAATTTCAACATTTTTTAAATGAAAGGTTATTATTAAAAAAAAAACAGTAAAATTGCTTACTAGCTTTGCAATGAGAACAAGCAGAAGTCAACTCAGGCATTATTAGTAGCTAATAATGGTAAGACATGAAATTTCTATGTTCCTAAAAACATAGAAATCCTCACGTTTATCACCTGAGCATACAAAAACTAGATGATGTTTTTTTCATTGTTAGAAATAATGTGGCATTTTAATATTGCAAGATGTCTGTTTGCATGTTGAGGAACAGACTCTTCTGTTTTTTTTTCTGTCAACAACAAGCTGAGTGCAGCAGCTACCAGATAGTCATTGTTTTCCCACAGTGCTTACAAATTATTCGTATCTTCTCAGTCTCCTGGCAATGTTTTTTTTTTTCTTTCAAGTGATTACCCAAAATGCTGCCAGATCAAGAGTTTAACAATGATGGGGGTGGGCTTTCAGTCTTTATTACTTGATAATTCTTTAATACAAAGCTACAATATGTCAAGGGTAAAGCACTTGTCTGTGGTACATAATGGCAGCTTTGATTGGTGTAAAGCACTTCAAAGATAGTGCTTTACAGAACAGACTTTAGTTTGAGAAATGCATAACTTGTTCACACCGACTAATCTTTAAAATATCTTTGCACAAAAAAAAACACTGACCGAACACACAAAGGCTACCAAATAAGATCATGTTAGGTTACTGTAGATTGTTGGAGGACATGCTCTCTTTAGTGTGGTTGACAGGAGACGGTCTCTCGCTGCCACCGGTCCTTCGACATCTAGATTTATGGTTTTAATGAAGCAGGGGCAGTGGAGTGGAGACAGAGGAGCCTCGGCGCTCTGCCCTTTGCTTGCTAATATGCCTGTAACAAAGGTTCAGTAAAACACTTTTAACGGGCGCACATTTAGCACCCTCCTGATTGAAAAATGGAGCTCTGAAATGGAAGTGATGGGGGTCAGCGGCCAACGCTGTGGGATCAGATACCATGGCCTCTATCTTTGTGGTGCTCAAGTGTTCCCCCTCTTTTATGATTTCTTTTTTTCTTTTTATGAAGAGAGTTTACGATCGCACTTGGTTTTACGGCTGTGCCTCCTTTAGAGCAGTAGTCTCTTATTAGATGGGAAATTATTATATACTTCCTGGAGCAGTTAAAGGTCAGTAAAATTACATAACCACACTTCTCAGAGTATTTGTGAGTGCGAGCAATATTTGTTACCTCTCTCCTGAGCAAGAAGCTCTAACACTTTTATAATAGTATTCATACTTCTCTTGTAGCACCTCAGTGTCCTTTAACACCTGTTGAGTCAAACACTTTGACCAGCCATTTTGCTGATGCATCCGTGTCTTTTTTCATTTTATCTTTGGACCTACATTCATCCTAATAAAGTCCACTCAGGAATCTGTCGGGACGTTTTCTCAAAGCCCCAAAACTTCACCTATTGAATTGCTCTAGCGAGATATGATTTTGGAGATGTTGTATATGTGCGTAACATTTGTTCTCATTACATGTGTAATGAGAACAAATGTTACCCTCATCTGAACCAAAAATAAGCTACTTCAATTCCTCATTCTTTGGCTTATCCTTTTTCCTGTTCTTTTCATTCTTAGATTCCTCAAAAGAGGTGAGCTTGTTCCAGCAGCCGCTTAAACAAGATTTTTTTTTTCACTTCATTTTTTGTTTTATTCTTTGCATTTCTTCTTTGAATGTTTGCTGCTTTTCTTGAAAGGTGACTTTATTACTATCCCCCAAGATCCTCATAACTGAAGTCACAAAGAGTCATGGTTTTAATATTCAACCTCCAAAACGTCAGTATATTTTTCTTTTACTGGCTGACTCAACGTCAGAGGGCACATTAATAGCCAAGTGAGTATTTTGTCCATATAATCTTTTTATCCAACTCCCAGTGGATAAACTTGAACGCTAAATGGATTGCAGGAGATGTGCATCTGTTTATATCAAGGACTACATAATTATTAGAGAGCTTCTATTCTTTAAGTGAAATACACCCAAAAAAGAGAGTCTTTTTGGGATGCAGCTCTGTTTAAATTGCAGAGATGTACGTGATCACAGAACCGCTGCACATTTTGTTACAAATAGTTGACAGGGTCGCAAAAAATGTATTACGAACTGAAGATGCGGATTTGAAGAGAATCAATCATGAATCTACCAGGAATAATCTTCCAGTTCTGCCATATTTCATCAGTATGAACTACCTGCAGTACCTAGAAGTACAAGATGTTCAGATCTCAGAGACGTGCCCAAGGTGGGGAAGGCTGAAACCCAACCACCACTCGACAAGACAAATCAAGCTGACGTATCTAGACTGAGCAAAGAAATATCAGAAGACCTATTTGTCAAAAATGAGAGTGACTCTTGACGAACCAGATACAGTAGATGGGTCCTTGACTAATTGAGTGACTTGACCACTTCAAGTTTGACGTCAGGAGGATGGAGGTGGGATACTGGTATAGGTTGGTATTACTTAAGATAAGCTGGTTGGACCTTTTCAGGTGAAAGATTATCTTAAAATCAACTATAGAAGCTTCTTTCAGTTTTAAGATCTTTCAAAATGGCAAAGATTTTTTTGTAGGACAATGCTCCATCAGATGCATCCAATTACTCCTGCCAGGGGCTAGCCAGTGAACATTGTTGGCTCTCCCATCACATTACTAAACGCACTGGGAAACCGGCAACCCACTTTTCAAGTTTGTACATAGTCTTTAAAGTGTAAAAAAAACCCAAAAACAACATTAAACAGATACTCCCCGTGAGCTCCGTCTTTCTTTCTGCCTCTATCCTTCATCCCTTAGACAAACTCCGATCTGGAGCTGTGAGCCGGTGGAGCATGTTTAAACAGTGCGTGAGGAGGTGAATAGTTGTATTGGTTTTTCTGTATCTTTATTGAAAGAGGCCCTCGTAAGTCTCCCGTGTAATCTTGGCTGTGTTTAGGCGTTGTTTCTTTCTGTGTGCGCTTCATGAATGATCGGCTTTAAATACCAAAGTAAATCACATCTTGCGTACCACACCTTCATCACACACACATGCACACCCACATCCCGATCTGGTCAGTGTCACGAGCAGCAGACAAACGTGCCATTTGCTGAAGTGAAAGCAGACGGTGTTTGTAATCCTGTCTCGGCAGGAGGAGATTCTTTTATTTTTATATTTCTGCTTAATCATGCAGCAGTCATTGAGCATCCATCGCTTCTCTGTTGCACGGGTGGGCTTAAGTGAAAGTATTTTTCATACTGTCTGCTATCTCCCTTCTCTGTGTCTGTCTCTACTAATCTCTGTCTTCCCCTGGTAAATGATTAACATGGAGAACCTGGCAGAACTATAATCAACAAACCCACAGTGAGGTAATTACACTTTATTCCCTGTCCTGCTAACAAAGCAATTTCTCTTCCCTCCTCCGCTCCCCCCTCCTCTCCTCATCTGTTATGTAGCTGTATCAGTGTCTCTCTCTTCCTTTTTACCTCGTTTCTCTCCATTGTCTGAGGAACTGCTGGGCTGCGACTTGTGTAGATTCAGAGATGCATTTGCGTACCTTGTCTGTCTTTTGTAAGCATGCCTTGTCTGTTTGTTTGTGGATTTGAGTGCATTATCTCTGAGAGAGTAAGCTTTGTGTGCACTCTTGAGCTGCTTCGTCTCTGTCAGGAAACAATGCGGGGCAGTGATTTTTAGCGGCTTGTAAAAGCTTGAGAATTGACATTTGGTAGCATTGTTGTCGGCTGAAGTTTGTTTCGAGAGGAACAATGGCTCCGTCAGAGGTGTGTTTGTAGGAGAGAGAGAGTGTGTGTGTGCTTTTGGGCCACTTGCTCGTTTGGGCAAAAGGGAGAGTCTTTGTTTCCTTGATAAATAGTTGGAGCTGTGATTAATTTTACAGTCTCTGAATGTACCTGCCAAGCATCAAAAACACTCAAATTCTGCTGCAATCTTTTTCATCATCCTCCTTTCTCACGTTTTCCAACTTTTCTCCTCCTCAGAACAAGCCGTGAAAGTGGCTTTTACTGAGAAAAATCCTCTTCCAGCCAGCGGTGTACGGCTGTGAGAACATTTACCAATCACTGCGCTGGCCTCTCATCTAAATGGGTTATTGTTTCGTTTCCACTTGTTAGTTGATTTTAGGTGCGACTTAAGTGTTCAAGGAAAAGGTGAATTGTTGCCTTTGGATGCCTCTACCTGTATATGTGGGGCATTTAGTAAGGGCATTGTGCATTAAATCTTGTTGCTTACTACTGATAAGGTATGAGATACATACTGGTATAAGATTCTCACAGTATGAGACCCTTGAGTGAAAATGTCCCTGTTTATTTTGTTTACACAAAATCTTAAAGTAAAAATGTACAACTTGTTGCTATTTTTTTTAAGCAAGAATATCAAAACGGCTGCTAGCATCAAGTGTCTTACTTTTAACACAGCACTGTTTTGAAACGTTTTTGATTTGGGTAAATAGACATGCATATTTCTCCTGCAGCTTATCTCAATACGTTAGAATATTATTTTTTTTAAAAGACTTATTTCACTAAATGAATTCAAAATGTGATGCTTGTATAGATTGTTAAACACAGAGTGATTACAAGCAGTGTTCCAGCTGTGAATGTTCCCTAAACTAAATGGACTTTGCTTCACAAACCTCTAGGCTGCACTTTTCTCTGTTGCTGTCCCATCTTTTTTCCTTCTCCTTAACTTTCCAGTGAGCTTGCATACAGCTTTTTGTGAACTGAACTTGTGCCTCATCCTCTTTAGTGGGGAGTATGAACGACTTTTTGCTGGAAAACTGAAGTATGGATATTCACTAGCCACAAGTCATATCAAATAAATAAATACTTGGAATATGTCTGTGTGAAATGAAAACGTGATTGAACAGGTTGCACCTTTACAAACACCCTCTAAAACTTTACAGTAGTTTCAACTAAATGTGTAGCTGTCTGTTTAGGTGGCCAGCTTTCATTCAGCTGCTTAACAGTCAACTACTTGTAGCTTGTCTACAGGTTTAAAATAATATTACCCTCATAAGACTTGATGGTGGATCTCATACCACTTTTTTCTCAAATGAAAGATTTGAAGATGCATTTCTTTCTTGTAAATCAGTGATTATGCAGGTGACCTTCTTTTAACCAGCTGACCTGTGGTGCACAGCAACAAGTGGGGGAGTGGCAGCATTTGATTGCTTGTTTCATATAGCTGGAAAGAACTCGGGGCTCTATTTCACATTTTCCGGCATCTTTTTACAGCTTACACCTTATTTTGTTTGAAGATTTTTGCAGTTTAGAAACCTCATAAAACTTTGATATAAGTTGATATCAGCCTATGATTATGTTTGCTTCTCTCTGTGGTGCGCATCAGTATGTCACCTGCATTCCTCCATTCTGCTGGTAAGTGATGTATTACACCCCAGAATGCATGCAACACGAATACAACGGTTGCACAATAAAAAAATTATCTTTCCGGCTCAAGGTATCACTGAGATGCCTGTGCACGGGAAGAGTCGGGGCACACTGTATTGAAAATGAGGTTTGAGGCGGAGGCCCGGTGGCAGTGAGGACGTCTGTATTAAAATGGATCAGATAGTCACAGTGCAGCTCCGAGCAGACATGGTGTAGAGGCATGAAAGGACGGCCGCCTCTCTCCCCCTGGTCAGGATATTTAGTCAATCGATACCAATTTACCAGCCAGATATTATCGTCGCCTTCTCGCATTATCGCCAGACTGCATATGGACCCATCGCATTCCCAATTTCTCTCTCCACGTCCGCCTGTTTCTCTGTGTACACACATGCATCAATATTAGGGCGCATTAACGTGTAATAAGTTGCATCGTGTGAATGTCTCCAAGTGAGCCGGAACAGCTGCGAAATGAAATGAGGCGCACCGTTGGCACGGCGCAGCCTGTTTGGCACAAAATGGCTGCTGACGGCATGCTGTGCCTCGTGCGTGTGAAGAGGGAGGTTATGGTGGTTTGAGAGCTGCTGGTGAACCCAGAGCGTGAACGTATTCATTCATTCATGGCTTACAATGAGCTGTCACTGTTACTGGTGTCAAACGAGCTGTGGACTCATTTGATACAAAGATATTTGGTACAAAACAGCAATTAAACTGGGGGGGAGGTAAAGAATGCTTAGACAAGAAATGTGGGAAACACTGTCAATCTAATCCAGGATAAAACACAACAATGTGACGCTTGTTTAGCCAACACGAAGGTTGTAGAATTTCTCTCACACGTGTGCACGCAGAAATGCACTCAAGTGCACATAGCCTCGCACAATCCTCTTGCACTCAGCTCAGAAATCCTACCAAAAAGGCAGCCTGGGAATTCCCAGAGACAGAAATTGAATTAGTATTGAGCCAGGCAGAGCAAAAGGCTGTAGCAGGAGCCTGGATTATTGTACAAGACAAGGTTCTGACTGCAGGAAGGACACAGAGACATCATACCTCCACTGATGATAGGTGCTAAGGAGCAGAAACTTGTGTTTCTTTTTTGTGATAAATCCTTTTTTTTTTTTTCTCAGATTAGGCATTTTGTTTATCTAAGTCTGTTGTGATCATGATCATAGTATTGCCTCCTGCATGAAGAATAGAAGCAACATTTTAAAGATGAATTATAGGCCTTTACTGCTCTTGATCTTATGAGCCAAAAAGTTTCTTCAACTGACAAAAAGGAGGTTTCAAGTGCCCTTCGTTAACTTAAATTTCAACTTAACATTCAAAGTAGCACTTCTAGGAATGAAGTGTTAGATTTTTACAGTATGGTACTGTTAAACAAAAACATCAGTAACACTATATCATGGGATTCACAAAAAAATGTTAATTGTGCAACATTATCTGATTTTTATAACTTTCTCACAGACGTGAAGCTTTTATACCGCAAACTGAAGATTTAAAACTGTATTACTTTGGTAAGAGAAATAGGTGCCACTCCTTCGATTTTCATATTATGGCTATCTATGCTTTTAACAGGTGAAAATGTTCCCATACAGTCAAATTTGTGTTTATAAGATAAAGTCTTAAGAGACCTTTTTTTTTTTTTGCAGTCAGCTGACCATCAGTTGCAGAACAGGTGTGGTAGGAAGCACTCTTATACTTTATGTGCACTTTGTAAAGCCAGGAGAACTCAATCACTTTCTCTGGCATCACATTAAAAGCCCTGGGAAATGTAGAGGCATTACAGTATTTTATACATAACAGTATAATGTTAAGTTGTTGCAGGTTTGAAACAAAGTTTTTAAAATGGTAATTCGTCCCTGCTGTATCAGAGAGCAATGACATAATATGGTAATGTATTCTGCCCTGGGATTTTACAGTAAAAGATAAATATAGGTAAATTAAAATAAAGTTATCTTTAGGTTCCACTCCTTAAGGAAGAAAAAGCCAGCAATGCTTCAAAAATAAAAAAGCAAATCTGCATGAAGTGTTCTTCTTTGACCTGCAGAGCTCATCACTTTTTACTTCACTTATTGATTTTGATCTCATTACATCCTCCATTGCCCATAAATCTGGTTGTCTGACCACACGTCATGCTTTGTACACTTTGCACTACAGCGTCTTTAGTGAGTTTGCTGGAAATGCATTAGTGGCAGTAAACTTTGCCGAAGAAAATCTTTGCATACTACTAAACCTGCAAGAAAGTGGTTTATATGTAGACTGGAATAGTAGGAATTTATCCAGGTCATGACAAATACTCAAGAATTTGGAAATCAGTGTGTTAAACTCTAAATGTTATTTTTTCTTTATATATTATTTTCTCCAGCTGTCTGTTTCTATTACCCACCCATTAACCTTGTCAAATCTCACAACCGTGCAGTCAGCTTTTTGTCCAAATGTCATTCGTCCATCTATCCAAGTTGTCCATTTTTCCTTCTAGTCGTACTTTTATTAGTCATTTATAATAAAAAAACAAAATTTCCATCTGTCGAGAAATTTTTGCAGTTTCTGTTTTTAAATCTTGCACCAACATAGAAATATCTTCCATAAATTCACAGTGTAAAATTTGTGAGAACCCTGAATATGGTCAAAACAATTGTAAATTTTTGTATATTCTACTGTATTTTTGCAAGAGCATAAAGTAAACTTCTGGAAATGTTAGAATTTTTTTTTTCTTCTGGTGGTAGAACAAAAGCTAATATTTTGGCTCTGCCTCCCAGAAGTACAATGCAACACAGCCTACTTTCAGCCCACAGTGATGCGCAGCACACACATTTTTGCCTCATTTTGGTTTTGAACCCGTACCACACACACACACACACACCACACAAATGAACATAACATGCTGCCTCACTGCCTCATATTTTTAAGCCCCTAGAGAAAGTAAAAACATTAGACCCACAGTGGAGGAAGTGAGAGATGAAGAATGTGTTAAGGAGAGGATGGTGGAGAAAGAGTCAACAGATTTCAACTCCCCAAACGGCAAAGGAAGGCCCCCAGGGATGGAGGGATGGGAGAGGCTGAGAGGAGAGAAGAGGGGGTGTCGGAAAGCATTACAGTAACCGTCAGAGTAAAGGAGTGAGGGCGAAACCCTTCCTCCACCTCCTAGTTCATGACGCAGGCTTGCGTACAGGTGTCGTAGCGAGAGGCGCACGTGATGCCAATAGTACCATCGGCCTGCCTGCGAACACACGTGGCTGCTCAGACTCTGGGGAGAGCCCAAGGAGGAACCACACTTCATTTAGAGCTGACGGAGCTTTCCTGGCTTGCAAAGTGGTGGAGTCACATGACTTGAAAAAAAGAACACGAGACTGACTGTATCAGAAGCCCATTTAAGCTTGCAAGAAATCCGATTCAAGTTGGTGCTGTGGTAGATCAAGATGTGAAATATTTCTTTTCACTAAAAAAAAAAAAAAATGCACAATTTGATCCAAGCCTCTTGGTGATCTTTTTTTTTTTTATTCCTGTTTGATCTTTTTCCATTTAAATATTTTTAGGCTATTATGCAGCAAACTGAGTTGTTTTACTCAATTTCTGAGCGGACATTGTTTGCTCTTTCTGTGTTGTTTTCACCCACTACTTTCTCTGATGTCATACAAACAACCATAGACAACAGTTTTACAAGGGAATAATTTTAATAATTATTTACCACCATTTTACTTTTCTTATTGGTGCCATGATTTTTGATATTGTTAAATTAAATGTGTAACAAGATATTTTGACATGATCACATAATGATTGGATGATTTTTTCTTTTGTTTTACAAAAATTTCATTATTCCATCTAAACTGTGCTTAGATATTCCATAGGCATCTACACTTAAAATAATATATATTTAGTCTAAAAGTGACAGCTTTTTTTTTTTTTTTTTTTTTTTTTTTACATCACAAGCTCAAAAGTAAAATTACAAGTGAAACCTTTAAGAAGGGAACACACACTGGGAGCGCTGCTGTGCATCTCATCAATTAACAAGCATCAGGCGAGACCTTTGACAACATGAAACTATTTTAGACTAATCAGAACAAATCAGATAACTGTCATTTGTAGTCTGACAGGATCCGGAGCAGAAGTTGATTTGCATTCATTTTTTTTATTCTTGCTGAATGGAAATGGAGAAAAATAGCCCGTTGCCAATCAGCAGGAGAACTCATGAATCTCATTGATCTCCTTGCTTCAGTTGCAAATGGAGTCATTGTTTGTGGCGGCCTTCTCAAAACACCAGAGCGGTCGCTTGATGTTTATGGAGAGTTCCTCTAAAACACTCAGTGACAAAAGCCTCGTCATGAAATCTCCACTCATTAACGTTTTAAAACATATTTCCAGATGGACTTGTTTGGAAAACACAAAGTTATAGACAGTTTTTTTTTTAAGTGCTTGCCTCAGATTTACAACAGACCTTTTGTCATTAATTGGAGCAAAAAACAGTCTTACATACCTTACCTCCTATGTGGTAATCTTTTAATGTTTCAGGTCACTGTGGTTCATTACCTAAAACGTTGAGCAGTCATCTCTAATCCCAAATTAATCAGTTAATCCTGTCTGCACCTCTCCTCATGACCCTCACCACTTCCTTCCTTTCTACTCCTAAATCCATCCAGCAGTCGCCCCCTCCTCTTTCCCGTCTTATTATGTCTGAACCTTTCATCCGTGTTGTGGAACTTTGGCCTCAACTGGCCTTTCCAAGAAAACCAGCAGCTGCCAGGCCAACCAGAAGGAACAGAAATGTATTTTAAAGCACCACCTCAAACTAAAGTTATCGTTCGGTTTTGTTTTTTATATAAAATTATTAACTTTCCTAGAACCAAACAATAGAAAATGATTAAGTGAACAACTTTTGGTTTTTGTCTCTCCCCTTTCGATTTCTGTTCATATTCACGAGGTGTGGGTTGGTACAGCTCTGCGTGACTAGAACAGGCGAACGTTGGATGCCTCGAAGGGGAATTAAGTGGAAGGCCCCCATCCACCCGACACACAGAGCGATATGACTCTCAACCGATGTGATGGAAAAAGATGGAGACCATGGATCCGCTGCGAAGAGGGTGGGAGAGGGGAAGCAGGCAGTTTAGACTCCTGGGATTCTAAGGCAGTGACCGTGAAAGTGCTTAGATAAACAGAGAGAGAGAGACTGAGGGGAGGGAGGTGGAAAGAGAGGGTGGTATGGAGCAGGCACACAAACTGGAGAAGGAAATGAGACTTGAGGTAGATGGGGAGTAAAACAAAAAATAGAAGTTTTTAAGTAAGTTGACCAAGACTAAAGCACTGAAAGTGGCAAGCTTACCCTATTCACTCCTCAACTCTTCTTCAGCGGCCTCCGCTTCTCTTCTCCCTCCCACACTTTCAATTATTCAGGCCAGTTGGATGTATTTGAGCATGTCTCATAGACATGTTTTGTATGTGTGTGTGTGTGTGTGTGTTTGACTGACAAGCGGCAGGACAGCTCCAGCCCACCAACCACCCAGTCCTGGGTGAACAACCACAGCAAAATCTGAGTCGGGGAAAAGCGAGGGGGAATGCTCACCTGAGATTACAAAGACAAGTGTATGCTGCCTATACAGCATCGACCTTAACGTCGTGGGTAACGAGACAAAAAAAATGGTATACACAAATTGGATAGAAGTTTCACCGTCAGTAGGCTGACCTAGTTTGAAAATGATGGATTTTCAAAGCCAGGTCTGATTTATTGGCTGAGTGTATATGCTTTGCAAGTGGCCTTTTCAAAGTAGTGACTGTCTGGGTATGTGTGTGTGTGTTTTAAAGGTTTTATGTTTCTGTGTTCCTCTTAGCCTACTTAAACAGGTGGGCTGACAGACTTGGGCCACTGATCAGCCCAGGTTAATGCAGTTAAAAGTGTAGAATATATGTCTTAATAGAATATATGTCCAGAGGGAGGGGATGAAAAATTAATGGTGCCAAAAAGTACAAATTGTACGTATGTTAAAAGGATTATTCATAAGAGATAAACCTGAGAAATTCTCACAGCAATAATGTGCTTCTTTAAAAAAAAAATAAGTTTAGTGTAATCAGCCCAAACTGATGAGGAAAGTTTTTTTTTTTTAAACTTCTTTTTTTTTTTTTAATCAATGAATAGATCTTGCCTAGCTGCTACTAGACCCTGGAAAAAACAACCCTCTTGGTGTGGACACTTACTAAGCAAAACATGCTTAAAATGTACATGTTCTGTGTTGGTAAGATGTCAGAAGAAGCACAAGTCTATAATAATATATTTAAAATGTACCTGTTCTCTCTACATGTTGAAACTTAAATGTGTTTTGTTCAGGCTGTGAGAGAGAGAGCAAAAGACTTTCAATAGATAACAGGAAGGCCAAATGGAATGCAGTCAGACTGCTCTTTTTTTTTAATTAAAGGCAATGTTTAACTCATCTCTAGGAAAAAAACAAAGAAACTGCTGTGTTGCTACCTGCATAAATTGTGCCAAGCACAAGTAAAAAAAAAAAAAAAAAAGTTGTCTTTCATATCTTCCTTGCAAAGTACAAGTTTAAATAGTTGATGGCCACTTTTATGAGAAAATGTGCAAGAGTGGTGAAACTTTTCTTTAGGAAAAGAACATAATTCCAGTAACTAAGCATGGAGGTGGATGTGTGATGGTCTGGGGCTGCTTTGCTGCTTTAGGAACTGGTTGACTTTCTGTGTTTGATGGATCCATGAATTCTGTGCTTCTGCAAAAACTCCTGGTGGATCGTCTTTAGGCATCAGTTCTAACCATAAGATTAAAAACGCTTGGGTTATGCAGTCAAACAATGATTCACATGTCTCAACTGTTTTTGAGTGGACTATTATCAGATTGCTTGAAACAATCCAACGTTGCTGTAATTCCATAATGAGCAGTTCTTCCGATTCATTGCCAGGTGTCATAAATACTTCAATTACTTTCTATCATGGAGCCTGGTTGATAGAGATGGCTTTTTTCCTTTTAATAAATAAAATGTGTTTAGAAGAACAGAAACTAACTATCCAAATGTTCATTTGATGTTTCTGCTCGCCTGGGACAGTTTAGGTATTTCTGAAAATTCAGTTTTGTTGTATTTTAAATAAAGTCAGTTCTCTGTAATGTGTTATTAAAATTTCCACTGTTGTTTTTTTTTTGTTTTGTTTTTTTTTTCCTTTTGTGCCATTCATTGCAGTGGAAGATTAAATGAAGGGACTTCTCAAAATCCGTGCTCTCCTCCTTAAAGTTAACATTAATTTGTCTGCAGGCTCTGAGATCTACATACATCACCATAAACTATGGTAGCACATATGCATAAGACAAATGATGTTGACGCAGTGGATCAGGTTGCCTGTCACTTTGCAGAAAAAGCTGTTTGATGGATTTTATAAATAGTTTGAATCCCTGGTCTGAAGCCACCTATCATAGCTGTCACAGTAAGATCCCCTTCCCGTCTTATAGGTTGGCCCTATCAAAGTCTGAGCGGTGAGCTACCGCTGCTGTGTTCAAGTTTATGCATACGAGCCAGGCACCTACACAAATCAGCAGTGTATTTACACAGCAGCTCCATTTAGGTCGCTGAAAACATGGAGAGCACTCATTACTCTGAGGTTTAGGCTGTCCAACATACGTGATGCAGGGGAAAAAGACGAAAGGAGCAAACGATGGATGGATGGGTGGGGCACTGGCTTGGCACCAGTCCCAGCTACGGATTGGCCGTTGTCCTGGCAACGGCACATCTGACCTTATTTAGCCCCTTGTACACTCCTTGCCGAACGAGCACTTTGCTTTCGCCCTTGTACAATTCTTGTGCCGCTCACGACTTCCCCATCACTCTTCTCTCCCTTTTTAAAGTGGGGCCATCCACACTCGAAGCTCCACGCTGCCGCAGTGCTGACGGGCATGGTGAGGCAACATTTTGCCATGCACCTCTTTTCTTCAGAGAAGTGCTAAATCCTCTTGCACTCTAGTCCATTCACTGAATGTTGGGGGCAGTAATTTCATACCTCCTTGAAAAGTTACAGAAAGGCTTTATTTTTATTTTTTATTTTTTTTTTTTTGAGGATTAGACTAGGCCAGACGGGGACAGCGGTGCCTATGCATGAGGGAGCTCTGCCACAGGATGAGATGATAGCTTCTGCCGACCTAAAGCTGCAACAAAATGACTCAGATGAATTGGTTTCCATACACGTTGGTCCTCTGGGCCTAAATCGACCAATTCTCCTCAGCTCTGTCGGCCGTAACTACCCGTCCTGTGGTGCTGCTGAGTCCCGCAGAATCCGCACACATGCCGGCTGAGCGGACCTTCGCCGTAACAGGCAGAAAATAGGGTCTGTCTTTACTTGAGGCTGGGATTCCTTTAGGCCTCAAACAGCAGGTGCATCTATATATCTGCATGCTTTCATCCCCATCTGTTTCTGTAAATTGGTGGGGAATGTGGGTCGAGACAGCCTGCTGATCCACACAGTTTGAATAAGGAGTGGTGTGACTGGCTGGTGTCTTCTGGTCATTTAATTGATCCTGCAGGGATAGGAAAGTGCAACCAGTCATTTTATTGAGTTGATGTATGTATACTGTCCTCCGCATTTATTGGCACACCTGGAAACTATGAGTGAAAAGCCTTGAAGTAAATATGTTTCTTATTTTTTCAATCAATTTTAAAGCAGTTGAAAATTTTCAGCATTTTTCTACCAGAGATTTTTTTCTTTACCTTCTTCACCATTTTTTCACTCTGCTTGTTGGAGAGATGAACTTAGGTCACTACTCGGCTTTCAACAATATTATCAGTTGTTTTAAATTTTATAATTGTTGCTCAAACTGGAGATGTAATCAACTTTACATGAATGGGTAATTTCTTACAGCCATTCCAGAGCTATCGGACGCTTTACTTGAACGACTTGTTTTCTTGTCTCTCGCGTTATGAACAGCAACGCCGTCACATCAAGAAATTCTTAAGATACATTTATGTTGTAGGGGGTGTCACTGTTGCTGTTGAGTAATTTATAAACATCCATCCATCCATTTTCTAATACCCTTGTCCCTAGTGGGGTCGGCAGATTTGCTGGTGCCGATCTCCAATGAACGTTTCAGGCGAGACTTTAACTAGTGGTTCTACCAAGAATGCATTCGGGGATGCAGATCCAAATGTGCACCACACTTTTCAGATTTTAATTTATGAAAGTACGACGTATCAATTTCCCTACTATTCACAGTGATGCACTGCTTTGTGTTTGTGCATGTGCAGTCCAACCGCAAAAGCCTTATGCAGGGCATTGTAAACCCAAACCCATTTCACTCAGCATGTATTGCAGAACTGATTGAAATGTGCCGATATTGTTTTGAGGACGAAAAAATTTTGTTTGATGATAGAGAAGAGGTATAGGCTCTGCACATGTGAATGCAGGATAATGCGAGTGCTTAGACGCAGAAAGGAAACGACATACAGCTGGAGACGGGAGACAGTGGGACATGTTCCAAAGTTCACATACCAACCATTCAAGTCTTTCGAGTCACTCGAGTCCAGGAAATAAAAGCAAAGGGTCTGTGGTCCGAAGCACAGAAACGCATCCTGCTGGCCCTGAAGGAACCAACGAAGCTCACACAAACATGCACACACTCTCCTGCAGTCACATTCAAAACAGGAAAGTGTAGATAAGCACTTTTCCTCATTCCTTTCTCTGATGAGGTGTTGATCATGTGTTTGTCCCCGATTTGGGTCCCTAGAGGCGGAGTCTGTACATTGGATGTTAGGTGGAAAGAGGGGCTTACAAAAGATTTTTTCTTTTGAGCCAGCTGGAAAGGCGAGATAGTGGGGGGGGTGGAGGGCACAGATGGTCGTGGATTGGGAGGCGACATCCTTGTTTGTCTTCGTAGAGGGGAGTAAGGATCATAATAGACACAACACTAGGTTCTAGGCTTTGGACACAGCATAGCGTCGTGTTGAAGGAAGGGGGGCACAGCTAGGTGATTTGGGTGGTAGGAGGGTGGGCTTGTCCTCATTTTGTTGTGCTTTTCACCCATGTGGAGAATGAGTGTGTGTACATGTAGGAAGAACGAGACGGTGAGGGAAATGTTTCAGTGCTTTAATCTCCTGGAGTATAAAGCAAATGAAGCCTGTTTTCCACTTTTTCTGACTTGTTCAATTCCACTTGTCTTTTTCGGGCTCTGAACTCGGGTAAGCCTGTGGAGTAAGAGGAAGTTTCGCCGACCTGAAGGAAGCACTATTCTCTCTTTGATGAACTGCCGACTTTCTCCTTCTTCCTTTATCTTTAGGCTCATTTTACCAGGAGCTCTCTCACACCTCCTCTCAGTTATTTCTGATTGTGAAAATGTTGCTGTCCCCACAAAAGGCTTCCCACGTCTGGAAGTAACAGCTGCTCAATGTTGCTGCGCCTGTTTTTCTCTTCAGTCACAAAAAGGTGTTATGGTGCAGTCATTTTGACCGGTCAAACCTATGAGATTTGGAGTGTAGATATCATCAAAGGAAGGACCGGTGAGACTGGAATGGGTACATTTCTTTTACCAGGCCTTTATGTGGTTGTGAAGGATGTCAGTGACTGGAAAACAGCCATGTCAGCAGTCTTCCTCATGATTGTGTTAGCCACTACAAGACCATAACACAAGTTTAATTTTTATATATATAATCTAAAAGTTTGGGCTATGGTTATGGTTTGTTGTAAACCATAACCGTAGAAGTCACCATAAACAAACACTTGAAGCATATCCCCCTGGGTGTTATGAATCTATTGAATAAATCTCTCCTTTTTAAAAAAAATATTGGGTAACTGATGGTGGTAGCCTCAAAAATCTGCTACCAATTTTTATTTATTTTTTTTCTTCAAGACATCTCAGTAAAATTCAAGCCAAACTACCAGACTGAGTTGCTGTATAGCGTTCAGCACTCAAACTTTGTGAAATGTGAGCATGTGCTGACTCTACTCTGGAACTATCATGATGATGGGGATAAAAATAATGAGCAGCACTAATTGGAAAGCCATGAGTCATGGGAGAATATGTTGATGGCTCAACCTGCAAAAGCTACTCTGCCATCCCAAATGAGTAGCTAACAAAAAGTTAAAACATTTTTTTGTTTTTTCTTTGTATGGTTCCTTTTACCATCGGCTCATCTCCACACTTGACTGCTAACGATTTGGCTAATAGGACTGCTTATGCTCTGCCAGAATTCAGTAATAGTTTCCAAACTTTTCAGCTTTCAAGCCATAAACTCATTTGCTGCACAAACTAGTAACCCTAACTGCGCTCACTCAGCTAATCTCACTGATTAAAGTAAACAAACACTACTAAGAATTAACCGGGTCAGCGTCAATTAGCTTAATTAATGTTGACCCTCATTTTACATCCATGAATTGTTATTTATTTCCTCAGTTTTTTGTTTGGTAATGTATTTACATCATTTGTGAAGATAACTGTAAAAAAAAAAAAAATTTAATTCTAAAATTTGTAAATATGAAATGTAACTGTAGATTTTTCTCGCTGGATATTTTATACTAGAATTTATTTTTATTGAATGTAAATTTGGCCCCCTGTTGGGATTAGCTGGCTCTTTTTGAACTATTGGTGATTAAGACCCCTAATCAAACAAAAATGTTCAAAAGTGGCCTCCATTATTAAAAATAGTCCTTCTAGTCACACAACCACATTCATTTACAGTAAACAAAGTAAACTATGTATTTTTGACAAAACATATTTCAACACCAATAATTTCTTTGAAAAGGTTTTCTTTGTGTGTATCTGCTTCGTTTCAGCTTCTTTTAGTAAATCAGACAATCTACTGCACGCATGGCACCCACACTTTCATATAACCATACTTGTTTTAAACTATTAGGAGTAGAACAGAAAAAGTATAGTCAGTCATACTTTTTGTTTCTTTTTAGCTAAAAATAAACACACCGTGAGAATCTTCTTTTGACTTCAATGAATAATTAACCAGTAAAAATGTGCCTCTGGTTCCACTGGTTTCCACAGATTAGCTAGCCGTGAACTCACCAAACAAACTCTTTTGAATGAGCTGAGATGTTATTGTTAATGCAGGTTTGACATGTTTTTTTTTTTTATGATGACACGTGGGATTAATCAACGCCACGTCAAAAATACTGATGCCTTTAACAATAGCCTTGTTTTGTTTTCCGAGATTAATGCCTCACCTTTCGTTGATTCCTCTTTTACATGGTGATCTTCATTTGTTTCCAGTAAAAGGAGTGTAGAACTAAAACCCAACTCCAAATATTAAAGGGAGCACACGGATCCACCCATGAGACTACAAGTGTTGTTTTAGGACCCACCACAGAGTTGGTAGTTCATCCAGCCAAGGCAGTACGACCACAGAGCGCTGTGCCCAGCCAGCGTAGTAAGCAGAGTTAGCGGTCGCCCTGCTGCGACTGACCACAGAAGACTGCGACTCAACCAAGCTTTCTGGCCTCCTACTATCGCTGAAAGGAGCCAGAGACCAGTCACATAGCTAATAGGAAGTGTACTAAAACGATCGCATGCTTTCAGTCATAATGGCAGGAAGTGTAATTGTGTTTTTCAGCATTTTTATTGTAGTATGATTTTTTTTTTTCTCCCAGATATTTATGTGCTGTGTATTGGGGCATATGCAGCTGCTGTGCAGAGTTGAGGATCTGTTCTGTATTCCTGGGGCTGTGTTGCAAGATTGTTGCTCCTTTAATTATTCTCTCATATTAAAGGATCAAAGGTCTCTGCCACAGTCATCCCCCTGCATTTCATTAAAACTGCACACACACACTCATGGCCGTGTGTGTGTGTGCCGCACAGCAACATGGACACATCTGCAGGATATTGGCTTTGTGGAGTTCCTGGATTTGTATTGCAGTGTTCAGTGATTATTAAGGGATAAATGTTGGCATTTCTACTGAAGACCCAAGCTTGTTATTCTGGCTTCAGCTCCTTATCAACCGTGAGCTTCAGTGCAGTGGCAGAAGGGAAGAAGTGTGTCCTGCGGTGTTTGTGTGAGTTTCTATTTTACCCCTCTGCCTTTGCTCTGGCAAACTGCACGTAACCAGTTCTCTTTGCCACATCCAGAGGATTCTCCCTCTGCCAGGCTGCACCAGCACGCCCCTCCCTGAAACCAGTGGCCTCTCAAAGCTTCTCCCATGATGCCCCTCTGCTGTCACCGCTGTGTCGCTTGGAGTCTGCCAGGAGGAGGAGGATGCTGAGTGTAATTAGGGCGTTCCCAGGCCTATCAGGTCCAGAGAGGAGGAAGAGGAAAGAAGGAAGGAAGGAAAGGGAAGAGAGAGGAAAGAGAGGGATGACAGGTTGACATGAGTACAGCACACACCGACTCTGTAATTGCTGGCGTGCATATGGCGCGGGCTGAGGGTGGAGGCTTGTGGGAGGTAGGGGGTCAGGTAATATAAGAATGTGCAGTCTCTGAAAGCAACAGATGGAGAATGAGTGCATGTCACCCAAAGTGGTGGTTGGGGGGAGAGATGAGGGAGTAGACGGAGCAGGGAGGAGGAAGAGAGTGAGAGGGAGATTCAGAGCGGTTTTTAGGTGAGGGGTGGGAGAGAGGAGAACCTGAAGAGGAAATCTTGAAGTGAGTGACATGTATAGCAGAGAGTGCAGCATATTGACACAGCACGGGCCTCTTATTGAATGCACACACACACACACACACCCACAGTTCAACAGGAAACCTTTCTCTGCCTGAGGTGTCTTAAAAAGCTCCACAGGTGGTAAGAAGAGAAAAAGATTGTCTTTGTGTTTATGCACCAGAGTGTGTGTCTACCCTGGCTTCCATGTTTTTCTGTTCCTCTTGCCACAAAAATCAAGCGCCTTTTGTCCTGTAATTAGTGCAGACAGGTAATAGAGTTATTGGACAGCAGTCGACCACTACACGCGGACACACACGCATACACACGCACGCACACACACACACACAGTCAGAAGGGGTATTGACCAGGCAAAGTCGCTTTTATGGGTCCTGAGCGAGGAATCCTGATCGATTGGGTCCTGTCTTTTTTGATGGATCATCAATTTCCACATGGTCGCAGGAAGTAGCCTCTGTAGGGCTCGACTCTGGGATCTCACTCATCCCAAACACACACACACACTTTAACACACATTAGAGCCGAGGCGTGATGCTGTATATGTCAGGGTGTTCAAAGTGGGAAAGATATTGCTTCGCATAAGAAACTTAATCTTACTGCAAATAAGTATCACAAAAAAAAAAAAAAAAAACATTAAACTTATCCAACACAACTCCTACAAATTCCTCTTTATATCAGTTAACTGACCAACACATGCAATCTAATCGCTTTGGAAATGTTTTCAAGAGACGCAGAAAATTATGTTTGCAGAAGATGATGTGTTATTTTTACCAGTCATAATCGAACTACACATGAGAGATGGGGTACTCGTATCTCTGACAGACTAAAGTACAAACATAAAGTAACATAATGCAAATCTTTCAACAGCCATGAGACCTGATAGCAGCTCAGAGTGTGGGACTGTAATCTTTTAAAGAATCTGTTTCTCTCATATTAAACATTTTATTCTCGTTATGGAATGTTAGTATTATTACAATCAGTTGTATCTGATTCTTCAAAATAAAAGAACTGGCTGTTTGATTTATTAAAATAAATGACTGGTTCTATTTCTGTGTTTTATTGAATGTTAATAGTTAAAAATGTTTGACATAAGGTTGTACAAAAGATAAAGGTATGAAATATTAATAAGTTAATTGGGTCACAGCATAATGTTTGTTTCCATAAGGTGCAGCAATGTACTGTAAGGAGGTATGCCTTTAATGAAACAATGCTGATTTCATTTCAGAGACCTAGTCTCTCTGGGAGCTTGACATGGATTTGAGAAAAATGACTCGTGAACATGTCTGACTCTAAAGCAAGCTTACATGATGGCCCTTCTGCTCCATGATTCTACTGAGCGATTCACACAAGTTTCAGGAGGGGAACACCTTCATCTCTTTCAGCTTTTTTAGTCATGGTCCCAGAGAGTCTCATGTCATTTCTCCTCTCATTGCTCCATCCATCTTTGATGCACTGTAAATGTACTGGACCATCTCAGACTCCTGCTTCCTTTCACATCTATCCGCTCCACTTCTGCTTTCATCGGTTACTCCCAGCAACTCTTCCTACTGCTGCTCTGTACTCATTTTTCCGCACTCATTCTTTTGCTCTCTTTTTTTGTTCGCCTACTTAACTTAAGAGCGATCTGCTGTGCACCGCCACCTCCACCTCTCTCTCCCCCCCCCCTCCAACTCTGCGCTCGTCTTCCCTCCCATGTTCCTCTTCAGTGAGCCCCAGCACTCCTCTTCCTCTCTCCTCCGGTCTGTCACCCCTCTATAAAGACTCCCACTGACGGACCTGAACCTTCTGCTCGAGCCACATTCTGCCCCTCATTCTTCTCTCTTGCTGCTCCATGAGAAGAGGAGGCCAATTAAAGTCTGTCTTCTCTCCTCCTCCATGCCGTTGTTCTGAGCGCCGAGTGTCTGCACTCAGACTCTCTGGGGTCACTAATTAAAACACTTTCTTTTCTCTTTACTCCACTTTATTCACCTATTCATCCAACCTTTTCCTTTGCCATAGCTTTTCTCTTTACAGCTCTTCATCTGTCTTCTGTCAGAAGACAGATGTAGTCCTCAAATTTTCTAGTTCCTGTCGGAAAATTTGGAATTGTACTTAGAAATTTTCCGAATCTACATATTTACAGAAAAAGATAAAAAAAAAAGGTCTGTATCTCTTATTCCAGTATGTAGTATCTTTCATCGTTTTTTACTTGTTTTCTTCCACAAGTGCATTCTTTGTACCCACCTTTCTTTACTTGTACCCTGCAACTCTTCCATTCTTGTATCCTTTAACTATTGCGTGCTTCTTTTTTTAACTTTATTTCTTGCCTTTAATTCTTTCCTCCTACCTTTTCTTGTGGTTTTCTCTATTTACTTCCTAGTGTATTTTCATCCTTTTGTCCCCGTGTCCTTCCCTTTTCGCCTTATGTTTTGTTCTTTCTTACCTCCTCCTGCCCTTACTCACTTTCGTTCTAGTCTCTTTACTTCACTGATTCATTCCTGGTGTTCTTCCTTGCTTGCAATATGCTTTCCACTGGCCTTCTTTGGTCCCTTTTGCCTTTTTCCTTTGCCCTCCCTCTTCCCCCACTTCTTCCCTTGTGTCCTTACTTCCAAGCTTCTTCCTTGTTCTTTTCTCAATTCCTTCATTTTGCCCTTCTTTTTTTTCTTCACTTATTCTTTTTTTCATTCTACTTTTTCATTCTTTCCTTCTTTGTTACTTTTTCATTTTTTCCATGAGTCCTTCCTTCCATCATTCACTCCTTGTCCTTAGTGCCCTTTCCAGTGCTTTACTTTTTCGCTTATTTTTATTCCAACTCCTTTCTTTCTTTTGTGCTACCATGTCTTCCTCCAGTTTTTCTGTCCTACAAAATTTCTTTGTCCTTCCTCCCATCCTTCTTTATGACCTTTCATGCACCCTTTCACTGTTGCTGTCCTTGCATTTCTCTTCCTTTTTTCATTCCTTACCCCCTTCCTTTTCATAAAATTTTTCCTTCCTTTCTTATTTCTTTTCTCCCTTCCTCCATCCATTCATCATTTATGTCCTTCCTGTTTGTGGTTTCTTCCAGTAAAATTGTTTTCTGCCTTGTGTCGCTCTTCATGTGAAATTATAATATTAAAGATCAGTTAACTTACTCTGTCATCATACAGTTTACATACCATAAAAACATTTTTCTCCTGTGAATTAAACACAAGCATACAACCAAACAACTGAGCAAGACGGCTACGTGCGCACGTGTCGCCATCCCCATTGTGTTGACACAATACATTGTTTGTAGTGAAATGAGTGAAATTGGCAGACAGCTCTGGAAATTACAGTCTAGAAAAGTCTGGATATCTTCCATGAAAACATGTAGAAACTCCTTTTATTCTCTCCACAGCTGTTCACAGTATTTAATAACATATTTACATGTATCCCTACCCCTCCCCTCCTGTTTCTTATATTACTTTGTACATGGGTAGCTCTTTATACTCAAGCTGACAGGAAGTCAGAACCCTCAGTCTGAAGGAGCATACATTATGCAGCTCCTCTGTTCTAATGATGCTGTCTTGTCCAAAGTTGTTGTTGTGCCAAAAGCTAGTCAGCCTTGACTGACTTGACTGTGTATGCACATGCACCTTTGTTTAGGCCCGTGCACTGTAGTGTGTGCTTGCATCGCATTGTAGAAGGTGAAAAGGGAGCGAGTGGAGTTTATTTCACACTCGTCTCCCCTCAGTGGTGTAATTAGCATACGGAAAATTGTTTTTTTTCTCGTGTCTCTACCAGAGCAGCTCTCCCTCGGTGGTTTGGGAATAAAAATTGAGTTGTGGATTCGTAAAATTCCCCCAAAATTTTATATGAAAATGTTTTTTTTATGCTTGCCAAAGTTTTCCTTTGTCATCTGCATTTATTATGTTATTGACGAACAATCGGTCTTCTGAAATTGCACATGTTCCGCTCATGTTTAATCACCACCGCTGTCTTCAATCACTCAGTAATAGTTCTGTGAAATATTAAAGTCCCTATCGTTCTTTCTTTCAGGTTGACAGCGGGAGATCTGTCTGTCCAGTTGAATCTCAATGATTACCTGGACATCTACTGCCCCAGCTATCCTGAATCAGGGAGTTTGGTTCCAGAGCAGCCGGAGACTCTGGTCCTCTACCTGGTGGAGGAGGAGGCTTTCAAAGGCTGCGTGGAAACCAAAAAGGCCGTCAAGAGGTGGGAGTGTAACACCCCGTTTGCTCCGTTTGGACCAGTCCGCTTCTCTGAAAAGATCCAAAGGTTCACCCCATTCTCGCTTGGCTTTGAATTCCTGCCAGGGAGACACTACTACTACAGCTGTAAGTAGAGGGGTTGGTGGCAGGTAGAGGGTCTCATGTTATCAAGTTAACTTAAATGGTTGATATTTCTGAAAGAGAATTGTGCTTGAAAATATGTGTTCCCCTTAAACTGTTTTACGTTTTGTCCCACAACCTTAGGTAAATAATTTATTACTTTTTAATTCTTTTAGAGATAAAAGTACTGAAAAGTGCACTATTCATTTGTTTGCAAACCGACTTTCACTGTATTAGCAAATTAATATGCTTTCGTCAAAACCACCACCTTTCTCTGTGTCTAACAGGTTTATATTCCTCAGAATTGCCCTGCATATCTTAGGTCTTTCTTTCTAATTTGTCTTTTTCTGCTTTTATGTCATGATACCTATTTTTTCTTGTATTTCATGTTTGTTTTTTTTTAACTCTATTTTTGTGGAGAGCACTTTAAAACTGATCCTGAGCAGGAAAGATGACATATAACTCCATTCATCTCTGACCAGCTTCCCTTTACCCATGACACTTAGATAGTTTAATGATATCGCTGTTCAGTTTGCATTTTTTGACATCAACCCAGCATGGTGTGATTGGTGTGATTTTTTTTTAATAAGATCTGTAGCTGGAAAACTAGAAGACGAGAGGGAAACTCAGAGCTGTGACGTTACTGTAATGGAGGAGTGGAAAAGGGATGAGAAGAATCCACCTTGGAGAGAAAGAAACAGAAGTACAACAAAAGCATTGGAGAAGAGGGACGAAGGAAGAGAGAGAATCTTTACATAAATTACTGTTGAGGTTCACAGGACAATGGTGTATTGTGAAGGCATGAGAGAGTGGCTTCACACACACACACACATGCATACGTGGACACTGGGCCATTGTCGGTGTTCATGCCAGTTCATAGAAAAGCAACAATAGGTCCCCCCCTGGTCAGGCTGCAGCAGGCTCAGGGCGATTGTGTGTTTTTTGTCCACATCAAAGATAAGGCGTAAAGTTGGTCCAAATGTCTGGCTCTGGGGTTTTTGCTCATAATGGCTCTGCAGCCCTGAAGCTGCATAATGGGGTTAGCCTGGGAGGACAGTACAATGATATTAGAGACACTAATGGCATTAGTTTGAACAGTCTGAGCTGAGTTCAGCCCTTCTGTGCCAAAAGACTATGACACTTTTACTGCCCAATGTCACAGTCTCCAATGAGTTGACAGAAACCCACAAGTTCTCCATGTCTGGGTCACCAAAAACAGGAAACAGCTTGAGGTCCTCTACTGGTCAGCTGTTTGCTGCATAGATCAACTTCAGAGAACCGTAAGAACAGCAAGGGAGCTCGGTTCATTGAATGGTCAAATCGGTTTGTACATATATATGGCACCAATTAACCACCATGCAATGTCATGCAAGACAAACGAGTCTAATATCTAGAGATGCATCTGGGTAAAACAAAACGCTATGGAAAAGTAATTTATTTCCTACTTAGTTGGGGCTCATTTTGCCTGATTTATTGCATCATTGGAGCATTTAACACCAACCTTTAGCTCTTCGGTGTTGTTGGCTCTGGATTGTCTCATCTTGCTATTGAGAATACCTCAGAGATCCTTAGTGAGGTTTGATCCATAAGTCAGTGTTACTGCCATAGGTCAGTAACACAGTTGTCGGTACTTTTGGAAGTGTAGGCAGGTGCAAAGCTCTGCTGAAAAATTCAGTCATCATCTTCATAAAGTTTATCAGCAGATGGAAACATAAAGTGCTGACTTTGGACTTCATGAACCGACAACAGCAGCTATAAAACGGCTCCACAAATCATCACTGACTGTGAAAACTTCACACTAGGCACCTCTGCACATTTCCTCTAGACACCAGGACTTAGATTTAAAAAAAAAAAGTTTGATAAATTAATTGATAAATTAGAAAAATGCTTTCAAAAGATGATCAGCTGTTTGCATTGAATCTTTCCTTAATATAATCCTTCGTCCTAAACAAGCAGTGGGTGCCTGCGATGAAAAAAATTTTTTAACATGAAGAAACTTGCAGCAGCAACAGTATAGAATATGTATACATAAAAACAGGCTAAGACATGTCATTTTCAATGTTTAAAAGAGTTTTTCCCAACACAAACACATTAATAACACCACACATCAACTTTTCAGGCTACTCCTTTTTTTTCTGAGTATGTGCAAGATTATTTGATTGTGACGGAAAATTAAACAATCTGGTGACTACACTAGGTAAAAAGCACATTGATGTAATGAGTTTTTATTATAGTTGAAGTGTCTTTGCTGTAAGTGCTTGGTTTCAGTGATGTACTGTTGTTCAGGCTGACAGCAGGGGTCTCGCTATGGCTTTCTGGGCTATTTAAACTTAAGTGATTGTAAAGTTGCAGAAGGCTTTCAATTAACGCTCTTAGATTTCAATGTGCGGTATCTTGTAAAGGAAAAGGCTGAGATGGAAAAGATAGATGGGTACAGACAACAGGAACGCCACATGTTCTGGCGTCATGCATAAATTCATGAGTGTGGCTGTAAATAATGTGGAGAAATGCCTAATATTTACAGCCGTGCATAAAAGTGATTCCCAATGTGCTGTCAGAAGTGTCTATAGCTTTCAGTGCATCATTCCTGGTGACTGATGTAACTGAGAAAGAGCCAGTTTTTGAAGAGGTTACTTGGGGTTGATCCTTCAGGTCACAGCAGGAAAGGCTGCTGTTTGACTTCAGGCAGAAGTTGCATTTAAGCCATAAAAGAAGGCGCATGACATGACATGATCAAATGAAATTGATCAGATCTTCACTTTTTGATTAAATGAACTCGTTTAAGTGGTGTGTGTCATCTCATCTATCATCTCTGTGTGAGTCCATTGTCGTCTATGAGTCTAATAGATGACCCAAAGATTTTCTCTGTTATTAAATACAACTACTTGAGAGGCAGAAGGATGTTGGAAAACCTATACCTTCCATGTTTAGCTTTTTGTTGCTCAAACTCCACGTACACTCCACATTTCTCCTGAGCTTCTTTGAGACTTTAAAAATGAATTTGAACCAATTTCATGTGGATCCCCTGAGGCTGACATTCATATTATTTGGGTTCAGTTAGTGGTACTGGATAGGCCACAAAAATATTTTGCAAGCTAGTTTAAGTTCTTTGTATGAACTTGTTCTAGATGATGAATCACACCATCTGAAAATGTATATGTGCATTGCCTCAATCAAATAGTACTGCTTGGCTACAATACTTGGTAGGCTCTTATTTTTCAACATGTAAGGGTAATTTTATTTATATAGCAAATTTTCAGTAACAAGGCAGTTCAAAGTTCTTTAAATGAATTGGAAGAAAATACAAACAAAACAATAAAGCCAAGAGACAAAAAGGTAAGAGTAGCCACAATAAAAAAGCTAAATGGTGGTTCTCCATGTTTGATTCTTGTTCTGGGATGCTTAGTACTCCAAAATTCATAATCTAACAGGAGTTTCTCAATTAGTGAGGTATAAAACTACATGTTGGTTTCATGTGTATGTTATCCGGGGTTTTGGGCTCTGGTTAGTGTCTCGAAAGGCAATTTGATCTCAGGAGTCAAAATAAGAGTAAATCAAATGCTTCAATGAAAATAGACCACATTTGTTCTCAAACCCCACCTTGAAAAGGTAGATGGGAATGAAGCTGGGAGAATTTACCTGCAAACTCGGTTAAGCTTTGGCTCCTGGGGAGTGAGTGAAGGTAGGAAGAACAGGAAGTAGATCCAGAAAGGTTTGCAGTAATGCAGTATAACTCAAGCTCATCATTCACCAGTTCGTGAAGCAGTTCGTCTACTGTTTTCACCCTCAGCTATAGTTATGAGATATGGATCATAACTAAAAGAGTGAGATCCTGGATACAAATAGTTAAAATTAGTTTGTTTTTTTTCTTTTTTTTTTCTGTAGATTGACCGCGCTTTGACTTGTAGCGCCGACATCTTGAGGGCGCTCAGAGTAAAGTTGCTGCTCCTCAAAGGAGCTGGGTAACTGGGAGGCATCCTCATCAGGCTTTTGAAGAGGATGCCTCCCAGTTACCCTGCCTACACATGTGGCATTTTCTAGTCACATCCCACTGGGGTGGGGGGACACCCCCGGGGGTGCCCAGAACTCACTGAAGGGACTATCGATCTCATCTGGATTTTAAAACACCTTGAGATCTGCAGGACCAACTGAAGAATGTTAATGGGGAGAGTGATATCTTGGTTTCCTTTTGATAAGTAGAAAATGGATTGCTGGCTAGATGGTGTAAGTTATCCACACTCGGGTATCAAAAATGTCAGAATGATTGTGGCAACAAAAACTTTGAGGATGTTGTATTTTTAATATGTAGTTGTAATGCAACATTTGTAGGGAAATGGCTTATTTGAGGTGTTTATATATTTACATTTAGTTTTTCTTTCTGTATGGCTCTGATTGATAGAATCACAAACAAAAAGTGGTGATGAATTCTTTGATTACATTTTCTCCTCACTTCTCTTGGTACTGCCACAAATACCTCAAAATATTGTAATTAGATTTTAATTCCACCTCGCTCCTATTGATATATAGATATTGAACGATACACCCATTTTGTATTCGTGAGAAGCTTAATTTCTTCACATTTGGATCCACAACAAAACATTTTTAAATTTACCAAACTGCGTAGGAAGTGATGCCGTGGTAGTAAGTAGCTTTAGTCGTCAGGATTTAAAAGCTTTTAAAAAATGGTGGGGGGATACAAAAGTAAAGGAACAAACCGTTTTCGATCTTTGACAATATTTCACATCATACAGTATGTTCCTAATGTATTGCCGCTCCTTTTGAATTTATATATTTCAATGGTTATTTCAGTGAACATGTTAGTCAGAAAAGCACATTTTGTGGAGCAGTGCGTGTTGTTGTCGTAGATTGACCGCCTCGTATAAGGAGGCTATTCAACCTCAATGCAACCGTCCGGTTTTGATTCCTGACCTTGGGAGGTTTTGTTGCATGTCATCCCCTCTTCTCTTTGTCGGCCTGTTTCCTGTTTTAATACTGTGAATGTAGACACTAGTATCACAAAATCTTTTTTTTTTTTTAAACAGAGAATTGCAAAAGACACCTTACCTAATTATTAAACACCAAACATGGTATCATGCAAATTTCTCCCTTGAATATTGTGCTCTAATAGTGTTGATTATATATTTTTGAACTACTTTACATTTTGCCATATTCTGGAGTCATCCTCCAGACCACCTAATAGTTGACATGGATGCAACAGGGAAACAAATTATCTGGACTGTTTCTTATTACGTGTCTGAGTTGGCAGCAGTTTGAGAATAGTTTTAAGATAAAGCGCATTAACTGGGGGTTTCATACAAATTTGCTTACCAAACGCGGTGACAGGTAAAACAGCCATTAGGATCCTTTTATTCCCGAGTGAGCCAGGATCAGCATCGATACGGGAGCAGCTCCTCTCTAATGGTGGCACATCGCTGTAGTGCATTTTGTTGTTTTTACTCGGCTGTGAGGATAAGTGCGATATTTGGTCTGCAACAGGAAGATGATGTAAATCCTTACTCGGATAATGTTGAAGTGAGAAAACTCGTTGTCTGCTCTTAAGCTTTTCTGCACAAAATGTTTTGTAACAAGAAATCCATTAAATAGACTTTCTGGAATAAGTTTTGCTCCGTGCAAGAATTTTCCTTTTAATATTCCACATGTTGGCATCCTGAATTCAAAACTGTTTGTTGGGTTTGATGAGTAAGTACCTTATTTACACCTTATTCTTACTCTTGCTCTCTGCAGCGCTGCCGACAGATGAAGGCCCTCCTCTGCCATGCATGAAGATGCGTGTCACAATATGCTGTGAGCCCAGTGAGTACACTCGTCCTTTCATCTGTTCTTTTATGCTTTCCTCTTTGTACACCAACAGACTCTTCTTTCTGCCTCTCACATCTTTACTATCACGTCTAGGAGTATAGAATGATGTTCAGACTGCCACTCACTACTGAGCTTTTTGCTGCTTTCTATCTTTAACCTTGTAGTATTCTCTTTTTTTCTAAAAAGAAGAAAAAAAAACTACTATGAAGTTAACTCTTTGCTGAGAATTAGCTACTTTCCTGTATCAATCCACACCAAGTTATAGGTTTTTTTAAAATAAAAAAAATTACATTTTTGAAATGCCTAAACTTTTCCACTATATCATCTTTATGATTTAAGTTCTTTTAACTTGATGAGCAAAAACTGGTACCTGGATTTTTCCTTTTTCTTACAACAAAGTCAAATTTGTCAATTTGGAAGTACTTGCAGCTGGAGAAAGCAAACAGTCATTGTGTGGGAACTAAACTGTTATCTTAATAAGTCAGTTTTGAATGTACAGTTTTAGTACAGCAGCCTGTTAAGAACATGACTGCAGGTTGGCTATCTCAGCAGATAGCCTGACTAATTTACTAGCCAATATCAGCTACAAATATATCCAACAAATAGCAGAATCTATAAGCAGCAGAACTGCAAAGAAATGTGAGCTGTAAGTTTTTACTCAATAAAGCTTTTTATTTTTATTTTAATAAAAATAAATGTTGTATTTAGACTTAGGCAATATTATATTAATATTGCCTAAGTCTATGTATCAAAATCAAAAATCCAATAAATAAGCGTCACATATAATTTTATAACTGAATGTACTTGTTAGTTTTACAACAGCTGGTGTTTGTCTTACAGCAAATTTGTTCAAAACATTATGAGCATAAGACTTTCAATCTGCATGATAGCATTTCCATCATGCCTAGTCTGCATTTAGAACTAATCCAATGAATATTTTGTTATGGATTTCTTGAGCATCACATTCGTTTAAGTCTTATCCAACCAGTGGTCTTTCTTTTTTTTTTTTTTCTACCTGCTTGTCATCCTCATTCACCCATTCCCCATCGCCCTTTCTCAGTGTGAAATTCCCAGAGTTGATCTAATCCAGAGCCCGCCTGGAGTAATGTTAGTCTTCCAGTCCAGTGAGCTGCCCATTCCGGTTGGGAATGTTGCCCAGTCGCTGTGGGAATCCCTGTACGGTGCTCGCCGTGTGTGTGTGTGTGAGGACCGTTTTTCTTTCTGTTGCTGTTGTTGCGCTTCGTGTGTGCGAGTCTATGGGCCTTTGCGTGCGATCTTTGGCAGTTGGACTCGTATCCGAGTGTGTACGTAGCATCGCATGCGTGTCTGAGACGTCTGTCCCAGTTCCCATCCCTGCGTTATCTGCAGGGGGGCTTGTTGTGCTGTCCCAGACTGAACTAACACTTTTTTTTTCTCTCTCTCTCTCTTCAGTGAAACTGGCTGGAAAGTTGTTTAACAAACACTGATGCAGTTTAAATAAATAGAAAAAAAAATGCAAACTGTGAAAAAAATAAACCTTCCTTCATGGGCGTGCCCTGCTGGCGTAGGGGATGGCGCGACCCATGCTTGGAGGCCTTGAGTCCTCGACGTGACTGTCGCGGGTTCGACTCCCGGACCCGGCGATGTTTGCCGCATTTCTTCCCCCTTTCCTGTCAGCCCACTTTCATATAAGGGACACTAAAAATAAAAAAAAACTCCCTTTATGAAACCAAACACAAAATTGGTATGATCGGAATAAGCTGACAATTTAGCAATATTTTTCGGGAAATAAAAATAATATTTATTTTTACAGGTAAAATAAAGATTAACAGTGTCACTTTGCGGTAAATATCTTAATTAGTGTACAATATACTAATTGTATATTGTGGTATTTACTCTTGTCTTTATTCAAAGTTCACCAATATTTTTTGTTTTGAATTTACAGAATAAATATGTAGCTAAACTGTTTGTAGGTAATCCTGATAGGGGTAGCAGATAATGGCAAATGCCAACTTTATCATTGATAGTTGCAATAATTAAGCTCTGGCTAACACTAATAGGGATGTAGAATACATCCTGGTTATGAGAACAATAGGAAATGTTACCTAAATTTTTGTAAGAATGTAAAATCCCAACTTTATTATTTTCAAATATAGTTGGATACAAACTGGAGAAAATGAATAATTTATCTTACATTGAATGTGATGGGAGCTCAGAAGAACCAGGAAAGATTTTAGCAATAATTTTGGGTAAACAATTTAATTTTTATAGTAAAGGTTTTGCTAATGTCAACCTGCGTTTCAAAGAGAGTAATCAGTATCTCGCTCAGATATGATCAGTCCAAATTTTGTATTTTTGCTCGTTTAATTCTAATGTGGCCCGAAAGCCCAACAAGGCTTAGAAAGTGTAGCAATTTTTTTTTCACAAATCTTCTAAAATCTCTGGCCAGCATAAAATTATCTGGCAGAAGTTTGATCAGTGTGCGGCAGCTTTAGCATAATTATTGAATAATCTCTCACAGTACTCTCACAGTGCTTTCTTTGTCTCATCTATTTCTCTCTGTCATTTTCTTTTAGCCCAAATTCTGCCAGACTCAAGTTTTGGAGGCTTCTTCATTACTTTTGTAACCGATTGTTGTCAGGCAGCCTGACGCCAACTTTACCTTCATTAGTGACAAACTATTGCCTAGTGTGTGAAATCTGAAAGTGCTGACAAATCTTATCTATTATTCTGTCACCTTGTCTTATTTCAGAAAAGTACCTCAGATAGTTGCTATTTAAATGTGGTTCTGGGATCTTGGGGACTTTTGTAAGAGTTGTCAGAGTTGCTCAACGACATGTTTTCGGTAACTCTTTAGTTGACGAGTTGTGAATAAGACTGTAATGACACTGTCATAAACATGACATAACACCTGTCATGAACATGAGTAAGACTTCATGAATATTTGACTGTTGTCATAAAGTGTCATTCAGTAAATCATGACACTTTTATAAAGATTAATGTCAATGTTGACATTATTCAGAATGTCTTTGTTATGACAACTTGATATTAACCAAGAAATCATGATCTGACATAGATTTGTTATAAAAGTATCACTGATTAAACTGTAGCTTTATGTTATTAAATATTCATGAACTGTCATGACAGTCTTATTCACAACCAGTCAAATAAACTGTTACCCATCTTTATTAGCAGACAGGACAAGAACGTGCATTTTCTTTCTTTCTTTACAATTCAAAATCAGCTTTATAAATTAGTTACCAAGCTTAAAGCATGGATACAAATATCCATGACTATAGAAGTATTTTAGATTTTGATTTTTCTCATGAAATGGCTGTAAAATGGCTCTTTAGTTTAGCAAGGATACAAAGCTTTCAAGCAGATGGTAATTTTAGTATGGTACTCATGGTTTGTCTGTTGCAGTGTTATAATTGTTAATATGGGATTTTTATTTTGTCTGGCACAGTTTCTTCTTCTACCATTTACCACAAATGCTCCTATACATTTCTTAAAGGTAGTGAAGGTGTGGTGCAGCAGGCGCCCCATATTCAGAGGCAATTAGTTCTCGACACAGCTATCCCAGGTTCAGTCCCAAACCTCCGGGACCTTCACTGCATGTCCTCCCACTTTCCATCTCTGCCATTTTCTTGCCTGGATAATGTGGATAACGCCAACTAGTGGCACACAATCTTGACAAAGAAAGGAAAAGTAGTGAACACTTTTTCAGTGCCGTTGTATCTGAGTGTTGTCAGGGTGCCAGATGGCAACTTTTGTGTTCTTGGCAGCTAGTTAGTCTCATTGAGCTTACTGTGTCGTATCATTTCTGTCACTTTGTCACCAATTGTTTTATCCACAAAGGAACCAGAATACTGCCAGATAACGATTTAAAAGTGTGTTATCGGGCAGCCTGACAACTTTTGTCCTGACTGCCTTCATCAACACAACAGGGCCGCAACTCAACTTTGTTTAATTTATCAAATTATGAGTCTTGGCTTTAACTTATTTCACTAGAGACACAAACAGACAGCAACTCCGTGACGCTTCGCAAAACAAACTTTGACAAGAAAGGAGATCACGCCATGTCCTTAATCTCATATAAACTCCTAAATGTCATCATAGGCGCGACGTCAGTTGGGGGTAATTTGCTACTTTATTACCAGAGTAAAATCTGATGGATTCTTTTTTTTTTTATGTTTGTTAATTATCTGGCTCCCATTAATTACGACTACATCAGATAGCTCACTTCTGTGAGGAAAGGCTAATGTATTCCTGACCTTCTGACTGTATTCCCCAATCAGCTCATTTGTGCCAAAAATAATAAAGAAAATGTAGAAATCACTCGAGTTCTCCATTCTTGGCACAGGATGCACACATGCATTTCATTTTCAGTTCTAAAATCACTTTGACTTCAGAGTAGAAACAGTTCTACCTACAAAGACATGCACACATCTGTGTTCTGTTTCCTTGCCTCATCTTTTTTTCTTCTTTCTGCTTCTCATCCTATTCTTTAACCAAAACTAATCCCGACTAAATTTCAGGATCTGCGTCTCCTTGTCTTTTAACTCCCCACCTCCCTCCAACCCACCTCCTCCTCATCTCCAGCCTCCTCGCTTTCATTCTTTCTTCACTCCTCTGTCATTCTTGAAGTGGCACTAATCCCCCCCTTCTCTCTGTCTCTTCGGCTCTCTCCTCCCTTTCTCTTTTTTTATGATCTTTCGCTACTGGAGCAAAACTAATCTAGGCCCCATCCGCAGCAGTCTTTCAGACATCCTCCTCCGTGCCCTCAGACTCCGCCTTGCCCACCTTCCTCGTTACACCTTCCCTTTGTCGAACCTCTGCATCCGCCGTACCGCTTTCCACCAACTCCCTTTTTCCCTTTTCCCCGCTTCGCTCCATCTCTGTCGCGCGCCGGCTGTGCGGCGAGCCTCGTTGGGATAAACGTGTACGAGGCCAGCGAGAAGAAAGTGAAGTAGATGGATGAGAGCGGGGATGAAGGAGAGTTGGAGGCGATGTATTGCAGTCTGTCCACTTGCTGTTGTTGTGTTGTTCCCCTGTGGTAAAAGCTCCGGCTTATTCCCTGCTTCCTTCCTGACTTGGTTCCCTTTTATCTGACAGGTAGCATGGCAGCAGGGCATGCCATTAGACGCCTGTGTGGCCGTCGGTGATGGCAGCTCCTGTCCTTCAGCAAATGCCTCTTAAATAGACTTCAAACCGTGCTCCTCCCTTCCTCACTATTTTTTTTCCATCTTCTTCAAAAACCAGCTTGTATGCATTTCCACATGGGGATAACCCTGTCGTGAGGGCTTTGAATTAATTTAGCAGTTAGTGTAAAGGACAGAGGTGACGATGAGAGAGTCCATCAGGTGTGTTGTCATTGCTCCAAGGTCAGTGGGTTCTAAACCGTCTCTCGATTTCTCTGGTATTTATCCATTTTTTTTTTTGTTTGTTTTTTGTTTGTTTTTTTTAATATTGTGAAACGCGACTGCTTGATGTTTATATGGGAGCGAGTTTGTATTTTGTAATGGAATGCTATCACAAATCGCGCTTGGAAAACAAAAAGCGATGTCTCAAGCTCTTGTTGCATCATAAAAATGAAGCCCCGAATTGTTGTTGTGAAATTTTGGATACCCCACAGCCTTCTATTGCATCTTCCTCAAACTCGCTTCACCTCCTGCTCCATACTTACCTTTTTACTCTGCATCTTCTTCTTAAAAACCCCCTCCTGGTGTGTTTATCTCTTCCGCTCCTCGAGTTGCTCTGCCTCTCTCCGGCTTCCTCTTTCCCCGCCGTCCCACTGTGAGAAACCATTACAGACCAACTTCCATCTCTCCCTAATTGATTCCCCTTCCCACTTCGTCTCACTTCCTTTTTTTTTTTTTTTCTTGTCATTGTCCCGCTGTGAGCAGTCCATTACATTTATTTCAGTTTGCAGAGCGTCACCATTTTCCTCGCATTCTTTTTTGTTTTTTTTTTCTTTCTTTTTCCTTCTTTTTGGGAGGTGTGTTGGGGGGTGGTGGCGGTTGGTTCCCTTTAATTTCTTGAATCCTTGCCCTCCTCACCGCCCTCTGCTCTCATCCAAGTCACTCTTTGTACGCCTGAAACCCAGTGGACGAAACTCAAACTGAACCTCAAGACCCAAATTTGAACTTTTTACCGTTTTTAGCGATTTGCGTCTGAAATTCCTTGCTGGTTTTTTTTTTTATTTTATTTCATTTTTTTCCACGATTTTTTGTAAGACGATTTTATTTACGTTAGTTAGCATTTGTGCCTATGTGTGTAAAATGGCGGCACGAGGAGAGGTGGAATGGTGGAACATTGTCTCTGCAGTGGTGCATTCTGCATACACCCACATAAACGCCGCCACACACACACTCGCGGAGGCACATGCGCACTTTGCCATGGCTGTCCATGTGCAGTTACACATGCAGCATGCCTCAGACTGCACTGCGGAGAGCGTGCTTTTTTTTTTTTATTCTGCAGTCACGCCCCCGTGGACTCCATTTTGTGGGAGAGTTCGCTATGACTAAGATGATGATGTTAACACAAAAACGAGAGCCGTCGATGATCAGCTATTTGCGCAAATGATGTGATTAAGAGCCGGATCAAAACACGCAAATCACCCACAGCCGAGGAAACACAAGGCATCTGAAAACGGCAATTTTTATGTTTTCGACTCGGCAGCCAATGAGACGCTCGTTAATTTCACAGCGATTTAATTAAAAACTAAAAGCAGAAGTTTTAAATTGTTTGTTTAATTTTAAATCACAGCAAATTCTAAAACTGTTCCGGTTTTATTTGTATCACTTATTCCAGACATGCGACCTCCAATTTTCTGTTTTCTTAATTATTCTTTTTTTTTTTATCAAAGTACAAATAAGTCCTCTAAAAATTCTACAAATTTTGTTTAGAATTTTGAGCTTGAGATATGTTTTGAGTAGAATGAAAATAGAAAAAATTCAAAAGTTTAACATTTTCAACATATTACTTATTTTTACCTTTTTTGTGGAATTTGTATGTAGGAACTATTTAGTTTGTCTTGTTTTTCTTTACTTTGTCGTTCTTACAACATCACATTGATAAAGATGTTGTTTCTGTAAATCGTAACTTTTATTGAATATGGCTATAATGATTTTACTTGCGATTGTTTGTGGGATACTGTGAGTATGGCTGCTTAGTTTTGTATTTAATGTAGTAATTACTTGGCATTTTTCTTGCTTATTTTTATATTGTCTTATTTAATCAGTGGCACCGATAAATTGTCGACAGAAGACACATTTCTCCAAAGATTTTTATTTATTTTTTGATTGAAAGTGTTTCACAGTTATTGTATTGGTGTCGGTATACATGCAGACTTTCTGTGTAGTAATATTTTTTTTTTACTATTTAGTCTCACTTATATTCCATTTGTAAACTGTGCAATTTTTTTTTCTTTAAGTTGCATCATCAGCAGCAGCTGAAGAATTTAAAAATAAATATTTTTCCCCTAATTTCACTTGGTACATGGTGAATACAAATAATGCAGGTATTTTTTTTATTAATGTAATGTTTTTCTTCTATGTTGCTAATTGTATTGATAAATTGTGCAACGTTGACTATCTAAAATATTCAACATTTTTCCGTGTTTCGCATTTTGTTAATTGCGTATAGACGGATGTGTGTTGTTTTGTTTTGGTTTTTTAACAATTGTTTTTCTGGCACAGTTTGCTTCACCTTACAAATACTCTTGCTCACATCAATGCACTCTTGCAGAAGCTCAGAAGTAAGCTGTGACATAGCATGCAATTTAATGCTTCGTTAACCCCTTGATGGCTGTTAGTTATATCTACTTGAGAGTAATTCGGTTTCATGTCGGGCGGAGCCATGTGTTGTTCAGACGCGCTGAGGAAAGCTTATCGGGTTATGGATCAGCGGTTGGTTCTCCGAGGTCATTGATACACACCTTATTTTCCAGGCTACGGTTTTGTAGTGTGTTCGTGTGTACACGGTTATGTGTTTGGGTTTGACTTATGGGTTGTCAGAGGTGAGTTCAAGGCCACATATTGATTTAAGAACCAGTTGTGCAGTCTTATCCGTGTCTTCTGACCCCTCCATCGTTGCTCTTTGGAATATTAGGCAGTTTTCTGCTTCTGAGAAATTTTACGTTTTTTCCTTGCTACCAGTATTTTTTTTTGTCTTTTTTTTTTCCCGTTTTCATTCTTAACAGCTCCCTATTCCTCCATTATAGCAGTCCTCCACTTCTCCCTCCATTATTTCCTTTCAGTACCCCCTACCCACCTGCTGAGAAAGTGACGCCCAGACACAAATGCCCCCTTATCCCGTTTTATTCTTTCCCTCCCTTTTCCCTGTCTGACCTTGTTTCAGTCTTTCGAATCTTCTTTTCTTATTTCACCTTACTTTCTCACTCGAGTCTTCACCGCTCTACTTTCATCTTCTGTCCACTTCTTGGTTTCGGCTGTCGTTTTGAATTTTCTCGCATTTTTCCATCCTTTTCCATTTCCTGTATCCCTCTCGGTATAATCTCCATCATTCTTAGTCATTCTAATTTACATAACACTATCTTTTTCCTGTTGCCATGCTTTCCAAGCTCTTTTTTTTTCTGTACGACCTTTAAGAAAATTTGCATAGGGGACATATTTAGGGTTGCACAGCCAGTCAGTACCCATTTTTCATGGCGTTGGTCTTTGAGTAATGGTAAATACCTTCCCCTGGTCATTTGTCTGTTTCCTGTTCTTTTTGTTACACAAAGCAGCACTTTTATTGAGAAGGTTACACATGCAAAATGACTAATCAGCATCTTGTTTTCATGCCTCAACTTATCTAAACTCTATCTTTCTTCTTTTTTTGCTTATTACAGCATCAGAGGGCTCAAAACAAATACAAGGTGAGATGCAAATTCTTGTAATAATTTTTTTTTTGTAGCATGTGGATCAGTGCAACATATCTGAATGTCTATATTCTTCTGTATCAAGCTAATACCTGCATGTCAAATTTGTGCCTGATTTTGTAATCACTGAATGTTTATTTTGAACATTAGTGTCCTTCGTAGTGTCCTTGAATTGTAAATTAAATTGTAAATTGCAAAAGATTTGAGACTGCTGCAGAGGTTCACCTTCCAGCAGCATATCCAGATCCAAATGGGAATTCATTAGGAAGACTGGATGCTCTCCATTTCACAATTATCCACTATATCAATGTTGGCAAGTTTCAACAAGCATGCTAAGGTCTATGGTTGTAACATGACAAACGTGGTATAGATAAAGGCATACAAATCACTTTGCAAGGCACGTTGTTTAGTCATGTACTTGTTGAGCCCCAAATGAGTGCAGTCACATGGGAGCTCAGACACAAACTGGAACTCCAGTGTGAGATAGTTAGCAGACTGTGTTTCAATCAATCACATTTTCCAGCCAAAACACAAAACAATGTTGTGCTTTAAATTTGTGTCAAGTTTAAACTTATGAAGAATAGTAATGTCTTGTGGCAAAAAAAAAAAGTCTATACATGATTCCAAATCCCCAGGTGGATTCAGAAAAAGGAAACTGGTATTCAAGCATTTTTGGTTGTACTTCTTCTGGAAACAAATATTCATACAAAATGTTCTTCTCTTTTTCCAGGAACAAAACCTCGCAGCAGTGTTGTCTCACTGAGGACCACTTCTCTTCCGCTCCTCATCTCCATCCTCTTACTGCTGATCACCTGACTCATCTGTCCTCGCTGCCTGCCTGTGCTCCACGGGTGCAATCTCTGACATCTAAAGGAAGAATACAACTGTGCTGACAACAAATGGCAAAGTGCAATCTCTGCCAGAATAAGCCAGGGACATTAATGACTGTGGTTAAAAATCCCGGCAGGACGATGGTTTCTCCGGACCACAGTGACTCAGGGAAATGACGCTGAAGTGCAGCAAAGCATTTCTTCCTGTTTTCTTGCTCTACCTGTTGCTGGTTGTGCAACTACTCAGACAAAAATGTTCTCCATACGGGAGCCATCTTAAGACTCGTATCTCCCTTCGAAGCTAGAAGAACAATGAAAGAATCAGGTCCTCCAGTGAAGTTTGTTTTTATTTTTGTCTTTTTTTTTTTTTTTTTTTTTTTTTACTTCTTCTGTTGTTTACTTCCTTTTGAGTGGAAGCCTCCAGTTTAAAAAGTGGCCAAATAAACATACTAGTGTAAGGACTGGCTCAGGTTGGAGGTTTTCTGTTTCTCCTGTAATTTTTTGGACATGGACTCAAACTCGCACATTAATGCCTCATTATAATCACAGCAAAACAAATCTGCTCTACTTCCATCTCAAAGGAAAGGCATTTTAAATCTGGAAAGGGCAACTCTGGGAGAAAAGTGAGACTGAGCTCCTGCGCCCCCTGCTGGGATCAAACTGGTTTTTACTGGTTGAACTGGGCTGGACATATAAGAAGGGACTGGGTGCCGGACTTTGGTTTTTACGGGACATGGGAATTGTTCCTCTTTGGGCAACCAGCTCTACGTTAGATTTACAACCTGCTTTCTGCTTCAGAACCACCTGAGAAAACAACGGATTTATGGGTGAACGAATCGGAGTCAGAAAGCTAAACGGTGTGCACATCTGAGCTTTATGATTTCGTTTTTATCGTCACATGATTTTTGGTTTCATGTGGATAGTTAGTAAAATAACATAAAAATATGTTGGGTCTATAGAAGTCAGTTGTTCACTACAGTAACAAACAGTCTGTATAAGTTAATCGGAAAAATAACACAAACTTGATTTTTATGTGAGCAGAAAGTAGCAGATTTTCATACTTACAAATTGCTGATAGATTATTTTATAGGCTATGCTAAACTGAATTTGCTAAATTAAGTTGATTATTAAATTTATATTCACAGCTGAAAAGTTTGGCAAGAATGAATAAATAAACCTAGCCTCCCAATATATTTTTACATTGAAATTGGCGAAAACAGAGCTCTTTTCCTTAGGAGCTAATTATATAATTTAACGTTACATAACCATCTTGCTATGTTACTGGATTGGCTTACTGTCAGAAAATGTAAACATTTTTCATTCATTATTTTTCTTGCTTTAAACACATAATTGTTAGCACTTACTATTCTCTTTTTATGGTGAAATAATCTCATTTACATTTTTTAGGTGTTTTATTCTTTCAAACAGTTGGGTGTCAAAATGTTATTAGCTTTTCCTTTTTTTGTCAGGCTTACTTCCCAAAAAAAATGGTTCTCTTAAGATTTGGTTTCTCTTCTGTACAGTGTGAGTTTTACAGTCATGTAATGGTAGAATTTATGGATTTTTTTTTATTTTTTTTATTGCGTTTCTGCTTTCACATTTTAGTGAAGGATGTAGCGTCTTCTGTGAAGAGCCAACTGCAATCTGAGCCGTTTTCTGTGGCAGGACAACAAATAAATATGGTTGCGTTCAAAAAGCTCGGTCAGTTATTTATTTATTTTTTATTACTTTGGGTCTAAAATGCATCGATTTATCGGACGAAGCTGCAGGTCTCGGTGATAGTTTGCACACAAACACACGAGTTTATTTGTGGAACGCACACATTAAATGTTATACACAGCAGCATGGAGATAAGGGGACTACAGGGACTTAAAATGACCTTGTGGTGTGGGAGGCCATTGTAATGTGAGTAACCCAGTGGAATATTGAGCTGCATTTTTATCTATGGGTGGCTAAAGACTGATAAGACCCGGATACCCAGTGGACTCCTGCTTTTAATAGACTCTAGAACATTATTCCCAATAAGACGACCTTAAAGTTATTTTTCTGACAGCGCCGGACTGAAGCTCAATAATAACCCTCCAAAAGAAGATCTTTGTGTCTTAAATATAGAAGTGTATATCCAAATAAGCTGTAACTGTATTTCCATTTATATAGGCTGTAATGTAGAACGTCTTGTGAAGCCACAGAGGCAATTTCCTGGATAATGGGGCTAATGCTCCTATTTCATGGCTTATGATCTCTTTTGATGACATGTTTGTCACTGTTGATGCGTGCCGTCGCAGAGCTGCTTTCGTTCTGACCTTCGCATATAAATGTCTAAAGCCCATGTTTTCATTCTTCTTCTATTGTGAACATGCAGGAATAGATGGGTCCTTTTAAAATTGCTGTATGACGACGGGGGACTTTTAAGGCAGCAGCAGTACTCCACTTTCCTTTATGTCCCTGTTCAACTTTGAGTGTGCTTCTTTTTGAGCTGAAGCATGCAGAACTTTTTATGCGAGTCGTTTGATGCCGGATTTTGTTTTTTATCCTTTGCCGCAGACAGGAATCGCGGGATCAGTTGTGTCACAAGTTTTGGATTTGCCATTTTTCTCTGGGTATGTAAAGTTTGCTATGTGTAATATACCAGAGTTGGAAGTCTCAAGCATACGCTTCATAATTGCACACACAGGCTGCCATATTAGATAAACTTAGAGTATCATAAAAATCCTGGGTCAAAGTTTCCTCTGAGGTTTTACTGGGACTACAGGAATCATAAAGGTTTTTCTGCAATGACAAATTTAGGTTTTTGCCGTGCATCTGAGTAAAATAAAAACTTCTTCCACATTCCATCTATAGTTGTCCACAAACTACCTTGTAATTACTCTGTCTGGAGCCAAACCAGCAGATTATGTTTTGATACTTGGGCTTTCTTTTTTCCTAGCTTTTTTGGTGTCGATTACATGCAAAAACAACTATCAATAGAAAATGGCTGGTTTTCTTTGCACTTATATTTCATTTCAATGTTTACTTTCCAACTACATACAAAACTTCACAGTTAAAAACAATCTTTATTTAATCAGGTATATTTGATTTATTCCTACATTTAAAATTCTAAGTTGCATGAAGAGCTTTAGTTTTTATTTTAAAACCTGTATTTCCCCAGAGGCTTAAGCTAACAGCTTATTAAAGTGGAACTGTTTTATTGTCTTGGATCAGCTCCAATCTCAAAAAAGTCAGTGGCTCTTGCAAATATTATTTTAAAAGCCTTCGAATTCTGTCTGGTGATTTGCACAGAGGTTTAGGACGGTTTACTTGATCTGATTTATATTTGCATCAGTTTCTTTTGGAACACATACAGCACAAATAAACCTATTACACATGTTCAGACTGAGTAAACCCCTGATGGAAAGGTGGTTTCTCATATTTTTAATTTTTCCACTTTGAAAAAGACAGCTTCACTGGCAGTTTATGAGGTTTTGCAAACCATGTATTACATGAAACATTAATCGTAATGGATCACTGATCGGCAAAGTCTCAAATAGGTCAACCCACTATCCATAAACGTTTATGCAGATGCATGCAGCAAATCTGAGAGCAGTGGAAAAGTCCAGTATGGATGACCTACTGCAAAATCTTTTGAGGTTAAATATTTTCCCATCTGCTTAGGAAATGGCATCCAACAATTTCCAGCTTTTTGAAACTAACAAAGTTCAGCAACTTGTCTGTGGCTGTGGGTAGTATGTACCAGTATATTTGTCACAAAAAACTGTAGCACATCTAGGATTAAACAAAAGATTAAAGTGTTTTTGAGCAAATAAATTATATAACTTTACAGTCATGCAGGAAGTCTAACTGTTGAACCTTATGCTTGTGTCAGACTGATGTTCTAATTTTAGAAAACTCCCTAAAGTTACTATTCCCCCATTTTTTAACAAATGCTGTAGTCTTTTCAAAGGTTTCAGCATGATGTGGTCAGAAAAATTACTTATGGGTGGAACCAGTTAGAGAAGATGTTAAAACTTAAGCTCACCCAGTCTCTCCAGTTCACCAGTCCGTGAGCGTCTTCAGTCGTCATCCCTGCTTTCATCTGCAGGTTTCCAACCGAAATCACATTTTGCATCAGGAAGTGGAGACGGATTACAGTTGGAAATGTCCCATTCTTGGTGTTACTGCTCTGTAGTTCATCTCTCAGGACGTAGAGCTTATTTCGTAAGGTTGAAAATGTAGAAACTGTCCGGAGGAAGAGATTTATTACTCAAAGAGTCTGCACGGAGCATTGAGATGTTTAGACTTAGCTGTAAATTCCTTATAACTATCCTGCAAAGTTTTAATGCTATAGGTTCAGAGATTACAAATCTCCGAAATCACAGAAATGTCACATCTTGTGCAATTTCTGAGTGTATGGTCTCAGTACTTTGTAATATCATGCAGAAGAGAGCAAAAGCGTGACAATGCAAATTCTGAGGCAAAACAAAAAAAAGTTCAGCTATGATGTTTTTCAAATATTCTCCATTTTTATTCTATTAGCTTCTTATTTGGGAAGTCTCATTATGACCATCAGAGCTGACTATTAATTACACCATGCTACTTCTTATACATAGTTACATAAATGTCTGACAACATCACTACGCTACAAATACGTTTTTTTTTCCCCTTTGTTTATTTTGTTTCATTTTGTTCATGTGAAAAATACTGATCAAAGATTGCTGCAAACTTGAAAATGAATTCATGTCAGGAATGAAGCCCCTGTAATTTTAAAAATTAGACTTAGAAAAATTAGACTTTCAGCTGCTTCCATTCATTGTCAATATGTTTTACGTAAACACCACAGGCCTTATTAACTTTATCTGCATCAGAACAACAACAGCACTTTGAATTGGAGCACAAATTACTTCTGCCTCAACATCAACAAAATTTGAATTTTTTTTCACAAGCAGTCATTTACCTTTGTGGTGAGTTACAGTCAGACTGGACTCATTTTTAGCACATTTAGCTAAAGAGGGTGCTAATCTTTTAGATTTCTAACCTTCTGCTTTATAACCCCTTTTCTCCTGACATTCGCAATTTCTCTGAGCAAATCTACAAATTCATTTTTGCATCATGAACTCAATTTTGAGCTGAAGACTTTTCTATCACTACCTTCTTCCTGGGTGGACATTTGTGTCATCCATTGATGTTAGACTTTGGCTAATTTTGACCAACTAACTTGAGTTTATTTCAGCTGCAACTATCTGCTTTTCATTTATAGATCGCTTGTCACACACCATATTTATCATATTCCATCTCTTTTGGATTTTTTTGTTCTATTAGATTACCTCTTTTATAATAAACTTTTGCTATTTCTATGTCAGAGTTGGAACCCTATTTTGTGCTCCAGTGAGTCTGTTCATGTTAAAATCTTTTGGCATCTTCAAACCTGCCAGACTTCAAACTCTCATGCAGCCTATAGGTATCCCTAAGTAACTCATTAAAGCTTGTGAGGCAGGTTGGAAAAAGACGGTTGAGAAAATGACAGGGGATGTGAAAATTAAACTAATTCATGTCTACAAAGTGAAGGAAGGGCTACTAAAAATAGATATCACGGTGCTTCTGACTAACCTTTCCCACTGCCTGACGTGTCTTCATGAGAAAATGTTTAAAGGAGGAATGTGGAGGTCAGAGTAAAACTCTAAACCTTTTGGGTAAATCTATGCAGAAGAAACCATGAAAATATTTAGAAGACATGAATATATTGTTGGATTTGAAGCCATACTTTTTTAAAATGTGCTAACCACTGCTTAGCTCTCGTAAAAAGACTCCAAATCTGAAGTGAAATGCCTAGACAGGGGTGTAAAAACACAACTATGAATAACAGAGAGGTTTTTGGGAGTTGTTTTCTCATACCCGAGTACATACAGCTGAAATGGCAGCAGTCATAAAATCAGAATTTTTGAGCATATCCTCTCTGGTTCAAAATGTTACTGGACACTATGTGTGATGGAAGCCTACCATCCTGAGCACAGCATTGTGACTGTGAAAGACGGTGGTGGTAGTATCATGTTTTGGAGATATGTTTCTCTCAGCACGGACAGAGAATGGATGATGCTGAACACTGGACAATTCTGAAAGAGAGATTGAAGAGAGGCTGAAGCTGAACAGCCAAAGGTGCAATGGAATAATTTAGACCGAAAACACATATGTGTACCTAGTCAGGTCTATACTGAGTCTGTGAAAATGTAAAAAAAAGAACAAAAGAAACATACACAAAAAATATTTGGACCCTTTAGTTCCTGTAAAATTTTGTTCTAATGGGACAAAATGTGAATAAAGTTCAAGCGGTATGGCAACTTTTACAACTTCAACTTGTTATATCAGTTTACAGATGCTTAAAAACACAGAACAAAGCGGCAGGGATGTGATTATTAAATTGTTATGCTGAAGGCACCCGCTAATTTAAAAAAAACTCTATTGAAACCAATTATTTCGCTTTTGTAATCAAAGATTCAAAATGTCAGCAGGAAAGCATTAAATTTAGATTTGTGCAGTCTATTCACAGAGGAATCTGACACTTATATCCATTAAACGGATTACATCATGCCCAGTGAGACAGAAAATTGTTGTTGAAGTATAATAAAGGGACCTTGACCTTAATCACACTGGGTTTGACCCCTGTCCTCATTTGTAAGATCAGACTGACACTCATCTTAAGAAAAGCACACAATTACCAGGGAGCCCTGATTGTTATTGTAACAATTATCTCACTTTTCTCTCTGTGTTTAGGCTACTTTCATCTCGCCTATGAGCTGTGGAGGTTTTCGTTATGGATCAAAAGGGAAGTTCTCCAGGGCAGCATTAGAAAGGAGCGGTGCAAAAGCAACAGATTAAAAAAAAATGTACCTCATCTGTTTTCTGTTATTTTTATGATGGCCAAGGGAGAATTGGAGCCCCCCTGCTTGATGCTCAAAATTAAGAGGCTATAGGTTACAAGCATTGCGTAAAGCTGCACTGCATTTTGATTTTGCCCCAGAATCTCATTTTGCTTCCTGTATTTTGAATGGCTTGGTGGCAGGAGAAAGAGGGACATGCCCAGGGCGCCATAAATGCACAAACTGCTGCTGCCTAGACTTCACAGAATGTCAAGTTGCAATATCTTTAGTATTTATGTTCTGCTGTGCAAATGAATGGAGAGATAGGTGTTTACAAATTAATGTTTTGTTTAAAAATCAGATTTTCAAAATTTCAAATTTTAATAAACTTGTAGAAAGCTGGAGTAGATTTTTTAAATTATATATCTGTCATACTCTGCACTTACATGAGGTTGTGATGCTCCAGCATGACTTTATAGGAGCTATTTATGCTCAAAAGTTCTCAAATGTCTCCGAATTAAAACAATTCTGGAAAGAAAAGTTGTATAAAATGTTTCTACGGCACTACAAAAGGCTCATAGGTAGTTATTGCAAACACTTGACTGCCGTTGTTAGCAACTACATCTGCAAGGGGGCAAAAACTTTTTCACAGTACTTGGAAAATGTTTCTAGAGAAAAATCAGCTTAGAAAATTAAAGCAGAAATGACTGAAATGTTTCAGTTCCATTCAGTTAATGCGATTTTTACAATTATTTCTTAACGTGGGGTCTAATTTTACACACTAAATGTACTGAAATTATAAGTTGTATAATTGCTTCTGTTTGAGTTTTTCGGATTGATATCTTGACGTTGTTTCAAAGATAATCAAGTATTTTCTTGTTCACATCCATTATTTTCTCAATATGTGCAGCGAGCTGCCTGGTCACAGTCATTTTTCTAGTAATAGAAGAACAAGATAGGCCTATCATCTCCAGGTAAACAAATAGAAGTATTATTTTCTTTCCAGACATGGAATAATTTTAATGGTGTTCTAAATTGGTGTATAAATGAATGGAAGGTTTTACACAGTGTTAAAAATCCAGTATTAATCTAAAAAAAATAATAATCAAGATTCAGCAGACAGTGGTAAGACTTTGTGATGTAAGGCATCTTTCATCCTTCTGACACTTCACCCCATGTTTAAGTTATGCTTGTTGAGTGCAAATGTGCTCCAGCTGACTTGAGCAGAGCAGATATTTTTCTCATCAGGTTTGCAGCACGCTGGCTGAAGCTTCATAGACCCTGGCCCTTTGCACCGGAGCTCGTCTGCAGAATGAAAGGCATTTCTGAATGCATCCCGTGTGAGCATGTGTGTGTGTGTGCGTGTGTGTGTGTGTGGATATGAGCAGGGGGTCCTGCATTTGTGTACTGGCCCGAGAGCTGTGACAAAATCAGGATTATGAGCCGAGGCTTTTATTTGAACGCACCAAAACCTGGCACAAATGAGCCAAGTCAGTCACACTTCACATTGCAGAAAGCAAAGCTGCCTCTGTTCCTTACATCCCATCCTCCCAATCCTTCCCCTTTTCTTTCTCTCTCCCTCTCTCACTTTTATCCACTTTTAATGTGCAAAACTTTGATAGTGAACATCCTATTTCCCGTGTTCTGGTCTGTTGGCTTTACATGCAGATGGGTTGCTAATTTGCATAGACTCAAAGGTCTCCCTTTCCTCCTGATGCTTTCTGACAACGCGGCGTCTTTTCATCCTCGGTGTTAAGCATCACTCCTGGGACATCGCCTGAATTGCTGTCTCATGGTGCTTCAAGTCTCGTTTTACACCGCAGAAGCTCCCGAGGAATTGGATTAAGGACACATTCCTTCAGAGAAAAGCTTCACAGTCACCGGCATCTGATGGATAGTTCGCTCTGATATCAAAGCTCGTCACATGTTTTTGGCACAAAGTCACGCCAAGTGCAATTTTAAGTCATGCTGTGTCCATATCACAGGAGCTGTTAGCTCTGCGGAGTCTTTTATAAAAGTCAGTCCCACCTGGGAGGAATATAGAGAGAAAGGCTGAGGTGTACAGAGACTGCAGCAAGATTAGCTCTTTGTCCTCACAGCACCTTAAGTGGCTGCTTTTGCCAACCTAAACCCATCTTTGGAGAACCAATTAGATCAAAAAATTATAGTTTTATTCCAATGTCTTCCAGATTTTCCTAGAAGACCATCAGAATTTTAGGAAATATTTATTTGCTCTTCTTTTTTATACATATATAAAAAGGGGATATTAAACTGTTTTGAGTCTTTATAAGTACAAAAACATAGAATCGTGTTTTTTGTTTTGTTTTTGTTGTATCTATACTTTTTCTTTTAAAAAAAGACTTCCATGGAGACCCTTTGGAGGAGCTGCAGAGATCCAAAGCATAGGTGGGAGAACTAATAGTTGCATATTCTATATGACCTTTGTGAAAGACTAGCTAAAATAATATCATTAGAAGTCATGCAAAGAAGATATTTGCAACCCTGATCCTTAAGGCCCACTGTCCTGCTTGTTTTTGGTGTTTTCCTTCTGGGACCCGCCTGACTTTTTTTTTTCTTTTTTTTTAAGCGTCCTGTCCAACAGTGTGGTACTCAGCACTGCTGTCCGAGTGTCAAGGTGAGGCCTAGGTGATTTACTTTCACAAGCAGAGCATCATGGCGTAAGAGGGGAAGAAGGAGATGTAAAGAAGCATAAAGAAAACATAAGTTAACACCCAAGATGACGGCCTCTAGATCTACAGAAAGAGTAAAAAAAAATAAAAATTAAAAATAAAAATAGTAGACAAGAAACAACCACCTGACCTAAATGAATGGGGGATTGTTCGGTTTCTGTACCACTTCATAAGGAGGTAATGCAGTCATTTGAATCAGGTGTGCTGGAGTAAAGACACATCTAAATATGAAGGAACAGAGTTGAGAATCACTAATGTAGAGATGCAGAGATGTGGAAAAATGTGCTCTGTTCAAATTTGAACTTTTTAACCTACTTCCAAAACAATAACATAAGATATAATCTGCAGCTTATTGTCATGAAAAATAGTTTTTTGCAATGACTTAATTTTGGGTGAAGTCTCATGTTATCAAAATTAATTTTGTAATTTATATCCAAGGTCCTGCATGAAGGTGCTTAGTGCAGGACCTTCATGCACTAAGCACCTTCATGCACCTTAATTAAGGGCATTAATAGCCTTTCTTTACTGATTTGTGCAGGGAAGCTGTTTATTTCAAATTCCATGAGTTTAACATGAGATTTTGCTTAAAAACTCAAATTCTCCCATCATTAGTTTGCTGTACTTAAGATTAGACCTGAAATGCTTTAAATAAGTTGTGCCAATCTCATCTTCTACACATCATGAAATTTAATTTAATTTAATGTTCTTTTGAATATATTTTTTTAATTATTCAAAACATTTTTGCGCATGATTACATTCAAATTTATGCTTTTTATGGACTTTCCGATTTGATAACGTAGCGCTGGTCCTCTCTGATACTTACCCTACAAAACATCTCTGCATTACTCTGCTGCACAATGTCATTACATGCAAATTGGTCGAACCAGTTCTCATTATCGCTTAAGCACGCTCCCTACTTGCTTGTTTGTGTCCTACTCCATTGATTTGTTCTCAGGTGAATTTTGATTTTCTCTAATGAAGGAGGATGTCTGATAACAAACTGGTGACGGACAGGAAATGACCGCAGTCAACTGCTGCGAGGAAGAGAAGAGAGGCTGCAGAGTGGAAGGTCGTACAAGCACAACAGAGAAAGAGCGTATTTAAGATTAATCAATTCTGACAAAAACTAAACAAATATGCTGTTCTGCTTGTACGTTATTCTGGTACTCAGTCATCCAAACTGCATTTGATTTTAAGTAAAAGAATAAGCACAGTTTTCTGATAGTAATGGCCAAATACATTTTCAGTTTCCACAATTATCAAACATCACTTCACCTTCACATGTAGAGCAATCCATTCAGGTATCAGAACCCACAAGGTATGCTCTCATATTCCAGAAATGTGTTTCTGTGGAAATTTTATGCCATCTGCTAAATCAGCCAATTACGTGCCAGGAAGCAGTAATGAAGCAGAAATCACCTCTTTATTTAAATGGAGCTGGGCCACACCGCAGAGTCCACGGTTTTAAGGGTTCATACAGCAGCAACAAGCTCACAAAAGAGGTCAGAAAGGCGCAGTAATGGAAAAGGGGAATTATTAAAGAGGAAGAAGTGAGCAGACCCAGATGAAAACATGGTCCTAAAACTAGAGAGACTAATTAAAGAATACAAGCTAATGGTAATATGTTTAAATTAATCTTTTCAATGAAAAGAAGTCTTCCATATGTTTCCATACTGTAAAATAGCTGACATAGTCTTTTATGTAGAAATCATGATCTAGAACATACAGAAAAGAAGTCAACATCATGGAGACCAAGAGTATTTTCACAGTTTATAGTCCGGTAGACTCTGTTCAATTGGGGACCAAGATTGCAACTTTCGTCACATTTTCAGTACTGTAGTTCGCATTCACAATAGAATAAAAAACCTGTTCCCCTCATCGCCTGTGGTGGCGCTGCACCAAAAACTACTGAAGGAATCAACACAAAACCCTCTGAAGAAGACCTAAAGCACAAGTACTTGTTCTGTAAATGTGAACAAAAATGGAGCAAACATTATTACGTAGTCGCCCACTCACCACTTCTTTCAGAGTTCTGATTCTGCTCTGTGGAGCCGGGGGAGGCTTCGGTAGGACTCCACAACATGTTGCGGACTGGTCTTGGGTCAAGTGCCAAAAATAGCTTCTAGCAGCATCATACCAAAGGTAATGGTGGAAACGCTCGTTTATTATGTTTGCATTGACCCAGAATGCCCTGCGCTGTAGTCCATTTCCTGCTTTTGGAACCGTCTCTAATCAGGTTGCATTCAGACATGTTTTCAACCATGCAAGAGTTCAATTCAACCGGATCGAGTCCTAGGTTATTAGGCGGACCAGAGTTCACTTTTTTGTCTGTTTTGAAATTGAAATTTGCATTCTCACCTCTCAAATGAATCTGACAAACAGTCTTGAGTCTCTGATTCAAGACTCTAATCCTGGGCTGGTGTGAATGCACCCTAAGGGACACAGTCGAGGTCAGAGGTCAGAGTTAAAGCTGTGGAGAGATTTCAAGCAGGGTTAGGTGATACAACCAGATACCAAACTCTGAACATCTCACAGAGAACTATTAAGTCCAGTGAAAATGGAAGGGGTTAAGTACAAATTGCAAATGTCATTCGTAATGCCAGAGGAGGTGCACAGATCCACAGCTCAGGTAAGAAAATATGTTGACAGAATGATAGTATGTGGCCTTGTCCAGTTTATCGTCCTGTTTCATCCCTGCATAGAATGATAGCAGCATCAGGCTGGGGGTAAGATTTTTTCTTAGAATAACATAAAATAGACTTTATTAGTCTCCAAGGTGGAAGTGGCACATGTGAAATTTTAAGTAATTTAAATATGACTAAACATAAAATATAAAAAATAAGCATACAAATAGAAATATATTAATCTATAAATGAGTCCAGGTTTTTTCTTAATGTAGAGGTAATAAACTATTTTTCTATGTTTGCATAGCATTTTCACAATGTCAGTAGTATTTATTTATATAGATTCTAAACAAAATGTTTATTAAAAAAAAACATTCTTTTGAATAGAAAATGTTTAATATCTTTTATATTGTACACTTCATCAAATAGAATTTAGCACACTTTATGAATACATTTAGTGGTTTCTTACCTGGAATGTTTTAAAAAGCTAAACTGGGCACAAAAAATAGCTTTCAGTTGTAAAGGTTGCTGAATTGTGATTTAGACCAAGGCATTTATGTGTTCAATTGAAATGACCTAGTCAAAGTAGAGACCAAAATCCAATCAAGAACCATTGACACTCACAGAGGTTTTCCATCCTACCTGAATGAACTTGAGCTATTTTAAGAAGAATGGGTAAAAACAGTAACTTGATGTGCCAGCTGGTAGAGGCACAACCAATTTAATTCCAGTAAATGTTCTCACATTGTTAATTTCTACACTGTAACCAAGTTTGGTTTTAACAAACACACTGGAAGTCTAACACTACATCATTTTTCAGCCAGAAGAATCATTTCAGGCAATGTCCCGGCGTGTTTGTCGCACCACCACAAGCCACCCCATGACATTTGTGCTGTGATTATGAAGCCCCCGTTTATTGCCTCTTATATTACTGTTATTATTAATAAATCAAGCAGGTCCGTGAAGCCAGGACAGAAAGTCGGGAGGGCTATAGGGGGAAAGAGAGAGTAGGACCGACCTAAAAGTGGTAATTGCCGGTGTAACAGTGTGTGCAGCCCCGCGGTGGCCTCGTAAGCGACCCGCTTTATTAGATCGGCCGGTATCGATCGTCGCTGCGCCGCGTTGACTAATCTCCAGGCGGAGCAGAGAGAGAGAGAGTGGATCGATGAGCCTGGATTCAATCATGTCTGGAAACAGAGAAGGTAATTTATTGTAATCACGGCTGGCTAAATTGGAAAACGTGAGAACAACGCGCCCGTGAGGTGCGCCTGAAGAACTACAACATGTGAGGAGGGAGCGGGAGCATCCCGGAGGGACGCTCGGTTAAACACGCAGCAGCTGGCCCGTCTCTGGATATAAAACACAGATTATTATGAGCCTGCTGGGTGACCTTCAGCTCTGTGTCCATGCTGCTGCACACACAGCGTCTTAAAACCTGATTTTCCTCACCTTTTCACATTATTCACAAATTCACTCCGATAACAGCTGTCTGTCGGAGCAGATTATTTGATTTAGAAACAAGACAAATGGATCAATGAATAAAACACCCTGCTGGGGTGCTCTGGATATCCTGCAGATCTGTGTGAAATATCACCAAGGCCAAAAAGACACATGAACTGATGTTTTATTCAGCAGCTTCGAAAACAGATTACTGTATTACACACTTTCTGTTCAGTCACATAAACATTGTGTGGAGTTTTCTAATCGTCATAAAATCCAAAATGCTGTTTATGAGAATATTGTGAATGTTAATCAGACATCTGAATAAAACAACTAAGACCAGGGACGATTTCAGGCACGGGAGTTTCGTTCCTCTTCTTCATTCTCGAGGAGGTAGGCTGGCTTGTAGCGCGTCACCCCCCTCTCGTTCACCACCTGGAGGGCCTTGTTTCGGTAGGAGTTGTCCATACTGCCAAGTGATGTATACCTGCAGGTGGACAAAAAAAGTTAAGGGGGAAGGAAAAAAAAATTATTTGAAAATGTTGGTCAAACCTGAAAAACCAAGAAGAAATAAGATATCTCTACCCTTTATCATACAGGATACAGTAGGGCACGTGTAACGTCCTCAAGAATGACCAGATGTCATGATATGTCCACTCCTGTAGCGTGAAGGAGACATTTGATTAAACATCCAACTTGATCATGCTGCTTTAGTCTATGGGAAACCATCTTCTAAATTAGTTAAAATTATTTCAGTAATACTTTGGGACAAGGAAACTCATTTTGGCAATGGAAAAATTTTTCATACTCTTATTTTCTTGTTCCACACTTAACCAGACCTGGAAAATCTGGTTTCATATATTTCATTTATAGTAACATTCCATGTAGGAATATTGTCTGCCTTGTTTCTCGGGAACAAGGCAGCTCATAGAACACTGCATCCTGGAGTTTGTTCTCTAAATCTTCACAAATGTGATTACTTATTAATCAAACGGCCGAGGGTGCTGTATTATATAAAATGGTCATTTTTGTACTAAGTTTGATTAATTTGATTTCATGCATTCCAAACGTAGGACCTGTGATAATGAGCACTGGGAATTGCAAACCTTAACAAGAAACATTCCTGCATTAATAGTGTGGGTCTGAACATTTAAACAATATTGGAACATATTTGTATAAAGAAACATAATAGTTTCTATTAAACCATTTAATTTGTCTTTAAATATTTAGGTTATTCCTGTAAACACAGAAGAAAAGCTACAACTACTCTGCATGAGTTGGAACAAAACTGAAAACTTGGATGCTAAATAATGGTTCACCACTAAGTGCCTTTTTAATGACTGAAGTAATAAAACTAAGCTCCTTGAGGGAAGAGAATTCTTTCTTTATTTCTTTCTTTAGCACATGGAAAATAAAAATGTTACTTTTCTAAAACACAAGGACACTTTTGTGTAACAGACTGTAAAAAAAAAAAAGCAAATAAAAATACAAATGTACATAAATAGAAATTAAACAGCTGGAATTGACATGAACATGGCTCACCAGTAGTGGGTTGACTCTCATGTATGCCGGCCAGCCAGGATCAGTGGGGCACATCGGTGTGAGGGTGTGGGAAGAGGGGTCACTTCTCCTGGTTCCCATCAAGACGGCTTTCAGCTCCGGCCTTTTGTCACGCAGCTCGTGAAGAGCCTGCCGGATACTTCCCTCCACCGAGATCAACTCTAGGTCATATCTGTTAAAAGACTGACGTGAATATTTGGGCCAGAAGCACTGCTTGTCCAAATACACTGTGCCTTCACATTACTACCAAAATCTTTAATGTGTTTTATTAGGGATTTTTAGTAGAGCATTATGAAGTGGAAGGACTCCAATATGGGCTTTAAAGCTTTTAGGTTCTGGCTGCAAGTTTGGTGTTGCTGTTAGGTATTAAGGTGAATTTTCAGCCCAGCCACCACTCTTTTGTGTTCATACTTAAATTAAACTGCACTCTGATGGACTCGGGTTACTAATGAGGAGACTGTATTTTGTTTATGTGTATTAGAGTAAAAGGGGATGAATATGAAAAACAAATCCAAAAAAAATAAAATAAAGGTTGCCATTTTAACGTCACAACACGTGAAAAAGTTCAGCGGACATGAGTTCTGCAGCAAAGCACTTTAAAATCTGCAGAAGGGTAAAAATTGAAATTGTCCCAGAGAGAATAGACTAATCTGCCGACTCACTTTTTTGTTGTGTCTTGGAGGAATCGCTCCATCTCTGGGAATGGGGAAACGTTACGGATGTACAGAGCTTTAACCTTGTCTTTCCCGTCTGGATACCGCCTGAGAGTGGAAGGAAGAGAGAAATCGGACATTAAAGATAAACATCAGGACGACAACGAAAGATTAGATAAGACAATCTGTCAAATACAGTCAAGAATGTAAAGAAAAAATAACCCCGTAAAAAAGATTCCGTCTCAAAGCTTATCCGAGTCTTTTTAGATCAGTGGTGCTATTATGTTGTTCATTTTAATTCTCCCCTCTGTCTCTCCTCTCTCAGGTGATGTGTATTTTAAAAAAACCCTCCTCCTTTTTCTCCTTTCCTTTACAGTTACCGTTTCAGTGTAGAGTAGTATAGATGGAGCAGAGCCGTGCAGTCTTTGCCTCCATTGAAACCAACGCAGACCTGCTCAGTTGAAAACCGATCCAGTGCCGTCTCTATTGTTTTCAGCGCACACTTCACTTTCTCGCCCAATGCTGTGCCTGAGGAAAGAACTCCACGGTGAGATTATGGTTCATAATCAAAAGTAAATAGGCACAAGTTGTTTAACTTATTTTATCATTTGGTCTAAGAAAATATAATTTTTGTAATAATGCACCATTACATTCTTAATATTTTTTCTTCATTTACTGGTCTCTGAACATCTAGCCTGTTGCTATGCAGATGTGCACAAATATGTTGCCTCTGGTAAAAATAAATCTGAAAAATCAAACCTATTCAATAAAGAAAAAAAAAAAGTAATCGCAGATCATTTCAAATAATTGTGGCACACTTTTTGGTAAGGCTAAAAATTCATATAAAATGAAAGTAATGGAAGTATTTGTGTTCATAGGTGTTTACTTATCATAATTTCTATTAACTTTTAAATTCTCCAGGTAGGTCTGGGCCAGAACTAAAAATTACCATTTGGAAAGTAAATGTACTTAACATTAAATTATTTCCCCCCCTAATCTTTCAATGAGATTTTGTTAGTACTATAAACTTTGAATGTATTTTAAGGTGTTTTTCACCTGTGCACATCTGCACATTTAAACACTGATAATAAGCATGAATCCATCCATCCATTTTCTGTACACCCTTGTCCCTCGGGGGGTCGGGAGGTGCTGGTGTCTATATCCAGTGAATGTTTTGGGCGAGAGGCAGAGACAGGACAGGCCGCCAGTCTGTCGCAGGGCTACGTATTAATCATATATACTAATAATAGACATAAATGCAAAAAAGTAAAATAATGATACAGGTGTTAAACATTTAAAGTGCTAAAGCTATTGTCCTTCTCTGGACTTTAGCTTTGCAGGCCTCACCACTGTTGGCCAGTCTGTAGACCTCTGCAGGGGCAATAGTCACTGGGTCTTTGATTAAGGACACAACACTTCCTTGGGGCAGCTGATCAACCAGTTGAGCTCGGGCTTTGTCCACCTGCTCCTGGCTGTCTGAATCCAGGACCAGTCTGACTTTGCAATAATTACTCAACCATTCGGGGTAAGAACCAAGAGCCACCCTTCGGCCCCAACTGGCCTGCAGTTCGGTGAGCACGGGCGCAATCTCTGTTTCTTCTACATCTACAAACACCTGAAATGGGCACGTTTAGTCAGTTCAGTCGCAGTAAAACACCAGGGTTCTTTTTTTTTTTTTTTTTTTTTTTTGTAATTAACAGCTGTAGGGTGATGTTACCTCGCGAGAGTGAAATGTTGTTCCTGGACTAGCAAAGAGGTGCTCCAGCCCTGTGAAGGCCAACTCCATGAAGGACGGGGTCCCTGGAAACACGTACACATTACGCACACTGACCTGTAAGAAGACGAGCAAAACGTTATAAGGAAAGATACGTGCAACAATGGCTGCAACTAATTTAGAGTCAAAAGGTACATTTAAAACCAAATATACATATTTATAATTATGATTATTCTCAGTCCAATTTTAAAAGCAATTTCCGGAGAGTTATAATGCAAAACAACTTCTGCCTCTCCAGCAACAACCTGTTGTCTTCCTTTCTTCTGTTAAAGATATTTCCTTAAAATATATTTTAGTGCTGACAGAGCTGGCAGGCTGTCTCCTGGGAAACAGGATTATGCAAAAAATCTCTGACTGCACACAGGTTAGATACAGAGTTTATAATTTCAAATTCAAGACTTTAAGTTTTCTAAAAATTCACTCACTTTCTTTAAGAACATTTTTTTAACCAACCTACATCTTAGTGTCATCTATTTATGAAGCATTTAAAGTTTGTACTTAAGCTATATATTTTAGAAAATGGGTTATGGACACATTTATATTATACTAAGGCTTTATTTCTATATGTAACCTAAATGGTTTTTAAATCAATGGCTTCATTCCATTTATGATCAAAAAACAATGTCGTTTTGGTGTCCAGTCTGTCTGAATCGTGTTTCATGGAATCATAAAGATGCGCCTAACTAATGCAGACAATTTTGGTGTAGCTTTATGTTTGATAGCACAAATCACTTGGCTAACATACTCCAGGAGGATGTAGTGTAAAACAGAGGATGATTGTGGGGAAAGATACCCAAAGACCCACTGTAAAGTACAGTGGAGGATGTGGAGTGCTGTGTGCTACTCTTTCAACAATCCAAGGAACATTGTTAGAGTGCAGACCATGACGCACTCATCACTAGCTCATTCAGCAGGAAAATGTTTTCAAAAGATATGATCACCACAGAAATTGTTCACAAGACATATCTGGTGATCTCAACCCTGGACCTACAAGACCCAATATCTCTGAGAGAAGATTAAGAAAAGAGAGCAGGAGCAAGTCACCAGGACTCTAAATAGTCTATAAACGCTGAGCAAAGAGGGAAAGACAATGATCTCTCTCTCTACATGCTCCAATTTTGTAAAATCCTTCAGGAGAAGACTAAGGAATATTCTACTGATGCTAATCATTTACAGGTGTGTTTTCTTCATTTGATTTTTATGGTGTTATTTTTTTTATCCTGAGCTCACTTACCACTGGGTAGCGCTGCCGTTTTCCAGTCTGAGGGTCGATCCCATAGTTAAGTTTAGCTGACCGAGGCACCATAGCTAGCTTCATGGCCGGGCTGTCTGTGTCCGTCACTCCGAAGAATTCTTCAACCAGCTGGGTGAGATCAGGATGGGGATACACCTCCTCCTGGAATGCTGCGGCAATGCTTTCAAAGGTGATATCATCATGAGTGGGGCCCACACCTCCCGATGTTATAAGGTGGGTGTACTGAGAGGAGAGGACGACAACCTCCTTAGCTATGACCTCATGTATATCCGGTATGACCGTTATACGCTGCACTGACACTCCGAGTCTTCTGAGAGCTCGAGTTAGGAAGGTGCTGTTGGTGTCCACTGTGTGACCCTGAAAGAGATGCATAAGTTAGTTTCCAACCCAACTCCGACAACAAATTCAAGGACTTTTCAAAAAGGAAAAAAGGAAAAAGGAAGTCCCATCTGATGAAATTCAAGGACCCAGAGTAGGACTGTCTGGAGGGTCAGCCCTGACATTGACTGAATCAAAGACTTCATGTTTATATCAGAATTGTTTCAAGTTGTGGCAGGCTTGTCGTTTTAAGACAAAGCATCACTGGCTCATCAAACAAGTTTTACAAGGTTTTCTCAGAGTTTTGACAAGCCAACAGTGCAGCGGATGACAGAGTTTCTGTTTAGAATATCAAATACATCAAAGCCTATAGATTTATTCAGGGAAAACATCCAAAACATGTCAAAAATGTTACTCTCAATTATGTAAACCCAACAAAAAATAAAAAATAAAAAATTACCTTGAGTATCTCATCTCCTATGATGAGAATGGCGGCTGTAGGAGCGTCAGCGCTGACTGCAGAGGACGAACTGGCACCCTGGCTGTTAGTGGACATGGTTGCTTTGCTGAGCTGTGCTGCCAGTCTCCTCACACGCACCACTGCTCTGTTCAGACCAGGTAGTGAAAAGCTGAGAAGGACAGAGCAAAAATACAAAAGGAGGTCTGGGAATATCGGCATTAAATAAAGCTACAAAACTTGTCAGGTCAACTAAAACTAATGAGGAAAAAAATACGATGTACAGTGCCATCCAAAAATATTCATACCTCTTCAACATCTCAAAATTTTGTCACAAAACCTACATTTGTTTTACCGGGATTTTATGGGATGGAACAGTAATACAAGTTGAGGGAAACTCATACATGAATTTTGCATTTTTGATACTATTAAATTCCCGACAAAGTGAGAGAGTCCCCTTTACTCTGATGCATCGCAATGAAATCTCATGCAGAAAACTACTTTTAGAAGTCACCTTCTTAGTAAACAGAGTCTACCAGTGTATTAATTTCCAGCAGTTCTGTGAAGGACTCAGAAATTTGTTGCAGAACAAATAGCATCATGAAGACCAATCAGCAGAAAGGAAAGGTGAGTGACAAAACAGTTGAGAAACAGAAATAGATTATAAAACAATATCCCAAGTTTTAAAAAAATATAACAGAGTGCTGCTCAATTTATCATAAAGAGGCCTGTGGTAACTCTGGAGGAGCTGCAGAAGTCTACAGCTCAGCTGTGATTAATCGTCCACTGGTATGCATTCCACAAATTTGTCCTTCACGGAAGAGTAGCAAGAAAGCCGTAAGAAATTTATGATGGGAGTTAAAATGTAAAACGGTTCAAGAGATTATGAATACTTTTGCAAGGCACTGTATGTCATCTCAATGTACACTTTACCCCTCTGTCCATAAATATCAATACATTATAATAATCACACGATGACCCCATTGATGTAAGAAAATGATGCTTACATCAACATGGATCCGCATGGAGCACCTAAAATTATTCCAATGAAGCTCAGGCCCTCTTGTTCTTCATAAATTGTCACCTACTAAGGAGTATCTTGGTGGAAAGATTTTAATAGAGAATAGCAGAGAGAGAGAAAAACGAGAAAGAAAATAGGAAGAAATGTTGTGATTAAGGGATGCATTTCAGCTGCACAGAAGAAATGCTGCAAAGCATCACAGATCTACAGTCAAGACTAGATTTTCACTTAATCAAATATTTATCTTCTGTCTGTCTCAAAGCAAATTTCCTGAATCTTGTAAAACATTGTGAGTTATTTTTACTTTTTCATGTAAAACTGTTGTAAAGAAACTGATACAGCATGGATATTAGCCTGCATCTTTATTGCATATACTTCAGTTATTTTCGTAATGACTTGACCAACAATAATTTCATGATTTAGACCAACAATTAACAAACTTGTTCTGCAATCTAAGGTATCTTTGAAATCAAGCGTGAACTTGAACTAACGCATAGAGTTTAGTTTAGCTACAAACTACCACAGTCTTAAAAATCAACCGTTTCGTTGTTTAATCACAAATCTGAGATACCTGAGATAAGCATCGCTGTTAGATGATTAATTCGCCTCCTGTAAGTAGCACAAACAGCAAGCAATAAGTACGCTAACATGCTGTTTTAACACATGTATTTAACTGCCTTTTAACAATGTATTCTACTTACATCCATTAGTTAATTCCAGAGACACGCTCGCTGCAGTTTTGTTAGGATTTAACCGTTAAACTCTGAAATTAACATTTAAAATCTAGGGAACTTACCCCTGAACATGATATGCCCTTCTTCCGTACGTATCCTTACAGTTGTGACGACATGTCGTTCAAGTGAAAACGACCTATCACAATCAGGAAAGCGTCACTTGACAAGCTATCATTATTATGGAGGTGTGCTTTAGCAGTTAGCAATTTCATGTATGCAGAAACCGTTGTTTTGCTTCAACTAATACATCCTATATATAGAATTCTATTAAACTCAATAAACATCTAAATTACCGGTATCCAGGCACGTCGAGCGCCTACTTCCTCCGTCATAACGGATACGAGAGAATGCTATAAAATGCTACAGATGCTAAATGCTGCACCCGCTTCTTCTCTGAGTTCTAAATTAGTTCTTCACCACGTGCGCCCCCAGTGGCAAAAAAGTCAGGACTGAACAATCTTATCAAACCTTTCTCGCCCTGAAGTCTTAATATTTGGACTTGCTGCCGTAAACCGTAATTTTATAAATAATAAAATTAAAATCATTAGTACACGATGGTTGTACATAAATTTTATCATATAAAAATATTTTTAAAGAGCAAGAAGTTCCAAAATAACTTCATAAAACCATAAGTACATTATTTGTTACATAAATCATGTACTGGTTATACTGGGGCATTAATGAATATTAGAACAGTTAAGGGAAATTTACTAGTCTCGATATATGGTGGGTTTTTTTTGTCAGTAGCTAAACAGGCATCATTATCATATGAATAAAACATATTTTTATATAAAACAATTGATATAAAAACACATTGAAAACAAGTGAAATGCATAAGCAAAATAATTTCTTTTATTTATTTAAGATAAATAAATAAAATGCTTTATTTTATGTATTTAAATTTATTTATTTCAATCTGGATGTGTAATTTAATAATGAAAGTATAGATAAGAGTTAGTTTGAAATTCCAAAAATGTGACCGTTAGGTTAACTGGTCTCTCCAAATTGTCCTATGCATGTCTATAATGCACTGTGATGAACTGGTGACCTGTCCATGGTGCACCCTGCATCTTGCTAAATGAGTGCCAGGAAAAGTGGGTATAGACAATAAGTGGGTTTAGACAATAATGTCATTGTCTATACTTTGATTGTATAGACAATGAATGGTGTTAGACGTAATCCCTGCCTGAGAACAAGCATTTATACTAAAACCGCCAATGCTAATTTTTAAAGGAACTGTAAAGGGTTTCCTTAGCAGATGCATTGTGCTGCTATATTAAACTTTAAACTTGTTTTAGTTCATGAAACTGAACGAAAATGGAAGGAAAAACTTCCAATAGGGAACAGAAATCATCCAACTGTTCAAGCAAAACAACTTTTGGCCTCTATTTCTATTTTACGCAACCTGCAGACTGGTCCAGGACCAGGTGCAACGAAGCAGCCAAACACACACACACACACACACACACGCGCACACCCACACGCACACACACACACACACACACACACACACACACACACACACACACACACACACCCACACACACACACACAGGAACCGCGGCCAGATGACGTTGCCATTTGTTCGCGGAAGTGGCTTCTGTCGTGACTGTTGAGGGGGGGAGCGCTGCTGAGGGGGGAGGAAAAAGGAAAGGCAGGGGAAAGAAGAAGGAGAAGAAGAAACTGACAAAGAAGAAAAAGAAGTTTAGAATAACCTTTTCAGAAGTTAAAGTAACTTGGAAGTAGTGTGTAGACATAAAACCCTCTCGACGCTGCGCGCTGTTTACATGACTTTAAGCTAAAGTTTGTGCAGCAACAGCAGGCTGTGAGGCAGGAGGAGCAGCTGCGGAAAGGGGAGGAAGAGAGCTGGTAAGTTTCTCGTTAAAAGTTAACTGACCGCACTCTTTTTGGTTCACGGCTCGGACGCTGTGAGCCAAGCTCTCGCACTTTTCATGCATGTGAAAAGTTCCTGGGACACTTTAGAGTCTGTAATGTGCGCTGAGAAATGCTTTTGTATTTGTGCTTTTCGAACAGTGTAGTATGTTCACACATTGCATCAAAATGTTTAACTTGTGATGCGTTAAGGTGTTTGACAACGCCGTATAGAAAAAGGTGGGCAGCTATTTTAATTCCAAATGGGTACATGAGAGCAGGAGTCAGTTAACGATCTTCAGTCTACTGCTTGTATCAGTAGTTACTGCAAAAGGTACTATGCCAATAAGACAGCAGAAGCGTTTTGTTATCATACTGTAAAAACTCTTTTAATGAAAAATAATATGAAAAAAAATTATTTGCACATTGTATATTGAATGTTGTTAGATGTAATCCCTGAGAACAGCAATCTGCAAAACTTTATTTAGTTGTAACAATGCAGAGAATGTAGAATTTATGGAAAAATACATTTTTCAAATAGTTTTTTTTAATCCTACCCACTTTCATTTAGTTATCAAACCATTTAGCAAATATTATTGTACAAAATATTATTGTGTAAAAACTGTGACTGAAATTTTCACCGATTTACAGATTTTTCCCATTTTAGTTCCCCTTGACCCCACACCTAGTTGTGTTATAACATTTCCGAGGAGATTTATGGATGCAGTGAAAGAGCTCATGAAGTTAGTTGGTGGGAGTTTAGATGCAGAGGATAGGACAAATGGTTTGCCGTGGCGACCCCTGAAAGGAAAAGCAGAAGAAGTTTTACGCTACACAGTTTAATATCAAACAAAGCTAACGTGTAAATACAAAAAGCAGTTTGGAAATGATAATTCCATGATCGGTATATGAAAAAACAAACAAACAATCAACTCATTGTGGATTGCTGTAGCTGTTTCCAAGTTAAGCCATGCGCTAGTCCCAAATAATGATGTAAGATGAGTTTGGTTTCACCTGCCACAGCTGGTGCTTATTACTGCCAGAACTATAGAATCAAGGAATAACGTAAATAGAACCTGCCTGACAACATGAAGTGGACTAAAAGTTCTCAAAAAGCAAAATACAATGCCCTGATATAATAATCAAGTTACTGAACCACATCAATTTAGAAAGATTTAAAAAGCCATTTTAAGGTTTTGGTTGTTATAAGAACAGTACTAAGAGCTGCTTTGCACAAATAGAGAAACTATGGAACAGTGGTGAACCTTCGAATAAGTAGCCAGTGAACCAAAATCTACTCACCCCAGTTTATGTCAATGTTCAATAATCTTAGATTCAACAGCGACAAAGAGGCTGGTCAAAAATATTCAAATAAAACCTCTCGCTTCACAAAATGCTTTTGGGTTGCAAAATATTTGAATATTTTTTGTGTAATAATCTTGCTTCCAGCAATCCCCGTGACCTTCACTATTTTAGGCACCATGATCTGCATATACTGTTCTGGGACTCCATTCTAACATGCCAAATAACTTAATGGCGTGCAAGGTGTGCATGAAGGACAACTGCAATCCAACCAACAGATATTGCAGTTCTTTGCAGTACATTTTCATGCACAAATTGATGCAATTATGATGTATTGTGCAGTTCTCGATAAGTTCACTTACAAAGGCTGATAGTTGTTACGGTTCCAAAGAAAGATTGCTTAACACAATTACTCATTGCATTTGGAAACACATTGCACAAAACTAAGTTAATTTGCAAAACTGAATATTTTTGACAAAATGTTCGAATAAACATTTTTGTTATATAATCGCCTGGAACCATGGTTGTAGTATACATTTTATTTGTTGTGGAAGCGCCATTGCACATTACCAACATAATTGTGATATCATTTGTCTTTCTGCAAGGAAATTTTAGGTTGTGTAAGATTGATGAGTTCTCTGAAGACATTTACTCTTTAAAGGACATGTTAAGGCAGTGGTGCATTTCCCCTTAAATTGCGGTAGCCACCCTCCTGCAATTCAGTTTACCTTATTCATGTAAATTCACATCCAGAAATGCGTCATCCAATCAGTCCAATCATGTAAACAGATTTAAATTAATATATTCCAGTTCAACTTGAGTTACAATACAATGCACTCAGATACTGATCATTGAGCCAGTTGGTAAATGGGAGTCTAAGGAAGACTAGCTAAATTCATGGAGTCTTTGACTTTGCAGCAACACTTCACCTTGAGCAAGAATGTGTGCAGAAAGATCATTTGCATTGTCCTGTTTAAGAAATGTTTCTATTGCGTTAAAGGTTCTGTTTTTTACACACATGCTGCCATTGCATAAGTTTAAATTAGATTTGCAAAGAACAATGATACAACCTTGAAGGAACACATGCCCTGGCTTTTGGACTTTTGCTCATAACTTTCTGTGTGCCCCTTTTTATTGACTCATATTTATAACGTCTCACATTTCAAAAGCAACCTTTTTCTGCACTAGCTTTGGGCAAACCTTCTATGTATTGTCAGAGTCACACTATGATGCTCCAGGCTCTGCGAAATTGTCAGAGAGATAAGGCATAGAGTCAGTCTGTGCACACATGGGCACAAATCTGCACACAATCAGACAAAATAAGTTAGAGCTATGCTCCACTATGTCTTGCAATTATTATCTGTGGAGACCAGCCAGCGTAAACACACCTCGGATCCACTGAAACAGGGTCACTGTGACAGAGTTGAAGCTCAGAGTGAACGAATGAAGGATAGACACACTATTATGGAAACAGACTGAAGGCAATGCAGGATGATTGAGGTGACTGAAACCAGCATGCTTGGAGCTCTTATCAGGGTCAGCCACAAGGCTCAGACCAGCAGCCCGTGACATGATATTAAATGGTGGAAGTTATCATCACTGATGAAATGCAGCCGAAGAGAAGGTGCAATCAGCCAGAGATCCTCCGCCCCCTAAAAAAAACTCAGATTCAGACACATGACAGGAGCCTAACAAATAGCACACGTACACATAAACATACAAGGGCAAACGTGGCACAGAGAGAAGGACAGTCCGAGACGTGAACTGTCAGTCAGAGAGGAGCGTCATGGTCACACTGTCACAACACCCCCTCAGTCTAAAATCCATTTGATTAAAGTGGGATCTGTCCAGTTCTGCTTGGATCCCATCAGTCACAAGTAAGAACTTTAGAGCTGATTGACAGGAGAGAGTGACATTTGGTTGTTATTATTACTTCACTAACATGGGTTGTGCAGACTGCTACAAACTCTGCAACACAACGATGTCCCACCAATAGTCTTAGATATTCTTGTGTGTTGATGTGCATATTATTCAGAATAATTGAGTCTTTTAATAATAGAAAGTTTACTGTTTCCTGACGGGACATTCAGCATTGTTAGTGTGTGACGCTGTGAAGATAAATTCTTCTGTCTTTTTATACTGGTGTTGTTAGGGTACTCTTATATGTGTGTGTGTGTGTGTGTGTGTGTTGTGGGAAAGAAACGTGGGAGTTTGTTTTTGAGCTCATAGCATGTCCGTCTCTACCATACACAATGGGCCTGAAGCTCAGCCGTGTTTCCTCCTGTGGGTTATGGCTCAGTGCTGCAAGCTCATGGTTGAGTGCACAGTGTGAGCTACAGGTTTGACCAAAGCTTGATGTGTAAGGTGATGAACTCCAGAAGTAAGTGTAGCTGCCTTGTCGTTTATTCAAACTTTATACAAGCTTACATTTTAATTTTAGCTGACTTATTTGTAGATTTTGCTTAACGTAACTATATCATCACAATGGGCTACTCCTTATATCTGGTAGCCTAATTCAGTTTGGCTTTTAGCTATCAAAATATTAAATATACTGGTCAACCAAAATGTTGGATTTCACTTGGTTTCTAGTCTGTCACTCAGTAGAACGCATGATTAAATAATTAAATGTTGACCTGTTGAATCATTGTGAAGGAGAAAGCACAATGTTAGTAGATGTGGAACCAAATGACAACTGATCCCTGTACTATCAGTTATCAGTTTGGATGTTGCAATATCCCTGTTGGGGTTTAGCAATACACAAAAAATATGTTGACATTCCAGTATAAGCTCAATATAAATATAACAAACATCTATTTGGATGGTAAAATATGTTTATAAAATTTAGATTTCTTGTATACAAATTCTGCATGCCAGTATTTGAGCTTTTTAAATGTAGTAATTTGGTATCTTCACTCACTCGTTACTGACAATAGTACTCAAGATGCTAAAGACCAAGGAGAGGTATTCCAGGTAGAGTAGCAACAAGAGAGATGTGAGGAAAACGGTAATTTCTCTTAACTAATGTTGTACAAATTTTTAACAATAGCATTGGTTTTCTAGCAATTTATCACCACTCTGAATAATTTAACTCACTTATTGGTCTTGTGTTCAGCAGGGAATGAGATCACACAAGGTTGGAAAAATACCACTGAACATATCAAGGATAACTGAATAGATGAAGATCAATAAATGCTACAATGTCTGGGGTTCCATACACATATTCTTATTCAGGTGGTAAGTGGCATTGATTTGTGGGTTGGTGTTTAAACTAGTTTCAGTAACAACATTTATATAATCTAGTTAAACCTCATTTCCTGATGAAAAAGAAGCTAAAAACCTGATGCATTTTTGTTTTTACTTTTTAGGTTGGAAAAAAGTTTAAAGTTGGTAAATGTTATGTTTGACATACAACTATTTAATCAAAGCGTGTTTAAATAAAACAAGACGATGCAGACAGAATATTATAACTTTTGACCTCCTCATGATTAAATATGAAAGTGCTTGATATCTAGTCAATTTAAATTAAATGGTCAAACAAACTATTGCCACAACCGGGAAGTTATAACTGGAAGTTGTAGAGTAAATGAAGTGAGGTTTAGTGTAGCAGGAAGGGAAGGATGGAAGGAGATAGAGATGAGGGATTGTGGCTAGGGGGGTGATTGTGGGAGGGGGTGGGTCAACCAAAAATAGCCATCTCACATGTTTGCTGTGTGTGTAGTGAGCTGTGAAACAAGCAGAGAGACGTCCTGTTGAATGTCTTGCTAATCTAATGTCTCAGCTTGATTTTTTGCTAATGTAATTGCCTTTTTTCAGCTGGTTTTGCATGCAGTCATGTCTTTTCTCAGCAACACAAATTCTGTCTGTTCTTTCTCTTCTCTGGACGACAATATTTTGTTTTTAATGAGTTCTAGCGGCTAACTGTGCCTCCGATGATAAAAGTCTATGAGAACAGCCAAGCGACTGTCAAAACTTATCAGCTCATCTGCAGTTATTTTTTGCCCTGGTGTATTAAAAGGGTTGAGTTAGTCTTCAGGCAGCTGATGCAAAGTGTGTATGAAATCCAGGCCACTTTGCTTAGTTTATTTTTATTGTTTTACTCAATAAATACCGATTTAATGCTGTGTTTAAAGAGTCATTCGGTCTCTATACAAATCAAATCAAGCCATTGTTCTCTTGCGCCAGGCAAGCTGAAACAGAAATATTTCACTCCTGGCTTCTTTGCAGGTAATTCCTTTCATTCCACAATGTGTGTTTTAACATGTTGTGTGGATTTTTGCCTTTCTTTTGTCACTGTTTCTCCTTGGTTGTCCTGACTTTCATTACTTTCTCCCCACCTCAGTTATTGCTCTATTTGTGTCTGCGCCAGTGGTATCAAGGCAGTCTCATGATTTTCTTTACAGCAAACCCAAAACATGCATAAAAACAAGTGAGGCTCAGCCTTTGGAACAGGGCGAGTTTAATCATACTTCTCCCTAAGTTCGCAACTTTGGGTCATTTTCCTGTTTTTGAGTAATTTCTAGTGAAAACGCTGATTACAGAGGCGCGAGCAGGAGGTTAGTCGCTTCCCATATTTTTTATTAGTATTCATAGTCCCATGAATAAAAAGCATGCTGGGGAATGAGTAGCTGCAAGGGCATCATTGGAGCATGATGCAGCTGGGGTTCTGTGCTTAATGTCTGCGTCTTCATCTGCTGATGTGTTTTTAGTGTTGCAGACACACAGGCAGCTTGTGTTGGCAAATGGAATATGTGGTAAGATATTCAAATTATACAACCAGCTAATGGTAAACAGGATATGCCACAATAGTTGATTATTTGCTGAGGTTAATGTGAGAATTCACAAAATTACCTGTTGTGTACACCTCAGTACTATCAAAAAAATTGCCATTACATCACTGTACCCAACCCTGCAGTCAATGAGCTAGTCAATGGGTTTAGTCAGCATTATTCAAAAAGTGTCAAATAAGTGGATTTTAGCATTGGATATCTGCTTTGTAAAACCAAAAGAAAGCCAAATGAGAGAAGTTTTGAAGATTTTTAGGTTTTCTGGCTTTAGAATATCAATAACTTTTTAGGATGAAACAGCAAAATTCAGTAGATTACTTAAAAACAGCTAAATATTGATAAACCTGGAGGGCATATTTACTGCACATCTTTTAAATGTATTTAGAAATGTACTACGGTAGTTACACAGTCTTAAAGGGTGTTTCAGTATGAGTTGTCCTTTATTTTTGCCTGAAGCATAAAACTAAAGCCAGCATAAACTCATGGAGCCCGGCTTATAAAAATTTATCGTGGGATTGCACAAATTGTACTCACTGGTCAGTTTATTAGTCTCAGCTACGTCAAACTGATGCAGTCTATAATAGCCAAGCAATAAATCCTACCTTAATAAAGACAGTCTGTTTTTTTTCCAGCAGTATTTTGTTGGTGATTTAGAGGAAAAGAACACAGGCCATCAGTGTAGTATACATTTAAGTAAAGCGCCAAAAGGCACAAAGTTAAGAATTAGAATTGAGCCACATTTTACAAAACACATCTATCAGAGGCAAATACAGCGGAGGAGATAAATCAGTGACTGAGGCTGTGTGAATGAAATGCAGGGATTTATTTGGCTGCAACATCATATGAATATATGTGATTGGCCATAACTGCTCTATTAATATCACACATTAATAATAACACACATTTTCATATGTGTGCATCCTTGATTTAATGTTGATCTGTGGAACATCTCTAGTTTGCAGTTGTCACACTCATTCCAGTTTTAGGTTTAGTCTTCATGATGTTTTCTGTTCACTGATGTTCTCTAACAAACCTCTGAGACCTTGAGTCCTTAACAGATCAGCTGGATTTATATTAACATTAAATTCCACTTGGTTTACATAAGTGATTTCTGAAAGAGACTGGTTACACTGATATAACGGTAAAATACAAATTCACATCACATTTTTCAGATTTGACTTAATAAAAGTGAAACACATCAGTATTCACTCACTTTACAATGTCTTGTGCATTAAAGTCTTAAGTTTTAATGACACTTTTGTGAGGCACTGTGGTGTATTTAACCAACTTTGAGGTTTTCCTGTATTTTTACATGGAAGGGAACCGTTTTATCAACATGTAGTCAAAGAGCTAAACTAGTTCCGCTTTTGCTTTTGTCCTAAGTCTTAAAATAAGGGGGTCTACTCTTTATGAACTACAGCTGAGAATCCAAACTGTTTAAGAAATTCAAAACCCAGTCAGAATATCTTTTTAAAAAAATTTTTTTTTAAATGCTGCATTTCTGAGGAACTGAAGAGGGTTCTTTTGCCACTGTTTCTTATGTCTCACAGGCTAACTGTCTCACCATTCACCTCTACCAGTCGTATCAACGTGTCGTAATGGACGTAATTCTGAACATATGTAGTTGCTCGATTCTTGTGTGTTGCAGGAAGTCTTTCTGTACTATCCACTCTGCTGAGCATCTGCGGCAGCTTTCTGCTTTTCTGCAGCACTGACGTCTTATCAGATATGCTTGAATATTGGGGCCAATCTCTTCGATATCTTGTCTTTCTGTACTTTCCCCTGTAGCTGTACTCATGTTATGTATTATGTGTAGAGGATATGAAAAAGAAATCAGCAGTTGTTCTTGCTGACAGATGAATTTTCAGTTCTACTGTCCAAATTTTATGAAGTTAATGTTTCAATCCAAAGTTTTAGGTCAGATTTGGGTTGAGTGTCCCTTCCTTCGGTGTGCAGCACCTAATTTAGCCATTGTTTGTTAGAAGATGCAACAATTTTATTGTTGCAGCCAGCACCATGCTTCACTTTGAACATCATGTTCTTTCAGTGATGTTCATGGCTGATTTGGTACCAAATATACTTGTGGGAATAATAACTTTTTTTCTTTTCAAACCCTAAAACACATTTATTTATTTTTGCATTGCTACATCAATGCAATTTAAAATTTATTTTTGTCGAGGTTAGATGTTTGTTTTTAAGACTGCTTCTTTCTTGCCGCCTTATACCATCGCTGTGAAATTTAAAAAAATAAGGATTGCTGGGGAGTCTACAACATAACCATAGTAGTTGCTATGGTTAGCAACTACTGCAATGAGGTTCCTGTAGACCTCATTGCAGCCTCCCTAACCAGTTTCCTCTTAATCTGTTGTGGAGTGATATTCACTTCTGGGTAATATCGATGTTTTCTCCACTACATGATGACTGCTCTCACTTTGTTCAGTTGTGCATCCAAAGATCCCAACACACTTCACTCCAAGCCAAACAGTCAACATATAGTCAAGTGGTGACTGACCATTCGTATTTGCACAAACCTTTCATACAATGGCACAGACCACCTGAGGGACATCTCTCTCACTTCATTCCTGTACCCCCGGGAGTTCCCACATCCCTCTTTTCCTCCCTGCATCCTCTGTTCTAGTTACAAATTGCCACAGAGCTACACACCACACTTTCCTGCAGATAGCCTTCTCCTTGAACAACGACATTACATGTTCCTTTTCCTTTCACGAGTTAACCATCTTCCAGTCTTAGTGACATAGTAATTATTTAGTGAAGAATCATACAAATGTACATAACTCCTCACTGCGTTAGTTCAGCGTTACAAAAAGTATTCATGTCTCCTGCAGGTACAAAAACCGGATAGTGGAAGCAGACTAGCTGAAGAGAAATATCAGCATTGCTGTCTGAGTGCATTTCCACGTAAAACATGGCAAGTAACTTCTGACCAATCAGACACTTTTTCACAGAGCACTGACGGAATATATCTACATAAATGAGAGCTGATTTTAGGACGTACTTAGGATGAAGTACGTCAGGGCTTTAATGCTTTAGAAAATCATTTCCTTTCTCCTGACTGATACCTTTCAGAAAAGGATGTTGGATGCTCTCAGTGGAACCTGGCTTATACTAGATCAGCTAAAATTTATGTTGGTTTTTCAGAGTAATTGATAGCAGTCGAGTACTGTCTATTATTAAACATCAGTTTGAATGTGGTTGTTAATTTTGAGCATATCCACAAATGCAAGGGGAAGTGCACGCTCTTGCAACTACATGGTTTTAGTTCTTTTATATATTTTTTAATTCTATCCCCCACCTGAAAGATTTCAGTTTCTTTCTGAATTGAGTGGAAAAGGTGTTAGATCACCTTAAAGGCAGTTCTGATGATCTCACATCTACTGTAGAGTTTCTTCCCTTCTGTCTGCTTTCATCAAGGTTAAGTAGTGTGACCTTCTGTCACTGTCCACCATGTGAATGGAGGGGCTGCACTTCTTTTCAATCTCTAACTGTTTCTCAGGTTACCAAACATGAAAAAGGGAGGAGTTGTGACCAACAAACATCATAAAGCCCAGTCTAACACACACATCCATCCTCTCTTCTATTCCTTCCTTCTTCCACATCCCCATCTCTCCCTGGAGTGTGTGCATTAACGTGCAGGAGCGCAGCATCTCGCTGTGCATGCACATGTACTCTGCTAAATGACTCTGGCTGCAGAGAGGAGATGGGGGAGGAAACAGGAAGGAGGTAGCATGGGAGAAAAGAAGCTGGGGAGGGCACATACAGCGGCACACGCATGTGTGTCTGAGAGGGAGAGAGAGCGAGGAAGAGGAGAGAGACGGTAAGAGAGAAAATGGGAGGCAGCATCACCCACCCAGACCGGGAGGAGAGGAAGGGAGGGCAGACAGCGTGTTCGTCCCTCCAACAGACAGAGGTGGAAGGGAAGTGGGTATGAGAGACAGAAGGGGAGCACAATGAAGGAGTGCCATTGTCCATCCTGGCAGCATTGCTGTTTCACCATCTGCTGAAAGACGGAAAGAGACGGAGGAGGGGGCAAGAAAAAGAAGAGAACGCGGAGGAGGAGAGGATAGAAGGAGAAAAGCTACCGGCAATGACTTTGTGAATTGATCAAGCAGAAGAGTGGATCAGAGGAGAAGCACGTTTATTTTTTTTTTCTATGTCAGGGAGTGGAGGGAAGGAGAGCCAGACAGAGGAAGAGGACGGATGTTCGGACAGTTCGGGGATGTTTAAACATTAATGTGACTTTCAGATTAATATGGATCTTGGCTTTAGATAAATGGCTGTTACTTATAAACTGCATGCTTTATAAACCAAAAAATGAACTACTAATGTTTTGCCATTTCTTTTAAAAAAAGGCAGATTTGTTAGACTTAATTTATACAGAGAAATTTTATTACTTTTCAAATTTTTCTATCAGAATAAGATCTGCTCAGCAGCAGGAGTTATGTTATACAATCATCTTTAACTGCTGCAGCGAATATTCAGGTGTTTTTTATGCAACTTTTTTTAACATTGGTTGTCTTCTAAATTCTAGCATAAAGATGTTGTTCTTTACAGCATACTGTTAATCTGAATTTTGTTGCTGTTCTTGCAATATTGTTAAGTTTATCACTCCAACTGGAGTCGGTGCATTCAGTCAGTGGAGATGTCAACATTGATTGGGTTTTATGGCTGGTGTGATGTTGGTCAAACTTTGATCATTTCCTGAACTGTATTGATCTAAGAGTCTGTAGTTCTTTTTTTCCTGCCATTGGATGAAAAAAAGCTCTAATGTAGAGTCTTTGATGCAACAGCTAGTAGATAATTGCTTGCCGAAGCAGTTATCTCTTTGAAGATTTCTGCTGTTGTTGGGACTTCTTGGCATAAATCCTCTGCAGGCATTTCTCCTAATGTCTGTTGCCATCGCAACGGGCGGCAGCTGCAGACAGAACATGATGTAAAAATCTTTTCTTTTTGTCCTTGTCTTTTTTAAACTGGTGCTGTTCCATTTGGTATTTGTACGCATTTTATAGATAACTAGTTATAGTTGCATCTTGTTTCTTTTTAACTGGATTTTCTTTATTCTCTAGTCTTTGAGTCAGGGTTGTTTCAGGTCATCTATACCCTCTTACCCTTTCTGTAGGGTTGTCCAGTTTATCAGTCAAGCTTGATGTGCTGCTGTCAGGCATTACTGGATAAATGAATTATCCTTCTGATTTCTCTTGTACATATCGGTGAGTACAGCTGCTTGGCCTCAAGGCTGTGCTTCATGGTGTGTTGGTGACTCAGGATTTCTGTCCATTTTGAGGGTCATCATCTTTGTCACCTGACCTACACTGTGTTCAGTGCACTAAAATAATATACCAGGTCCGCTACGCCTTTGTTAAGGAATACTTGTAGTTTCCTCTGTACTACTTGCTTATCCATGCATACTGGATCTCTTGCCTTTTTAAAGTGCTAATCTTTTTTCTGGAGTTTCAGTTGTTCTGGATAATATTTGCCTGTGTATGTTTGTCCAGCCATAATTCTTTACAGCTTTCTGGAGCTCATCCCAGCCTTTCTAACTGGCAGTGCTTTAGTATGACTGGATCCTCCGTGGTGCTTTTTGGCCAACACCAGATGGATGGCTAGCTAGAGTTGCTAGACAATCCCTCTGAGGTGCTAGACTTGTGTAGGCGACTGTTCCTTTGCCATGAATCCAGCGCCCACTATAATCTTGAGTAGTGTCACTTCAGGCCTAGTAGATCATTTAAATGTCAGTGTGGAAGGAAGGCATAAAATAAGCCGCTTGCTTGCAATTATTAAAACTTTGGTGCCAAATTAAAAACTTTGGTGCATATTGTTTGGATAAACAGGTCATCTTAAATAGGCATGGATGAATAGTGCCTCATGAGGTGGGACTGTTGGTGTAGCACTGCCTCCTTCTGAGCTTGAACTGTTTTCAGACTGAATTATTGGAGGGATTTGGAGTTTAAGGAGACTGTTAATGCAAACAGACTGTCTTTTCTAGGTTGGACTATGCAGAACATGAGATGTTTAAGAGTGTTTGTGCACTGGAAGCTTTGCCTTAGATAGGGAATGAATAAAAATCTGGGTTTGCGCATATTAAAAATGTCTGCATCAACACTCTTCTCTCAGGTAATCTGGGCTTGCTGTTTGAACTAGGAAGTGCTAAAGCAAGTTGGTGCAAAGTGCAATGGGTTCATGTTAAACATCAGTGAGCCTCCATTCAGGGAACCCTAAGTGAGGAAGTCTAAACCAGACCTGTCAGGTCTCATCATCATCACTACAAGCTCCCTGGTAGGCACCATCATCCTGTGACCTACATTCTGCAGTGTTACATCACCGCCGTGCTACTGCAGTGTGTGTTAGTGTACCAGACACTGGCAGGATCTCAGTTTCAACGTACCGCTATCAAATGGTGCTTCAGAAAACAAAAAAATGCATCCTTACCTGGGTGGCCAGTTATAGGGAGCAAACTTGAACCAAGGCCGGATCTGTTGTTTTAGCCATATCAGTAACCTAATTCAGGAATGGGCTCAACTCTGCCAGCCCAGTCTTAATTACAAACTTTTCATCTGTCAGTTTTTCTAAAGCCACCATGTTTAGTCTCTAGCTATCCACAATCCTTGCGTAGAAAGGCAAAAAAAAAAGCACAGTTCAACTTTAATATATTCAAATAACGAACTGTTAAACTAGGCAGCCTGGAGAACGGGCGAGCAATCGGGGGAGGGGGTGAGGGGGAGCGAGAGATCATCTGGAAGAGGCGAGAGGACGTGGTGGCTCGCGAGAAGGCAGAGGCATTGGAGAGGCAGAGGTTGGCAGAGTACATTGTGTGGAGGAAGAGAGAGGACTTCCAAGATAAAAAAGGAGACAGAGAGAAGGGAGGAAAGGGCTCTGAGAAAGGGAAGGAGGCTTCACCAGAAGTGATTTGGAAGAGGAGAGAAGACGAAGAAGAAGAAGGGGAAGCAGGGAGGGATAGAGCAAAGGCCATTCAGAGAGGACATGAAAGCATTTGGAGGAAGAGGGAGAGGGAGTGAAAAAGGCAGCCAGTGACGGATTCACATTGCTTTTGAAACAAGTGTTCAGAAGACTGTACAAAGAGTTTGGCAGTAGTCGTACATCAGTAAGCCTCCTCTCTCTTTTCTTTAGCAGCTCTGCAGGTGTTTGCTATGTTATCGACCAGTTGAAGTTGTATATTATGCATGTGTTGGTGCTGTTTAGTTGGTGTGCACAGCGTCTTTTAGAAACCCCATGTTGGCCGCTAATAGAATTTTTATAGGCCTACATCAAGCAAGGTAGATTCGGCAAAAGGAACTGCTTCACACGTGCACACCAACACACACATGAAGATATGTACTGCCCCACACATGTAGACAGATCATTAGCAAGTGTGCACCCCTAAGACAAACAAGAGGGGCGCTTAGAGAGACAATCACTTGTGTTGATTCTTCATGGTGCTGGTGATATCTGAATAACACTTACTCTTTGCCGATTACGTCGGGATGAGGCACTCACGGATGTCGTTTTACATTGGGTGCAAACACCAAAAGGAAGCCTCTGTGGAGAGCTAAAGGCTCGTCTTCATCTATTCAGGGGAACTGGACAAACAAAAACTTTACAAAAGAACTGAGGACAACATGAGCTGTACTTGTGCACTAATAAACTATTTTCATCTGTATTCCAACTTTATGGTGGAGGCCCAGCTTCTCCAACGCACCGTCTCCCATCTTGCATTCATTGTGGATAAAGCCAATTTTATTGCAGTTTATTTTCGGCTGCTTGGTAACAAGTGGAGGACAAACAACCAGACAGATGGATGTAGAGCTCTTGCAGTGAGCAAGAAGGACAGATGGTTGTATCTCCTTTCAAAGGGAAACTTTGAATTGTGAGTCAAAAAGACTTTAAATCGCTGCAGACAGTGTGGACTTAAAATCTCGCCCTGCATAATTATGGAGCTTGTGCAGAAAGCCAAGTACACCCACATTCGGAGTGAGTCGTTGAGCTCAACCGATGAAACAAACTCCAACCCATCATCGTTTCCGCCTTCCAGCCCAGTCACCCCACTTACCCCCTCCCCTGGTTTACCGTCTTCTCTCTCCTCCTCGTCGCTCACTCCCATCTTGCCCCCCACATCTCCCAGACAGGCTGAAAACAGCCCTACCACTCTCTGCTCCTTCTTCCCCAGTATGAGATCCCTTCGTCTGGGTGTCTCCGCTACCCTTCTCCCAGGACCCAGGGTTGCTAGCAGGTCGCCGCCTCAGGCGCCTGTTGAGTCCTCTGGAGATGACAGGAGCAATTCCAGTTCCTCTCCTCCTCTTCATCAACACGTTGCCCTCCTAACTGCTCCCTGTCCCCCTCCCCGACCTCCTCTGCAGGACATGAACCGGCTTGCAGGGGCCTCCAGAAGGGCACGGGTGGAAGGAGGTCAGCTGGGAGGAGATGAATGGACACGCCATGGCTCCTTTGTCAACAAGCCCATCCGTGGCTGGCTGCATTCAGACAATGTGGTCAGCACCAGTGGCGTTTGCTATACAGTACGGGTAAGCTAGCACTCTTGTATTATCACTCTCTTTGGATACATAAGATGTGAAAACATGCAGTCAGTCAGAGAACAATCTGAGAGATTAACAGTATTTTAGGGATAAGAACCATTATTTATTGATTTTTATTTATATAAGTAAAAGTTCACAAATCATAAGCGCTTTGAAGAGAACAAGGATGTTAAAAAACATAAAAATAAACACAAAGACAGGGTGTTAAGCTTACAGCTTTCACTAGGCATGGGTTGGTTACCATTGTCAACAATTGGTATGACAGAAAATCTTAGTTCTTTTGAAAGCTTAAAGTTAACTGAACAATGTCTAATACTGACACAGTCAGTAAATAGTACTTTAATGCATAGTCTTCACTTTGAAGTATTGTGTTTTTAGTGTTGTGAGATCTCATGCCGCGAGATCTCATTACACCGCAATATAGTTTTGCTCATAAGTTTACATACCATGTTAAACTTTTAGTTTTTGTTAAAGCATTTTTCAAAGAATATAGATGAAACTAAATTTACATGAAACATAAAGGAGCCCAAAGACTTACTGCCTTTTTTACACACACACTAATCACAAGCAATACCAGAGGTGAGGATTGTTGCCTTCAGGAGCTATTTAAGCGATGTGTTTCAGCTTGTAAGATATGTAATCAAAACAAAACTTCCAGGCTCTGAATTTGTGATCAGGGTCTGCTGTGTAGTTTCTGTTGTCTATATATTATACAGTTGTGCTGCACTTTTTTTGAAAAATGTTATTTTTATTATATTATTTTCCTGGTATGAATAATAAAAATATTTTCAACTGATTTTCCAAACTTTATTCTCAGTCTTGTGTAAATATTTTTTTTTCCGTAACTTATTTCCTTCCTTGTGTCCATTGTTCCTTTGTTTCTTCCTCCCTTTTGCCCTGCGTTCCTTGTGTATCCTTTCTTGATCCCGTCAACCCTACCTTGTTTGTGTCCTTCTTCTTCTGTTATCTATTCTTCCATCCTTCTTTCTGTCCCTCCTTTCTTTCAGTTTCTGGATTTTGCAGCTTCAATATTTAAAGCCTGGCTGTTGCAGAAATATTGGTCCTAAATTTGCTGTGCATTTATGTAATTTACATTTTAAGAGGATCATAAAATCCCTGAGATCTGCAAAGTCTAGAATATTTACATGAAAAGTGTCGGAACTCTGAAATTCAAAAGAGCAGATACAATTGTTGCATACTAAACTGCTTCATCCAACAGCTAACGGTGGATGAAAGAGAGTCTTTGTATCATTCATATTTTGTTTTTAAAAAGACTTTGACTTTTCCCAGGGTATGTAAACTTATGAGCACAACTGTAAAGGTTTCTCTGGCCAGGCTGCCATGTGTTCAGAATTTTCTTTAGTTTGCTTCCTGTGTGTTTCATGTTACAGCAACAAAGGAAATGTTTCTTGTTAACTTGTTGCCTTCCTGTTTCCTAAACAGTACATGGGCTGTGTGGAGGTGCTACAGTCAATGAGAGCTCTTGACTTCAGCACCAGAACTCAGGTCACCAGGTGAGAATGTGCATAGCTCATGTGTGTCAGCTGTCTTTTCCTTCTCTTGTTTTGACATTGTGAGAGGGTGAGAATGTCAGAAAAGTGGCAGTGGTTAGACATATTGGGTTCGTACGCTGACATGCTCTGCTCACCTCCCAAGTCTTTTTCTACCACTTCTCTTTCTGTCCTGCTTTGCTTACTTGTTTTTTTTTTACTCTCTGTCAGTGTGTGTTTCTGTGCACGCAGTGGTGTGTGTGTGTGTGTGCGTGTGTGTGTGTGTGTGTGTATATATGCACCCCTGCTGTTCCCTGAAGCCTTAAATTAGAACACTCTGGAATACTGTTGGTTTCCTTGTGGTTTCCGGAGTGATATTTGTCTCACTGGTAAAGAGCAGCACAGTTGACAGCGAAGATAAATTCTCCTGCCCTCTGCCAGATTTCTTTTCAATCTGCCTAAACATGAATTCAGTAAAGAGAAAGTAACTTGCCTGACTTGTGTGTGTATATATATATATATATATATATATATATATATACATATAAATCTTTGTGTTTGTGTTTATTACCCTGTCAGAGAGGCTATAGCTGTGGTTTGTGATGCGGTACCTGGAGCCAAAGGATCCCGCAGGAGAAAGGTACATACAGCTTACACTCGACCACACCCATACTCAGAACATTATTTATTTATACAGCTTAAGTGGACAGCCGGAGGAAGGGTTTTCTGGATGAAATCTCTGTTTAGCTTGACTGTCCACCCTGTGGTCAGTTTGCTGTTCGGCCAGGTTCTGTCTCACAGACTCATATTAATCTGCATAGGGACACAGCAAACGTGTGGAAGAAGGTGCCATGGATCAGTTTAGTGATCTAAATTGAAATCCTGTTAGAGGTTGCAAAAGACTTTTATTTGGGGCAGTCGATCACCTTCCATCAGGAACATGACTCTAAACAGAGAACCAGAAATATAATGGAATGGTCTATTCACTGTCCAAGCCTTAGAATATACTCAGACATTCTGCATCCAATCTGATTGAGCTTGAATTATTTTTGCATGGGCAGAAATTTGGCCTCTGCTGTAGAAATCTGGTCAAGATGTTCCTCCAAGTCCACTCAGATACAAATGCATCAAAACCCAGTTCAAAGCTTATTTTATATTAAAAGAAAACTGCTGGAACTTGTGTATCATTTATCATCCCGTTCACAATTGTTAACCATTATGTTTTGTTGTAGCACATAAATTGCGACACAATGGACAAAATTTGAAAAAGTAATTTCTGTATTAATAATTCCTCAATGATGGAATTAAAGAATCCCATTTATCCAAACATTATCTGTACTTTTATCCCAAAAATGTGAATCCTATTGTCTAAACTGTATGCTGGTAGAAGGAGACAGAAATGCACAGATATTCATTTGAGCTGACTGTAAACTCGATATTGCTGTTTAGTCTCTCTCCTGCTTCCCCCCCCCTGCCACGAGAGACACTTATGCGGAGCCAATGATGTTCTTAAAGTACTTTAGATTAGCAGACACAGCCACCAGTCTGCTGTTTAAAGATTTTGAGTGTCTGTGCACAAATGAAACTGAAAACATCCATAAAACAGGTGGCTAAATCCAGCTGCCTGCTGCCATTGCAGGGTTTGACCAAGGAATGTCTGGCAGGGAAGCACCCCAGACAAAATACAGTGGTAGTACTTATACTAGAATAGATTATACTGGTCTAGGCTCTCTTATTTGGCAGGACTGAGGTTAATGTGGTATGGCATGCTCATTCAGTCCTGATGGTGCTTTTCTTATCACATATTCTACACTCTTGGAGAAAGTCATGAATGAAAGACATTAGAACAAGAAGATTGGACTGACGCATTGTTACTGTAGAGGTTTCTGTGACAGTCTTGGCCGAGGCTTCTCTGCTGGTCACAGTTGGCCATGGAGAGCAGATTAACAATTGCAGCTGTTTTGTCACTCCCACACATGCATGCGTGTTCACACATTCAGCCAAGTACTGGACTTTACGAAAGAAGCACCTTGTAGATATTATTATGCCTTATAGAAGTGGGAGAATAAAAAAATAAACACTAGTTGTTTCTGGTGTGTTCGAAGTGTTTCGTTTACAACTCATAACCATGTATGCCTCTCTTTTGCAGCCTTCTTCTCGCTCTCTGACGTCCATTCTGGGGAAAAGCAACTTGCAGTTCGCAGGCATGACAATCAGCCTCACTATCTCGACCAGCAGCCTCAATCTACTGGCCTCTGACTGCAAGCAGGTCAGGCTGAAAGTGTTTTTAGAAATATTTAGAAAGGTTGGTCCTTCGGTGTTAGTTTTGGCACATTTTCTGTGTTGTTTCAGCTGACTTCATCTCTTAGTTTCACTCCATAAAGGCCACAAGAGTGATGCATTGTTTAACAAGAACTGCAGCCAAGCGGGTACTGCAAGCAGCTTGTCAGAGTTTTGCAAATAGTTAACTCATGAATAAGTGAATAAGTTTATCTCTCTACTCTAAGCTGGAAACAAGGTGAGGTGGATCATGCTGTTCTTGGAGAAACCGGTTTCAGCTAGTTCAGAGAGACCCCTCTACTCCTTATCTATAAGTTGTTTTTTTATGACCAACTTTATTGACTGATAGATCAGCTCACCAGATCAGGTCTTCATGTTTGCATTTACTGACAGTAACCCCACTGTTGCCATCTCAGCCACTTTCTTACTATTTTTAGCTAAATTTCAGACAAAAAAAAATTGGTATTGGCCAAAATTAGAATTGGCAGATCAGACTTTTAAATCAGTTCATTTCAGTAGAATCAAAATTCAGTACATTAAACAATAGTAATTGTTGAACATTTATAAATGGTATGTAAGTAGTAAACCCAGCCAGTTGGGTGAAGTCTTTTTTGCAGCAATTGTTTCTACAGAGCGAGCATGTGTTGGAGTTCAGGGGAACAACCACAGTATGAATAGAAGAAACTTCCTGCAGACTCAGTTTAAGTGTTAGCATCCCTTTGTCGCAGCTAACCTGTGGTTGAAAGGACAGGAAGACGACAGGAAAAAACACAGATTCATAAACCCGGAGTGCTTTCTATGGGAAAGAAAGCAAAAGAATTGAGCATTCAAACATGGATACTTTTTAAAAAAAAGAGTAATAAACCACAAGAAAAAATTCTAATCCTGTTTTAGTGTCCATTCAGTATTTGCCATCTCTGACAGCGGTCTTGTAGTTATTTATGGAAATAATTTTTTATAAGATTCTTCCTTGCAATACACACCCCACCTTCCTTGTATAATAAACACAAATCTTAAGGGTTTACAATTCAATTCCCCGTTTTGATCAGCTGTGGGATTTTCTGGGCCATTAATGCAGATACATTATTTACTCCACTTTGTGAGCCTCATCCACTGAACTGATTCCTCCTGACTTTATTCTTGCCACTGGACAGGATGTGATGCTCCTCTAAGACCTCTAATGTGTTAATAGACACAAAGTGGTCAATCTGCTGGGAGATGGCATACAGTCATGTATATCAGGATACAGGACAACGAAGCATGTTGTTCTGCACATGTATCCTTCCAGGCATAGGAACAGATACAGGCTGAGGAGCATTAATACGTTTTAATGTTAATATTGATTCATCTTGGATGGTTGTTGCAGACTGTTTACAAAAGTGCTCCTTCCCATCTTAGAAGTGTCTGCTGCAGATGATGGTGTTCAGTGGAGGAAAAAGGCCTTTTCTCAGTAATGACTCCTTTGTGTCCCATCCAGATGCTTTCATTTCACTCCCCGCATACTTCACCTCACCCATGTGTTCTTTTTTTTTTCTTGGTCCCCTGTCCTTCCCCTGTTTTTCTCCACAGATTATCGCCAACCATCACATGCAGTCCATCTCCTTTGCTTCTGGAGGAGACCCAGTGAGTCGCCCAGCTCTCTCTCTATCTCTTTAAGCTCAAACCTCACTCTGGCTTCAGCCTGCATGTGCTTCCTTCCTATCTTAAGTCATTGTCTATTCCTATGAATTCCACTTACCTCATTGTTGCCTTATTAGCTCAGAGTCTCTGACCACATCACTTCCTGTCTTCTCCTTTTCAGCTTTCTTTACAATTTTAACCCTTGTTGCAACTTAGAGACTACAGCTGCTGCTTTACCCGTCTGGTTGTCTTTATCTCAGTCTTCCGATCTTAAATCTGCCCTTCACTTTTTCCTGCTATTGATTTTTCCCTTTCCCTCCCTCCTCTAACTGTGTTTCCCCTGTCTCGTTCCCACAGGATACAGCTGAGTACGTAGCATATGTGGCCAAAGATCCAGTCAACCAGAGAGGTGAGCAAAAACAGCAGCTGCCTCTGTCCGAAACCACAGCTTTAACTCCTTTGTGGGGAATTTTATATGAGTCACCTGATTTCTGTGTTGAATTGTACAACACACGGAAATGGAGCCTGAAATTGCGCACTCTGATTATACAGCCATTCTTTTTGCCTAACATTTCCATTGAAATATAAATGAATCCCATTAGGTGCATGAAAAAGCTTATCTGCTTTATTAGGGTTTGTATTTAAAACGCCGCCTACCACAGCTGAGACATTAAATACACACGGCACAGGAAGAAAGGATACACAACACATCAAATAAGCATACTATGTAGGGCATCAAAAAATGCTGAATATGTTAGCTTATATTAAATATTTGGCTTTGTGTCCCAAACATAGCCATCCATCCAGACCCAAGCTGATTGAGTTTACATTTTAGTGCTGCTTCTGTTTCTGTTCACCATAAAATCTTACAGAACAGGATTCAAAACCACTTTGACCTTTTGGGTTTCAATATTAAAATGATTTAGCTCATTGCTAACTGAACAGTGGCTCTTTTGTTGCATTTATTACCTATTACTTGTGGGCTCCTACGTAGGTCTAAACATAGCCCTGTCCTTTTTCTTGGTACTCTGTGTTCCCCGGGCAACGTGATAAAGTAACTTATGAGCGTTTATCAGTAAGTAGATGATATGCAGTTCTATTTCTCTTTATCCCCAGTTGTTCCTGCATCTTGTTATGTCAAATGGATCCAATGTTCCTGTGATTCAGTTACTACTGATAACATTTGGGTTATAAAAATACATATTTATTACTACCTGTTAGAAAAGGACCGAGAACCACTGGACTAGATAATATAAATTTAAGTTGTTGAACTGAAAGAACAAAACTGAGATTCTTGTTATTGAAAATAAGATGCAGAAAAAGATAACAGATGTTTTTATTATTATTATTATTATTATTTATTTATTTATTTATTTTTTTTTTTTTTTTGCTTAAGGAATAAAAGGAGGTTAGAAACATTTGACTAGGTTCTGACAGTAATCTGTTCTTCTGCCACATCAGTAATGAATGCAGAGGAGTTCAGAACAGCATCAGGAAGGAGGAGCAAATTACTCATGGATCTAAATACCTCTGCAGGCTTCTTGTTTGCTTTAGGATTTATTTCTTTTTTAGGCTTTCACTTGATTAAACAACCCATATCTTCTAAATATGATTACCATGTGCAATAATATAAATTAAATTAGCATATTATTGAAAAGTTCATTTAATTTACTTAGTGGAACACATTATGTAGATTCATCACAATCAGACTGATGTTTTCAAGTCTTTTTTTTTTCTTTAAATTAATAAAAACACAATACTTTAGATTAAAAGATCAATAAAAAAAACATTTTTAACACAGAAATGTAGGCTTAATTAAAAGTATGTGTTTTAAGTACCTGCTTAAAGGTTTTTGTTTTTTTAAAAGGTACTTTCACTCCTCATATGAATGTATATTGTGGTTTATTGAAATTGAGTGTATGTTCCACCTAGATTAAATCTACTGTTCATACATAAGACTCTTATGACAAGGGAAGAGATTATCTTTCCCCCAGACACTTTGAGAATAGTTGACTATTTTAATACTTTTAAAAGGTATCTTAGAATTAACTGTTTCACTGTTCAAGCTATTTTATTGTATTTAAATCTTCATTTGGTCTGCTTTTTTTGTTATACTTGTTTTGTCTCCAACCCAATTACTTTTACTTTATTTATAGAATTTAACACATTTCAGATTTTTTCTTGCTGTTGGTATAAGTTTATTGAACTTTATTGCCGATTTTTTATATGTTTTCTCTGTAAAGTACTTCAAATTATTGCTGAAAAGGTACTTTGTAAATGCATACATTGCTTTTTTGCATTCTCATTCTGTCTTCTCTCCTTTTTCTTCTAGTTTCTCTCTCTTCTTTGCTCTTTTCCTTCCTTGCTTTCATCTGTTTTCCTCCTTTTTTGTTGTACTTTTTCTTTCCTGACTCTTTGCTCTTCTATTCTTTTTTTATTATTATTTGTTCTTCTCCCTTTCTTCTCTCTTCTTATTATTCCTCCTCCCCTCTTCTCTGTTGCTCTCTTTCTTGCCCTGCCTCTGTTTGAATGGTGTTGCCTGTCTGAGGGCTGCATTTATTTCAAGGACATGTTTTTGCAGACTTCTTATCTTTTATGTGTACCTCCTCGACTGCAGCATGTCACATCCTGGAGTGCTCCGAGGGCTTGGCACAGGAAGTCATCAGCACCATCGGCCAGGCCTTTGAGCTACGTTTCAAGCAGTACCTGAAGAACCCCCCCAAACTGGTCACACCTCATGACAGGTACAGCTCGCAAATAAGCTGCAGCTTTTTATTTGTAATTTCTCAGCCACTGCTTTTTTTTTTTTTCTTTCTTTCTCTTTTTTCTGTATTTCATTTTCTAAACATTATTGTCTTTGTCAGAATGGCTCCATTTGACGGCTCTGCATGGGAGGAAGAAGATGACGAGGCTGTCCCTCCTCCTCCTCCTCCTTCTACTGAGGTTCCTTACTATAATAACTTTCCTGATAAGCAGCCTCCCCCTGGTGGACTGATTGACATGAGGACCCGTCCAGGAGCAACACTGGTGAGAATGAATGGATTAGAGAGGGAAGAAGATCTGCTTATGCCTAAATTCACCACTGGCCTGGTGAAAATATTCTGGTTATTTACTTGTATTTTAGTGCATTTTCAAATTGTAGTTTTGGAAGCTGTGGCAAATATCCCTGTAACCCAGAAGGAATAGATCTGCTTCATATAATTTTTTACCTTTGTAATCCTTTTTAGTAATCCTAGAATATCTACATTATTTTTGGTCTTCTGATTGTTTTTTGTTTGCAGCCCTACGGGCAGCCAGGTCAGAGCGACATTCACAAACAGCCTGTGCCTCCTCTACCAGGTGAGCTGCATCTTTGCCTCTTTGTGCCTGTTATTTTTTGGAAATTCAAAAAGAAAAAGTGTTTTTTTTTTTTTAACTGTGTTTAAATTGAAGACGTATATTTTAGCCCTAATAAAAGAAAAATTCTGTCTTATTTTCTTCGTGTTCTTTTGCTTGAAAGTAGAAAATGTCTTTGTACAACTTTTTATAATTTTTTTGTTATTTTTTTTTTAGTGGGTGCCAAAGAAGGAGGCCGGGAGCTGTTTGATGACCCATCATACGTGAATGTGGAAAAACCCAGATCTTCTGTAGCAGCTAATGGAAATGCTCACAGAGACGTTTTTGACATGAGTGAGTGTCTCTCGATAGCTTAGTTTAGTTTAAAATGTCACTTCTTAACTTTCTGAGCTCAAATTGTGCTCAAACTTGATCACAGTTTTGTGAAGTACAGAGGTGCCACAATAAAGCAATTTGTTGTGAAATTAGGAAACACTGATATGAATTGTTGTAAATGGGATGTGTGGGTTGTAATCAAAACAGAAAAATAACTGGTTATTGCTGGGTGCAGAAAATAAAGATTGCATATTAACAGTGGAAAAATGCTGTCATTCCAGCAGATTAAATACTAAAAACAGAAGCTTCTGCAAAGAGAAGCCATGAGGAAAAATATGGGATTAAATTTGCATTTTTTAAAACATTGGTGAGCTTCACAGAGTTTTCCACATTATATTTGCATTGTCTGCAGAATTATGATGCAGTTTGGAAGATATAGAAATGTATATTTTTAATGATTTGCATGCGTTTGGAGTATTTTTTTGTTGTACAAAATATGAACAAGTATGAAAGATAACCAATTTTATTTCCATGAATTATTTCTACAGCTAAAGATTGTAGCTGTTGATCCTTCAATCCACCAAACAGTATTCAAACTTGATCATTTGACAGTCTGTCTGTCCACTGAAATGGTACTCATAATTCCATTTTCCAGTGTGCCAGAACATTCAGGACAGAGAAGCCTAATCAAGAATACCATGTTGTGTTAATCAATTTATAGTTTTAGTAGAGGAGGAAGCAGTTTACCTTGTTGAGGAAAGAAGGTAAAGTGCAGAAGTAGGACTGAAACAGTCTCAGCACACTGTACAACTAAATGCGTTACGCAGCTCCGCCCTGCTCTGCTCCTATCATTACTTCCCGGAAGATTTGCACTTGATTCATCCTGCAGTTGCAACAAGCGACAAAATGGAGCTTGAAGATGTTAAACATAGGCTAAAAATGGGAAAAGTAGCAATGCACCAAATGGTGCAATAAAAACAAAAGCAGCAAAAGCTTAATTAAAATATGTTGGGTTTAATTCAGCCTCAGGCCTCTAATTAAAGTTAATTAAAGTTGGACACAATGCCTATGAGCTCGGCCCGGGTCAGGTTGGATACTTTAGGCCTGATGTTAACTCTAGTGCAGATTTCTCCTCCAGATGCAAACCAGAAGGAAGTTATTAGGTTGGGCGTTCAGACCACTGCAGGTGAATCGTTCAAAATTTAAGTGGAGTCATTTCATTTCAATGTTGTTAATAGTTACACATTGGTTTGCCTGTCCAACCATTAACTAATCAATTTTCCGATCATTCTCCTGTTTATCCATCAGGTTGATCCTCCATCCAGTTATACGTACATTTAAACTTTTATCCATTTATTTTTCATCCATCTGTTCATTTCTCAGTTCATCCATTCTTTTGTTGTTCATCTATCCTTCAACTGTTCCCAGTTTGACTGTCCAACAAACCCTCAATCTGTTTATTCTATCTACCCATTTGTGTACCTTCCATTGTGTTTATCTTGGATCATGTTCTCTAAACCAGGCTATAATGTTTCAATGTGTTTTCATTTGTCATTTTCAAGAACCGCTCGACGATGCCTTGGGAGTGTCTGGACACGTTGGCCCAACATCAGTGGTGGTACCGCCGTCGCTGGTGCAACAGTTGCAGAACGAAATCTGGTTCCACGGTAGCCTGAGTCGAAAAGAGGCGGAGAGACTGTTGACCCGAGATGGAGACTTCCTTGTGCGGGAATCCGGGACCACTCCCGGGCAGTACGTCCTTACGGGACAGCAGGGGGGTCAGTCCAAGCACCTGCTTCTTGTCGACCCAGAGGGAGTGGTAAGTTGGTGGAGTTGAAGAAGCATTACAGTTTAGTTGGACATAGTGGTGTTGATGGTAACACATGATGTTTTCCCCCCATTAGGTGCGCACAAAAGACCACCGGTTTGGAAGCGTCAGCCACCTAATCAGCTACCACATGGACAACAGACTGCCCATTGTGTCAGCCGGGAGCGAAGTGTTCCTGCAGCAGCCAGTGGAGCGCAGGGCCTGAAGCCACACACGCCAATGAAATACTCCACCAAAAATAGACTCTCACTCCCTCTCCAAATCCACACAACACACTCCCAAAATCATATGCTTTAATACACACAACACTACACACAGCACTCCCATGAAACGACACGACTACAAGCCAAAATAATTAAAATACATCACCTGTCTCTCAACAAAAAAAAAAAAAAAATTGCTTCCTTATTGCTGTTACCACATCTTCTGCCAATCTGTGACCTGCAGTCTCCTAGAAACCCACTGGACTCACCCACCCACCACAGAGAGGCACTGCTGCATTTTCTGACCCAACTGTGAAGCAGGGAGGAGCCCTTCACCGACATCACAACAGGGCAGAAAACAGATGCAATTCTCTTTCCTTTTTTTTTTTTTATTCGTTTGAGGAGAAAAACAGAACTGCTAATGATTAAAAGGAATTGTTTTCTAAAATGGTTGAACTGTGGAGGGACGTGAACAGACTTGGTTTGAGTTGGTTGGTGTTTTTGTTTAGGAGGGGAAATATTTCCTCCTCAGAGCATCGCTGGAGCATTTATGTTTGAAAAAAAAAACAACAGGCGGTTTCAGGGACTTGACCGAGTTCAAGTCTCACCGGAGAAGTAAACGTGACAAGATGGGAAAATACGAGTGCGCAGCCCATCTTATGAGGAGCGGTGCCCCACCTTCAGTCACTCCGGTTTGAGGACTTTGGACCTTGGAGGAAAGCCTGTATGCAAAAGCTACGCTAAAGACCATCATATCCTTCATTGTGTTCTGTATATTTTATTCTGTTATCATGAGTCAAATAACTTACTGGACATGCGGAGTACAGGAAGATCAAAACAGCTGTGTCTCCCCAAACCTTTTAAAACACCCATGCAAATGTATATACACACCTTTACACGCCATACACACTCTCATGTCATGCCAAAGATCATAAACTTGGTTGCTATTTTCAAAAGAGAAGCCATGACTATTAGCTGTTGTCTCTAGGCGTGGGCCATGATGTAAAAATCTACAATACAGTCAAACAATGTAAAAATCTACTAAACAAATTAGTGATGTGATGTAATTCCCTTTATTTGACACAGAACACCAATGGTTATTGCTTCTGCTGCTAAAATTACAGAATATTGGTTGTTACAGTTAAAATGATGTGAAAATATTTATTTTACTACTTAACTGTGATATTGTAAACTGAAGCTACATAATTAGTCAGGTAGATGGCACAGTCAGATGCTTTCCAAACATGCAACTGAATTTGTAAAGTGTTGCACCATTTTTTTTTTAAAGTCTCCAGCTGACCTGTAATGGGGAGCAACAAGTAAACTGTCGGTGGCATTTTGCTATTCTACTCTCGTCTCATGTGAAAACAATTCTGTTCCACTCATGTTTAAAACCTTGGTACACATGAGTGCTGGTAACTGGCCCATGCCTAGTTGCGTCATATTCATTTCTAAATGGGCTTGTTTTTTTAGTGAAGAAATAATTTGAGGTGATTGTGCCTGAATCCTGCGTCAAAGAGGAGATTTTTAAAGTACACTGATGTCAGCCACAGAGGGGAAAAAAAAATGGTGCATTTTGAGAAGCATAAAGTTTGCTTTTCAATAGCACTGTAGTGTGTGTTTGCATTGACAATCCATGAGTTATAGCTTCAGAGTAAAAGCAAAGGTGAGAAATGCTCAGCAGTCTTTAAGTAAGAGCGTTCTGCTTCCAAAAACTAATGCAGTGTATTCTGTCATTGTGTTGTTTAATAAGATGAAATCATCTTTTTAACAAAAAAACAAAAACTTTTTATGAAACAAAGTGGCTCTACATGACTATATATCATTTTTTTGAAGCGATTTCGATCTTCAGTGTGCTATTTTCAAACATACAAGGATTTAAAAAAGGGGGGAAGTTAATGCTGTTGTTTTCTTCTCCCCTCAGTTCATGACACGTTTTATATCTTTTCAATTGTGCCTTGTTTCCTCAATGCAGTCATGTTTTTTCAATGCAGTCACCTTATGTACTTAATTCAGATGTAGTCAGCTGCAGGGCAATCTCTCAGTTTAGCAAAAACTCTGCAAAAGTAACACCCTGATGACGACAACATGTGGCTCCAGTGATGCCAATCTCCTCTGATGCACATTCCTGCATTCAGCTTCTAGTCACAGATACTTGATGTCACCATTGGGGAGGGGGGGTGAGAGGGAGGATATATTTCTTGATCACCTGTAAATAACATTAATTTTTAGAGTGATCAGCTTAAATATTGTTTCTATTGTGTATTTAATGACTTATTCAATGAGGAACGCAGACTGTACAGCATTAAGGTTGTTCATATTAGAATGTAAGAGAGGTTGAAACCAAAAATTGTTGAAATGTGAGAAGGGACCTTTCAGTCACATGTGATCAAACATGCGCACATACCAGAGTGGCAACTGTTCAGATGAGTCAGAAATAGGAAAACCAGAAAGGAGCTCCGTCGTTACTTTGTGTGTGCATGTTGTGCTGGAATAGATTCAGCTGACCCTGTGTATCATTAGTGAACTGGTCCTGTGCTGTTGTTCATCACAGTTGCCTTTGTTGCATGGAAATATGTTTTAAAAAAGATCTTTTGTTGTTCCCAGTAGTAATAGTGTCGTTGATGCTGTTTATGATTTTTAAGCCAAAGGTTCTTTTTGAATTGTGTGCAAAGATATTAATTTGTACTTTATATTTTCTTTTCATTCGATTTTCCTTTATAGGGAAACATGTCTGTTTACACCTGTAACTGAAAATATAGATTGCATATGTATCACTCATTTTTGTGGGTTTTAGTTGCATTTTAGTTGATTCTGTTAATTCAGCTCAAATGAATTAACAAAATTCACTTTAGTTGAATGAATTTCAGCTAAAATTTATCCAGATAGTCCTATCTACAGTCCTAAAGTAGATAGGGCTGTATTAATCAGTCCTATCTACCAAAACCTTGTCTAATTCTTTTGGTCTCATCTTGGTAATCTGACAAAAAGCTCAGAGAATTTTGTCTTTCAGGATCAATCGGGGGAGAATTATCAGTATTGCAATCAGTCCAATCAAAAATGTTGTTTATTCCCTAGTTAATTATGCAAGAGAAATAATGAAGCAAAGATGCTACACTAATTCCGCTTTCCTATTACTAAGAAAATAAAGCGTTATGATGAGGGGATTTGCTAGTAAAATTATTGATTGAGATTTGGTATGAAGTATAAACTTAATGTACCAGAACAACCACAAATTAAAAAGGAAAAAGTGCTTTACTTTAGTCATATGAGGCACTTGTGGAAGTAGCTTGCATTTCTGCTTAAGTGGTTTGCCCACTTTCATCTCTGCTGATGCTCTAGTTTGTTTTTCTGCTACAACAGCTCATTCTGAAAAGGCGGACCTTTGGATATCTTGACTTTCTTAATCTGGATTACTTCTGGAACTGATAATAGGCCTCACAGACTGGAATGAGACAAATTTAGACAAATGTAGCATTTTGACAGGAACATAAAAAAAAAGTCCAGATCTCTGACTCTGTCAGGCAAAACCTTCTTGATGAGGTCCAAGGTTTGGTCAGTTTCCAAGCTCAGCTGTCAGCAGCATGTCCTCCCGGGACAGGAGTCTTCACCAAGACCTAATCGCCCAATCAGAGATGGACTTGGGTTAAGGCAGCAATTTTCAATAAAAACTGATTTAGTCATTTCTTTTACATATTTTCAGACTGAGAAAGCAAATGTATTATAATTCAAGGTTCAAATAGATCAGTATTTGAAATTACAGCTACTAATGCATTATTTCAAAGAAAACCTTTTGAGCACAAAGTTAAATGCTTCTCTTATTTTGAAGATCCCCAGAAGCCTTCTGCCGGAAATAAAGGATTATTTTGGGGACACCCGTGGTTCAGTAGGGACGTTTCGAAGAACCGAGAGAAAATTTGTTCTTGTGGGTGAAGGGTCAAATCTGAGGTGTTTATGCACTACAATACACTGCTAGAAATGTGTGAAGGTCCAACATATACTGTCCTGAACAAAAGGTACGATGTGGGTGGGGACCTACTGGAACTCTCCCATTTGTTAGCAGAAGCCGTGACAGTGGGGTGTCCTAAGCAGTTTTTGTGTGGGGATTGAACACAGATGAGTGTGAAAAACAAAGCTTTTAAAAAAATCAGCAGATGATTGAAAGGAGAAGAGAAAATCCTAGATGTGAATGGAGGCAGCTGCAATATGGACAGTAGAGGCTACCAAAGGGCTGGCCTGACCTGACAGGCATCCTTCTACATACACTCTCACTGACGGGTCGCCTTTGCCTCTGCATTGATTCTGCTTCCTACGCCATGCACCCCCAGCGTCCTCTTCCCCAGGCCATGCCTGCGTCCTCCTTAGGGCAGCACCTGCGGGACATGACCATGGGTCTCGGACGGGGCAAGAACTTCCTGGGTGGGAATTTTTCCTACGGTTTCATCCAGTCGGTTAAGGAGTGTCTTTATTTCCTCCTCTGCTGCTGGTGTATAAAGGAGATCCTTGACTGAAGGACTGAGAGAAAGTACAAGCTGTAAACAATTGACGTATTGAACATTTGCTCTGTAGAACGCAGTTTTAATCTGCATTTCTTTGGAGCGTACGAAGAACGTTCTTGGAAAAGCTTTGGTGAGTGATCTCTTGTACAATTGTGCTCTTACCAAGCTAAATTTTATATTTTCAGTAAGCAAACAGTTTTTTCCTGATGGCAATATTCTGTTTTTGTTTTAGTGTCTATAGGATGTCCATTTAGAGGTTTGAGGAATCATTCTTCAATGCTACTTGACTGGGGTCAACATTTTAGAGCATCACTCTGAAGATCCTGGAGTTTTTGGACTGTTCTAACCTGCTTCTCCTCGATGTGCCAATAAATAAACGAAATATTTCTACCTTCACATGTTTCTTTCTTTTTACTTATTTATTATTTGATAGTTAAAAGATGCTGAACGAATGTCTTCCACTTTATGTGGAACAACTAAGTCCCGGTTTGTGTGTCAAAAACATTGTGGTGGTAAGAAGTCTAATATTTCATTAAAAAAGGTAAATAAAAGAAAATCAGTACAACACTGTAAGAGACAAATTAGGATGTATCTGTATTTGTCAGGATTAAATATTGACTTCAAATATTTAACACTCAAAATGGAAATATTGTGAGAAACTAATGCTCAATAAGAGACAGGCAATCATTGCAATCCAGACGTAAAAGTAATATTAATCAACCTAATTCCTTTGTACTGACTACTTTAAAATATAACCAAAAGTAACACATAAAATAATATTAATAGATTCAACAGAAGGCAAAGTGCCTTTTTGGGCATTGTAAAAAATCTAAAAATATTATGAACTTCTTGTTGAGTACCTCTAACATTTTATAGCTTTGCTCTGCATACTGAAGCCTGACGTTTTACAATTTATGTTGCAGTAAAGCTCAGATTGACAGGATAATGTCTGTGAATATCGGTTTGTAAGTTTCAAATTTATTCAACTTTGGAATTTTTGATAAGTCAGTCTTACCCATGAAAATGATTTGACGCATTGCTTGTGACATCCACAATCGGAAATTGTCATGGCTGTCTTCTGCCAATGGCTTCCTTTATATCAACAGATTGTCCCACCTTAGCTATGAATCTCTGCACCTCCTCCATAGACACCAAGGGTCCTCCGCTGCTTTGTAAATTAATTAACACTCTCTCCACCTGTGTGTTAAGGTGGAGAGTGTTGGCAGGTGTTGGGTTGTGTCCTACTTTTTCCATATTTGGATGATCAATAAATTGAACAGTGCTCCATATTATTTCCAAAGCTTGGGATATTTTTCTGTAACCTAACCCAGCAGTTTTATCCCCAACTAAATGCTGGGACTCTTTTTAAAAAACATTTTGAAAAACGTGTAATTTTCATTTCACTTCACAATTATGTGCTCGTTTTTCTTTGCACACCAAATAAATCTTAATCACACATCCTTAGGTTTGCGGCAGTAACGTGACACAATTTAAAATAAGTTTCACAGCGTCCACACCAACTTGTCAAACAAACCTATGAGCGTGTTTTTCGAGGAAAACTGAAACTGGGCTTTCATTGGTTCAGTGGTACGACAAAGGGGCGGAACTAGAACGACCTCAGAGTGTGATTGGTCAAGTGGCGTGTAACTCGTTGAGTTCCGACTTCACCTTCAAAGTTCCGAAGTTGGTTGGAAAGAGACAGAACAGCCTGCTGTATCTCTCACATTCTCCCGGGTCTGGAGTAAAGTTCCCCACCACGGTAAGAACAACCTGAATTTGAATGTTTCTTACCCATATTCTGTTGTTTGTTTATTTTAACCTCTAAAGAGCAGTTGTGCATTATTATTCTTCACACGGCACCGCCTACGTTGTTTCACGTTTTCCTGGTCGCTCGCTTCAAAAGGAAAACTTGTTTGTAATGTTTTGATGTCACACCATTAGAGGAACAATATGGGTACTTTTGATATTCATCCAATATATTGAAGTTATACAAGTCTTTGAAACATTCCAAAAAATGTCCTCGATTTATTTATTTATTTTTTTAGCTTTTATTCAACTTTAGCCATCCTCAGTTGACATTTCCTGTCTCATCCGCACATTCAGACTATTATATTTGCATATTATGAATGCATATCGTGGCTGCTTTGCATGGGAGCCTCTAAGCACAAGTTCCTTTAGTTTTTGCTACACTGTTACCCTTAAAGACACATCCTGTTGTGTCGTTTAATCTCTTGACCTTTTTTGGTCATTTATTTTCCCAGGAGAGATCAGATAAGATCCAGTGCTGCGACAGTTGGCGTGTTTGCATGTTTTATTCAAAGGGAAAAATAAATATATTGTCATTTGTGCACGTTGCATATAATGCACGCAAGGGAAAAACACTGAGTTATGTTTGTTTGAAGAAGTAAAGGGACGTCAGACGGAGCTGGGAGTTTACTGAAAAGCAAAAGGAAGGCTCCTTCTGTGCATAGGGAATGCATTTGAGTTTTAACTCTCGAAATTCTAGAATAAAGATGCATTTTCTCTGAAAAGCATCAAGCTTTATGGTGCATGTAATCCTTTTAAAACTGTCCTTAGACTAGACTGCTACCTCTCTTGCATTCCCTGTGGCAATCTTCTGCATGCTTCCCCTTCCTTTCTGTCTCTAGTCAATCTCATAGCAGCTAAATTTAGCTGCCATCTATTTAAACCATTCCACTATATGCTCCACAATGCTCCTTGTGGGGCCCGAGGCTAGATCCGGCAGACTTCTCTCGGGAGGAACTGGATTAGGAGACCTAAATTGCGCTGGGAGAAAATTGAATTTGTGTCATTATCTTGCTATTGTGGGCATAAGTGAGGTGTCTCTTCATTTATGGATCACAGTCAGATGACATGGGTTAAAGAAATGACTGAGTAAAATAACAATTTTCTTCTAGAATGTATTCTGAGCGTTATCTGTTGAAATCCTATTCTCTCTGTGTTCTTGAAAATACGGCAGACCTTTAAATCGTGCTGCTTAGAGGACGTCTATTGAACAAACCAATAACTTTGAAACGAAAGGCGTCTTGAGCCTCTATCTTCAGAATACTGCAGGCCTTAGTTACCCCAGTCTGTGCCAAAACATTTCTCTGCTAGTCAAAAGCCAGGGTGCCCACAAGGCCTCCTGTGCTCACAAACTACTAATGAAGAACTGAATTCTCCTAAAGCAATACGACTTCCTGCACACACACACAGACAGACAGGCCCAGTTTCACTAAATGTTTGTAACACTTTACAGTAGGTCCTATGTTAGTAGAATGGGTGAGGCTGAATAGCAAAGGCTGGCGTCCAAATCCTACGCTTGTGTAAACAGATGCAAATGTCTTAAAGCTGCAGGCCACACCGGGATTGTCCTACTTGTCGATTATTGTCATTTTGTAGCTCGGCAGTTTGTTTATGAATAATAAAGCACAAAGAGATATCTCCTGTAAACTATGATAAATAAACAAAAAATCTGAAGCGATTCCTCTTCAGACAGGCTTTTTGCCCTTTTGGGTTTGATAAATAATCTTTTAATTGGTTTGATTGCTTACACACACACACACACACACACACACACACACACACACACACACTGTTTTCTTAGTTCAACATTTTGTTGTTAATCCATTCACTCTTACAGATGTGTTTGTGTATTAGGATAACATTGAAAAGTTAATTTATTTATTTCAGTTGTGCATCAGTGCAGCATGTCGTGGAGGCATTGTGGTTCAGCTGAGGTGCTCAGGAAGCCCAGGTTGCTTTCATGGCACCCTTCAGGTCATCTTCATTGTGGGTTCTGGGTTCTCTCATCTTCCTGTTGACGATGCGTCAGAGGTTCTCTGATCTCGTATCTAGCTAACTAAGTTTCTTTTGCACCTTGTGCTATCCTACATTTCCTTCCAATCAATTTTCCACTTTCTTCTACAGAAAAGGATTTTTGGGTGTTTTAAGGTGCTACAGCTAAGCTGTTTGTTTCCCAGGTGGATGGTAAACCGTGTGCTTGTTATGGAAAAGACAGAATTTCTCATTTAATTTCCAGTAGCTGGATAAGCTACTTTCTATTTTGATTCCATTTTTATACAGACCCCTAAGCAGACAGACATTAACACACTTTAATCACATTCATTGCGACATTTACATATACTACTGCATGTTATTTGTTTTCTCGGTATCATGCTGCCATATTTGTTGTTAGAATGACACATCAGCAGTTTTCCCAATAATTCTGTGGGCGGGTCGAACCATTAATGTTTTAGCTTTTCTTTTTTTCCTTTTTTTTAATTGGTCTTATGTTCTATTTTCTGAGAACACATGGAAATATGACTTATTTTCTTCATGAAATTTACTATTTAAATACTGAAAAAAATATCGCACTATGTGTAACGTCTGTATACGATTTTCACTTTTTCAGTTCAATTACTAATTTGATCGTTTCTCGACATCCACACGTTAATGAATATTGTATCGAAACAAAAATGAGATCCCAGCTTTACCAAATACCAGGTTATATGTTTGGAGAGGTAGTGTTTAGGAAACAGTTCAACAAACATGAGCACTGCACCTTTTTTTTTTTTTGTTAAAGGCAGTTTGAAGGTGGAAATTCTGAGTCATTGATGCCCAGAGAAAATCTAATCATTTCATTGTTGCCAAAAAAGCTTATCAAATGAGAGTTGTGCATTAAATATTCCCTTTGCAAATGTGGAGTCGAGTTTTTGTGCGGTTAACTGTTGAGTTTATCTTAACAAAAAAAAACCCCCACCTGAACGTCTCTCACCTTTCTGGCTGAAAATCATTTCATCAAATGTTCTGTTGTAGAAAGAGCAGAATTGCTCTTCATGCTCAAAGTGGAGTGCAGAGAGAGGGAAAAGGTCAAATGAGAAGCTACAATCATTTTCACAGCAGGTGTAATGATCCAGTGGGACAAAAGCGCCCACGCTGACTCCAGAGATTTGCAATTTAACGTGATGACTTACTGTAGAGAAAAATGACCTCTTATTTTAATGAATGGGATTCATATTTACCTAAAGAATCAGAAGAAATGGACTTCTGCATTATTAGCACACAAGAAGTAAAAAAAAATAAAATAAAAAAAAACTATTTAAAAGCTCCTTTTGTGGAGATGTATTAGCTCAGCCTTCAATGGACTCATTCCCAGAACTACTTGCTTTTTTCTTCTTTTTTTTTTTTTTAAGTAAAAACACATTTGTGCCGAGACTGGCCAAACTCTTATTTCCAGGTTATTTTTCTTCGTCACTCCTGTAAAAGTGAATTGGAAAAAAAACACAAAAAAACCTAGTTATTATTAATGTCACAGCTGCCATGTATCTCTTGATCAGAGTTATGCAATCTCAAGGTTACTATCAGGCTGTTTTGAAAGGATTTTTTCTGTAGAGAAGTGCTAATAAAACCTTTGATATTATTTTTTTTATATATCAAGGAAAAAAATATTTCACTGTTTAACAGATCTAAATAAGGATGAAAGAATAAAATGGTGTATGGAAAAACACTTATATTTCCAGATTTTATTGTCTTTTCATATCATTGAAACATCTGAATGTTTATTGTTACATAATTATGTCATAATTTTGTCTCTCTATCCATAATTTCTTCTGTCCTTCAAACCAACTATCCATCCATCTATCCATTATTATTAATTTTCCTTCAACCGGCTTGAATTTGTAGGTTTTTAGACAGAGCTTTCTACAAATAATACAGATCTGGAAAGGTATACAATCTGAATGTGTTGGAAATCATGTGTCAGTAACTAGAGCGTGCCAGCTTCTTCTTGTTACCTCCTACAAGTGGAGGGAGTGAAGGCTGAACTCCTGACACAGACAGTATTAAGAAACAGAAGAGCACAGGCTTTCCTCACTCTCCACTCACTTCATTTCGTGGAACCATTAGTAATCGCGACATTTGTTTTCCATGCTGGTGTTGTGTTTCAGGAGACAGGCGACGCCTCTGGGGGGGCCATGTCTGGGGGGGCCATGTCTGGGGGGGCCATGTCTGGGGGCGGTGCTGCCAACAACAGTTGGACCATCCTCACATCTGAGGTACGATCACTTTCAAATGTTAAGCAGCCATGCGTGACCTTATTAAAGATGTCTCTGGAAAAAAATTAGAGCTTTGTCCCAGTTTGTTTCTCTTTCAGGTCACCTGAATATGAATTGGGTTTGTGTCATAATGTTTATAAAACATTTTTAATGTGAAAAAAGGGGGACATTCTGTGTTAGTAATTATATCAATAAAATGTTATTTACTATCAAGAAACAAACTGTTTCTGAATATTAAATTTGCCTTTTAACACAGAGATTTTTTGATCGGTCTTTAATCAAGTGGTAATGACTCTGTCTCCGTCATCATAGGAGACTGTTGCTGAAACCCTGAGGCCCCTTGCAGAGGAAACAAAGCAGCATGAAGAAAGCCACACATCTGCCACAGGTCTGGTGACAGTATGCTTCATTTGTGACCTTTTTTTTTTATGTCCCACAAAAACACTAATAGGTTTCTGACGTTACAATATATTGGTGAAATGTCAGGTTTTGTGATCAACAAATTAACTGATCTCTCCCTTCCTCTCTTAGCTTAGAATAAAATCTGAAAAGTAGACCCTAATAAGTCCAGTCACATTTTTCTCCATCAGGCTGCTTGAGCTCACTTCAGTTATTAGAGAATCTGATTAATTTTTAGTTTTTCTGTCATTACTCTGAAGAAGATGAAGTGATGGAGATATATATATATAAACTTTTTAGAAATAAACCCTGTGTTTTTTCTCATTAGAGATTTAGAAACGTGACTGAAGAAAAGGTTTGAAGACCCCAAAACGTTTAACCTTTTGACCCCTAACTGTCCCTCCCCATAAAATCTTTTGGTTCTTCTTTTGTCTAAAATCGTTTCACTAAGACGCTTCTAGTAGCCATCTGCCAATCTCTGAGGACAGTGTGTCCTACTCCTCACTTTTGGCCATGAGATGCTTAAAGTTTTTCTTGCAAATGCGCAGCCTGTTTTTAGTCACCCTGCAGCGTCTTGTGGGATCAGGATTTGGGTTTTTAATGTGTCCAAGACTTTCTTACTTTTTTAATTTTCAGTAGATTTGTGGTGAATTCATTGGTATGTGTTGGGTTATTGTTGTCATGCTGCAGGGTCCAGATCTACTTCAGGGTTAATATTTTCACACATGTGCTGAGATTTTCCTCAGGCAGCTCTGACGATAAGAATAATTTCTAATGGATTCTGTGATGATGAGCTGGCATAGTTCTGGTGCAGCAAACAATGATACTTCAAGCCCTTAACTGATAGTATCTGGTTCTCTTTCTTTAGTGCTGCATTTAGTTCATGTCCAAATAAGTCTTTTGTTTCAGTGTCCAATTAGCTATACACTTAGGTGTCCATGAAGAACTTCTAAGGTTTTGGGAGACATTTTTTCTGCATGTTTCAGTCATTTTACAGTTTTGTGGGTGTTCTGTCTTTGAGATGTTGGCAGCAGTTTCCGGTGTCCTCCACCTGTAGACTTTTTTCCTTTTTTCTTTAATGAGCTCTTGTAGTCTTTTCTTCTGAAGGCCTCGGGCAGCTCTTCCACTCATGTTATCCTCTCTCACTTTAACAGTTCAAGTATCCTACATTTTGTTTTTTATGAAGAGGTAAAATTTGCATATGACTAACTCGGGATCAGATGTTGGACACAAGCGTCATTGTTTTTCTCAATGAAACGCAGTCTGCCTATTTACCTGATATGAATTTTAACATAACAAACTGTCACTTCAAAAAAACTCTCATAATCATTAATTTGCTTCAAAGAAATTAGATTAATCGGTTAAATAAAATTACTGAATAATTTGGAACTTTAATTTCAAGAAAAGAAGTTGATCAAACTACTTAAATCTCAGCTCCACTGAGAGATGTACAAACCGTGTTCACCCATAAACCTGCATCAGCTAAATTATGTTCCTAACAATAATGAGATTGATGAGGCGCTGGAGAAAGAGACTACTGCTTCAGGTCATTGTAAACACAACATTGTTCTGCACTCTTTTAGTTGAGGGCTCTGTTTTATTTTATTGCCTCAGTCTTTTTACACAAATACATTTCCCACTCTTTGATGATGATAAAAACCAGTCAAACTTTGTTCTACTTGAACATCAGTTTCCTCTGTTAATAAAACTAAACCCGTATCCACGATCATTTTGGTCAAAGGTGCTTGAGGTGCCAAAGTGTTACAACAGTCTGAATGGTTCCCTTTCAAGAACTGACTGTTAGAAAATGTTGAAGTGCTGCTTTAAATGCTTCCTCTCCTCTGTTTTCTTCATGAACCAGGACCTGGAGAGAAAAGTCAGCCTCCAAATAGTGCCGAGTCTGCAGAAGAAAGGCTCCCAGAGGAGGGGTACCTAGTAAGAAACTATAACTCATAACACCATATTATCTTTCAGAACTGTGTGCAATGTCCTCTGGCTTTATTTCTATGCATTTCTAACTAGCCAGTAGTCATCTTCTGATTCTTGCTATTTAGTAATATTGTTGTTTAGAGGGTCACTTAGTTTTATTTTGTTCACTACCCACTGACTCAAGAGTTTTGATCTTCTAAAAAAACATTCATTCTTTTCTCTAGGTTTCTGAAGATCAAAATGCAGATTCCAACTCAAATCCTCCATCTGTGGATGCCTCTGGCACCTCGGACCACGGTAACATTGAGAGCAAAACCGAGGGACTGACGAGGTCTTCCCCTGACCCGGATTCGTCCTCTGACTCCTACACCCTCCTGACGCCTTCCCTAGATGGGCCCCCAGTCTCACTGCTCAGCACAGAGACTCTTGGAGGTGCAGAGTTTTCACCGGCAGAAGAGGAACTTCGACTAGAAGGAACACTTCATCTGCAAAATAAAGAGGAGCCACAGCAAGAGGGACAGCAGTCCGGTAAGTGTTGCTAATGGAAGCTATCCACCACCATATTAAATTTCTACTAGAATGCTCCAGCCTCTTGGACGAATCAAATGTACCTATGACTTACCTGTTTCATTTTGTTTATTTATTTTATTTCTATTCAAATTTTTATTTTTAGAATAATACATAATGCCAGGAACTCTAAGAAGGTTCATGGAGTTTTTGAAAGAAAAACAGGCCCACAGCATCACGGATCCTAGATCATACTCAACAGTGAGCAAGAATTGCTTTTACTACTTCCAACTACTTCCAGACAAATAATTTCCCATGTCCTAAAGAACTGATCCCAAACTTCTTTCTTGAAAATGACCATGAGTTCATTGTCCTCCAGTGACCTCTACAGTCATATGATCTCAGCCTAAGGGAGAACGTTTGGATGTGGTAAGACAGGAGATCCACTTCATAGATGTTCAGCTGACAAATCTACTGCAGCTGTGTGATGCCATCATGTCAGTATGAAACAAAATATCTGACTATTGTTTCCAACATATTGTTGAGACCATGTCACAAAGAATGAAGGTAGTTCTGATGGTAAAAGTGGAAGGAACCCTTTCGACAAGACGTACCTAATATTAAAGTGGCTGTTTGCATGACATTTATATCTGAGCTGAGTTTAAGCATCTAAAGATTTTGTAGTAAAGCACAGAAACTTCATATAACAGGTGTCTAAATGTAGGCTCCTGAAAGATTCCTTTCTGTTGTCTTTTTAGGAATTGGTGAAAGGACAGAGGAGGGAGAGTCAGTGGAGAGGAGGAGAAAGTCTCTCCTGGAGCAGATTGGAAGAAAAGAAGAGGAGGAAGAAGAAGTGGAAGAAGAATTTCAGGTGCCACAGCGAGAGAATGACGGCGTGTTCTCTCTTAACAAATGCATCCTGGCTGCTCTCATTCTGTTGGGGCTCGGCACCGTCTTTTTCTCTGGTGAGCATCATCTGTGAACCTGTTGCCATGGTATTTTAGACTTGTGTCTGTGTCAGAAGCAATGACTAACGAGACTAAAGGAGGCTCTGAGACTGAGGTGTATTATGCCTGCAGGTGTCTTCATGGACTTCGATGAGGGTAGGTTGTTTTAGTCCTATTGTGTTTGCATCAAAGTCAAATAATTCAGCTTTTCTTGGCCACAACATATTTGTGAACATGCACGCAGAATTAAAGGACTTTGCATGGAATGCTTTTTAAAATTCACTTTAGAAGTCAGTTTTGCTTTTCTTTTGGTTTTGGAAGAGGGATGTTTGTTTTATACTGGCATTGATATTAAAATTATGCATAAATTAACCACTGAATTGTAACCACACACTGGGCCCTTCGCATCATGCTTATTGCATGAGGACTTTAAAAATTGTATACACTTTCAGGTAAAAAAAAATTAGATGTTCATGTGAAGACTTGGCATACAGAGAAACAAGATTTGCACATTTGTATCCAGAAATCTGCAGACTGCCCTCTTTTCCCCATTTTAGAAAACTTGATGTTGGATTGGCAACTTGGGGTTGAGGGGTTATTACTTGTGCAAGTTGGCTTGTTTGCTAAATATATGATGCCGATTTGAAAGCAGCCATCCACACTGACCTGATACTTTCCATAATGATTTGCAGAGGGTGACTATACAACAAGGGAACTGAAGGATACAGAAGCACCAGGGAAACAGGTCAGACTGATGATCTCCTTCTCTGTTTTTATTGCCGTCACTTTTAATCGCTTTTATCTATTATCAACAACATACTACGTGCTTTCTGTAACATCAGGAAAGTCACAAATAATGACTTTTAAAAACACCAGCATTTTCTGTGCTGTGCTTGTTGGAAGACCCACATGGGCAGCATTGAATAGCAGCAGTTCACCTCAAACTTCTGCTTCCTTAGAAATGTTTTTGGTATGACAAGGCATTTTGAATTCAGACTGTTTTTCTCTGTTTGCAATGTGTTGACAGGAGTGGCTTAGTCCCGAAGTAGCTCCAGGTTTAGATCACAACAGCTCCGAGCTCCTGAATAAGTTAGCTGAAGGGAACCAGCAAATTTCTGCACTACAAGCTCAGCTTCAGGTGTGACTCCATTCTGTCCAGCACTTCATTTCTTCTTAGTTCATTTTATATATATATATATATATATATATATATATATATATATATATATATATATATATATATATATATATATATATATATATATATATATATATATTTATATGCGTGTAAAACAAATGTGTGTCTTTGCGTAAATGTGTCAGCGAGTGCATAACATGCTCATGGGAGCTTCTTTACCTTTCCTTTTTTTCCCCCTTCCAACCAGGCACAGAAAGAGGAGCTAAAAGTAGCCAAGGAGCAGGCAGCAGAGGGAGAGGAGCAGCGGCTGCTCTGGGAGGAGGTGGAGAAGGAAAACAGTAGGTTGAAGACAGAGATTGCATCTCTCCCTGTCCTTCAGAAAGAGAACGACAGGATGAAGAAAGAGCTGGAGTCTGTCCCGGGCCTACAGAAAGAGCTAGAAACCCTGAGATCCACTGTGATAAACTTAAAACTCTCCCCAGGTACAAGAGTTAGGAGGGGAAGGGGATTAGTGACTAAAAACAGGAAGGGAAAGCAGAGCAAGTTTATTCTTTCCTTTACTTTTGTTGCAGACTTTGTGTTGCTTTATTGACTTTTATGTCTCTTCCAGCAGCCAGTGATGCTGATCAAGCCGGCATGAAACACTCTACATCACCACCTAGTGACCAAACAGAAGATGGCAGGCAGGATTCAGCTGGACCACCTGGAAAACAGCCATGGAAGACATGGGGAGATCAGAGGCAGAAGAAAGATCCAAATAAGGTTAAATATGAAATAAACGACAAAAAACAGCAGAAGGGGAAAGATAAGTCTGTTAGGAAGGAAGGCGATGGAAAAGAGCTTAAAAAGGGAGATAAAATGGAGTGGAAGAAGGGAAAACATGAGAAGCTTGAGAATGAGAAAGATAAGCCAGGTAAGCAAAAGAGGCAAAGTGATGAGGCAAGTCCTGGGAAGAAGAAAGAGCTAAAGAAAGAGAAGGGAAGAAGAGGAGATGACGGTAGATCCTTGGAGGACAAGGAAGGTAGGAAAGAGTTGAAAAAAGACAGAGAAAAGAAAAAGGGAAACTTTGAGAAAGTACATGAACGTAAAGAATGGACAGGTAAGGAGAAAGGGGAGTGGCGAGGAGGGAAGCATCACAGTGAGAAGCTGAAGGGAGAGATGGAGTGGAAGAAGGGGAAACATGGAGGCAAAGAAAGGCAGGAGGGAAAAGATTGGAAGGAGAAAGGGGATAAGAAAGACCCTGAGTGGAAGGATAAAATTGGTAAGGAAGGGAAAGGAAAGGGTGAGAGGAAGCAGTGGGACAATAGCAAAAGTCAGGGTAAAGAAAGGTCAGGGATGGATGAGAGGAAACAGTGGAATGAGTACAAGAGGAAGAGCAAAAACGGGAAAGAAGAGAAGAAATTCAGGAGGAAGGATGAGACTTCGGAACAGTTTAAGATCAAAGAGATGAAACTGAAAGAGAAACAGCATGATGTAGACTGGGAAAAAGACCAGTCACACTCCCTGAAAAAGAGAAACGACGAGCATGAATTTCCAGGTAACCATGGCTACAAGGAAGAGCACCTGTATGGTGAGCGAAAGCCCCATCACAGCCACCCCAAACCCTCCGTAGGACAACCAGAATACTGGCTCCTACAGAGACAACGCCTCCAACACGACCCCAAACCACCGCAGCAGTGCGACACGCTGGAAACCTGCGCCCAGGCGGAGGGGCTCCTCCCTGTCTCGTTATCAGAGTTCGACTCTGTACTGCAAACCTACCTAACCAAGATAGAGGAGGCCGGAGTAGATGGATCCAAAACATCAGAGCTCAGAAAGATCGCCTTGGAGTTTTTCAAGGATGGGATGTTTGTGCACAACCAGAGGAGCTTCCAGGACTTTGTGGATGATCTGTCGGATATTTTGGAAGACATGGTGGAGGATGGTGACGAGGAAGATAGCGATCTGGAGGATGAAATGGAGGGCTTTGAAAAGGAAGTCCTGAAAATGTTTTCACTTCCAGGAGGCAGGGAGAAGGAGAAAAGGGTTAAAGGTGAATGGAGGAAGGAGAACAGACAAGAACGTGGCTGATTGTGATTTGATAGGCTGGAGGACACACCTTCTTTAGGACCACAATTACTTCAATGTGTTTATCAGGCAGTCAACCAACCCTTCTTTGTGTCACTACCATCTGTTAATACATTTCACTAAACCTTAAAATTTTACTCTCGCTCAGATATTCACTATATCACACAGGCTTGCCAAGCTTACAAGTTGTAATGATTTTAACATCTACAGACTGATATTTTTTGCTTATTCTGCTTTGCAAATAGCTCAAGTCACAACTGTTTGGATGGAGATCATCTGTTAACATTAATTTCCAATTTCCAAACAAGATTCTGAATTGGATATGAACCTTTTTCAAGATGCTGTGCTCCAAGTCATTTCTTGTAGATCCTGCTGTACGTTTTTAGCGTCATTCTGCTGGAAGGTGAACCTCCATCTGCTGCCTTTAAATTTATTTTTTATTTATTTATTTTTCCCAGAATTGCATTGCGTCTCTTTCCCCATTAGCTCAGTTTTCTTTCCCTGCTGAATCAGGCAGCCCCACATCATGAAGCTGCCACCACCAATTGTGTTCATGGTGTTTTCAGTCTTTCCCTTAGAATTTTGCATGTAGGTCAAAAAGTTATGTTTTGGTTTCATCTTAACAGGGCCCCACGTCTGTGCTGTGGCCTCTACATGGCTTTTTGTAATCTGTACACTGAACGTAATGTTTACTTTCAAACTTTGCTCTTTTCATTCAGTAACGTCGTTAAAATCAAAAGTTGGGTCCAGGTTTTTGTATCGAGATTCTTCAGATTATGTAAACATTCACTGGTGTTCAAATATCTTGTTTAGTAATGTTGGAACTTAAACCTGCTGGAGCAGTTTGGATGTTTTGAACTTAGTTTCTAGAATTTAATATTTTTTTTCTATTATCATTATTATTTAAACACGTCCTGCTTACACAGCACTGTTAATGTTTACTAAAGCTCCACTTATTGGAGATACAGGTTGTCATATTTATTCATCACTGTTTTGTGGGTTACTAAACCATTAATAATAAAGCAGGCTTCAACATGGGTTATTAAAGCAAGTGGGATAATTTATGTTTGAGAATTTGGCATTGATTTGTATTGTTTGTAAATGTTGCATCCAACATGTTTTGTCTAGAAAATTATTTAAGGTACAGGCATGAGGAGAAAGTTTGCTTGTTTTTGTGTCTTTAATTTAAATAGGCTGTGTTGCTTTAAAATTTGTGTTAATTTCTTTCTCATTGTGGTTCTTTTGTAATGTGGAGAATTTGAGTTCAAATGTTTCTTGTTGCTTCTGTAACCTCAAAGAAAATAAACTTTTTTTTTTTTTGTGATTTTTGAGTTTTAACTCGTCAATTAAAATAATTTCTCTACGCAACAGTAAATACAACCAACCAACCAACCAAAAATGTGTTTGAAATTTTAGGTCCCAATAAGGGAAGACTGTACTCATTAGTTTTTAGACTGCCCTCCACAATTATGTGGAGGGCAGTCTAAAAATCTGGATGATAAATTTTCTGCCTTTTGTGGCCTGTTAAAATCACCATTTAATTTTCCTCTATAAGAGCGATATGCAAATCAGCTACCTATGGGATCCAAATATTCATTTCAATTGATAAATTGTGTCTTTTTAGTAAATAAGCCTTTCCTTATCTTTTTGGCCCTTCAAAAATTCCTGACTCAACTTTCTTGCTCTACACAGAAGACTGCAGTCATCCTCCTCACATTAACTTTGGCCAAGGTGAGATCTTAATCTTAATCTCAGAGGGGCCAGGGATTTTTCTACTGCTGCTGCTCAATTGTGGAATAATCTACATCTGAGCACTAGAGAGACAACTTGACCGCCTGCTTTTGAGTTGGTGAGATGTAGTTTGACCTTGTTTGTTTTAACTGATTGCATTGTTTAGTCTTTCTTATTCCTTTGTCTCATTCATGATATTTTTGTGTTTTTGCAGTTTGCAGCTTTGTGCAGCACTTTGATTCAGCTGCCACAGTTTGAAAGCGCTTCATAAGTAAAGTTGGTCTGACAGTCCGAGTGGACTGGAGGATAGCAGTTTGGAGAAGGGGTGGCCTTGGCGTTTCAGAACCGAGGCGTTTCTCCACAGACACATGAGTTAAAAAGGATTTTCAGGTCAGAGGGAGGAAACTGAGAGTTATTGCTAGCCAGTCCTGACTCTCAATGTTGTAAAAGCCTATATCTTAGGCTTTTAGGATTTTCCTGCGTTTACCAGTTACTTTTCCAACACATTAGCTACAGTGTTATCCATTTGTCTCGCCTGACCAGAGCACCTTCATCCAGATCTCAGCTATCACCTGAAATAGTTTGTCGTAAACTGGAAGCTGAGCTTCAAATGGCTTCCTGCTGCTCTCCCATCAAGTCCAGATTTATAGTGTGTGGAAAAATTATAACTTGGCTGCCACATTTAACATTACTGTAGAAAATGTTTTACAAGTTTCAGCCATATCTGGTCCATATGTTGTTGATGTTTGGTTAACCTTTCTGTCAATGAGGTTCATTTTGTTCCTGCTTCATTTTAACCAATGGATATCAAGATGTCTGAGAAGATACTCTGGTGGAATAAGAAACTGATTGAGTTGGTGAAAGAAACAGACAGACTGCATGTGAAGTCAGGACCTGTTCAGCCTGTTGATCATTGCACTTGTTTGAGATGATGGAAATGTCGCCTGTGGTAAATATGTAGCTTTCTTTATGAAACACAAAGAGATTAAATATTTCTGATGAAATGGAACCAGCAGTGGGATAGCTGACTGCGATAGGTGACTGTGTTGCCTTGCAGCTTTTTAGCCTGTGGTTCAAATGTCAACGGTGAACATCTTGTGTTCTGCTCCAGTTACTTTGGTTTCCACTCACATATTAACAACACATGTGTCAGGTTAATTATTAATTTCCCATTGTGTATGAATGAGCAGCCTTTTGTCTCCGTGATGGAATATCCATCTGTCCAGGAAGTCGTTCCATCTCTGGTTGAACTTTTAGAAACCTACAGTTTATTTGCAAAAGCATGCACACCCTTTGTACTTTTTTTTTTTTCTATTTTGTCAGATTCTAACCAGATACCAGTAGTGGTATTTTATGTTCAGGAGCAGCATAAAATAGTGTGTAATTGCATAGTAAAGGGGAGAAGACACCTGATTTTTCCCACCTACAAATATGATCAGATTTGTGTACATTTGTAATCTACCTTTGAGTCGGTATAGAGGCACATTACCGTGCAATAGTATATTTCTCTTTGCACATGGAGACAGATTTTTAGCATTATTTTTTACAAAAGGGTTCAGACTCTGACTCAAGTCTTTCGCAGCATCCAGAAAGTCTTCCAGGATTGTGAGTATTTAGTCCTTCCATCTTCCCATCGACTGACCAGCTTAATTGTTCCTCTTTGTAAAAACGAACATAGTCACAGCATAATACTGCTGACACCACTCAAGGTGTGTTCAGATTGATATATATTAGTGTTAGTCAGCTTCTTTCACGTGGTTATTGTGGCCCTGACATGGCTTGCTGGAAATTGAGACAGTGAGTCAGTAGGTTTGCAGTTGTGTGAGAGATTGAAGACAGCTCTTTGGGATGTTTAAAGTTGGAGATATTTTATATCCTCACCCTGCTTCAAACTTTTCCAAAGCGTTCTCCCTGCCGGGTCCCTCGGTCTTCATGATGCAGCTTATTCACTAATGTTCTCTTACGTTTACAGTAAATACATTTTAGCTTTTAGATGAAAAATATAGGAAATGTTTAAGGGATATGAATACTTTTGCAAAGTACTGCAGTTCCTTTTTTTTTTTTTTAAGAATTGTAAATTCAGCCCCTGCTGGAAAATATTAATAACAAAGCTGCTCTCATGTTTGCCCAGTGGAAATATCTTAATGAACCATTTAGTTTTGAAAGCTACTGCTTTCCTCTTCCTCTACAGCAGCTATGGGAATCTAACGAGGGCTGTTCGCTGCTATTTTAGGTAAAAAGTGATATAGATGTGCATGTCTGTGTAACAGCCCTTCCACTGAGCTTTGAAAGCGATGTTTGGGGATATGTGGATGACAAAGCCAGTGTGCTTGTTAGGAAAAAGTTGCTTCCCTAATATGCCAGTTGTGCACATGCTCTTTTCTGAGGTGAAACCCAAGTGCCTCATTCTCAACAGTTTCTGGAGCCCAGACTACGTGATCATCGGTGATAAACTGCTTCTGGTTTGCTCTGCTGCATTCTGCTCACAGTTTTGTGGACATAGAAAGAAACTTGTTTTGTTTTAACTGTGTGAATTTTCTTAAAAACTATCCTGTGTGCTTGCACATATTTTTGCTCATTTATTTAACGTTTGCATTTCAATGCTTATTTACGGCCTGTTTATAGAACAAATATTGGTGTAGGTTTCCAGTCATCCTAGACATAAAATCCTAAATGTTTAAGTAGAAGGAAACTAGAGTTCTCCTGTTGTTTAAAGATATTCTACCTCCTGTCCAAGCAGCTTTTTCAGTGCTGAACATGGGCTGAAAGAATCAGAATTATAAGCTGTGATCAGAATTTAATAGGGACTTCAGGACTTTAAGGTCATTAATAGAGCCATTAAAATGACACATTAGTCACTTTTCAAACTCTGATTTTTGTGACAGTAAATTTACTGAGCCACCACCAAAATGACTGCAGATGGCTAAATAGGGACAATATCAGAACTTTAAAGGACTATACATAAAGAATAACATTTAAATTCACAATCAAATTAAGGATAGATAGAAAAAAAGAGGCATGAACTTCAAGTGAGGCTCTGTCACAATGAAACTGACGAAGGATCTGATGTGAGACTGTAGCGCCACCTCTCTGTGGAAGCCAAATTAGGACCTCAGCAGATGCAGTGCTGCACACACTCCGATACCGACGGAGAGAAATATCTTGTCACTCTCAGATCACTCTTGAGCCTCTCCTAACTGGCCTTTGAATGTCCTCATTTGGACTGAGACCCGAACTGTTAACGGTGCAAAAGAAAGTCTTGTTGGATAAGTAGGTTTTATCTTCACCTTAGGTGTGTAAAAAGAAAAAAAAAAAAGAAAGAAAGTTGCAGGAACTCTAAAGGAGATTTGGCAGAAGAAAACAAAAAGTAATGAATAAAAACTCTCAATCAAATCTTAAACAAGTTGATCAGGCTTGGTAAATCTGATTGGGCTGAATTTATTGAATTGGTTCATTGTCTACTCAGAAATCACCCATTCTTATGCTATCATGTGCTGAACACAAGGACAAAATAGGAATTTAGGAAACTGTGTGTTCATGGTGCATTACATGAGGGATGACAAAAACTTCTGCATCATAAACCTCGCATTAGGAAATGGTTCAACAAGCTCTAAAACATCATCTGTCGGGGAAAAGCAGACTAATGTCATAATGAAGGCCTTCTACAAAAGTCTCACTGTAAAATGTCTGCATAATGTTATATTTCCAGTGGTTCATGTCACAACATATAATTAATAATTACAAAAACCAGAGACTGGTTACACATTTTAGTTGTGCAGTACAGGAAAGTGTGACTTATCATTGGTTAAAAGTTAAAAGGCAATAATTTAACTTCTTTACCATGAAAGCTTGGCTTTAAAAAGACTGAGAAGCTTTGCTTCAACACACCAAACACACTCTTCAGGAGGTGAGTGTTTACCTGTTTTATGGAGGCAAACGTTTTTTTTTTTTTTTTTGAATCAATGTACATTTGCTATATTTGTATCATTTGCTAGTTTTCAAAAATGTTTTACTATTATCACTGAGAGCACTTCCCTTTGTTTCCCTAAAGACAGATCCGCCTGTCTGACATTCAGCCCGTAATGGAGACTGCCATTGGTGTGCTGGTGTCCCAGTTCAAGGCGTATGCTGGTAGAGATGGTTCCTCTGACACGCTGAGCAGGGACGAGTTTCAAAAACTGGTCAAGTCAGAGCTCTCCAGCTTTGTGAAGGTAGGAGAGGAGCAGCTGAGATGTAATGATTATTTGTGTGACTGCTTTGTAAAGTCTGATTTGATCTGCTTAATTTCACATTTTTCCCATAAAAGGCTAAGATTTTGTAATGGATCAAGTCAAGTCAGATGGCTCATTTCTTCTTGAACCTGGAATATAACGATATATTGATCTGGTATTAATACAAATTTAATTTTCAAATGATTATTTTATTTATTAGGAAAAAATGTTTATTTAAGCCAACTGAAAAAATGGTCGTTCTACTTTTGGCCATCAAATATTTTTATGAATGACTTTTTGTCCACCTCTCTTTGTAGATTTATTTTAATTCAAACACATTGTAAGGTTTTCCTGCATGAAGGGCATGTTTATGCTGCCCCTGTCTCTCAGTCAGATGTACGCTCAGAGTTTGACTAGACCACTCCAAAACATACATTTTGTGGGGGTTTTTAGCCGTTCCGAGGTTAACTTGTCTGGATTTTCTGCGTTAGGTGTTTTTTTTACTTGAGAGCAGAATGTATTGTTCTGTGAATTGCAACAAGCTGCTTCAGGTCAGACGTAGTGGAAAACAAAGTTTCCCTTTTGTTTGTCTCAGAACAAAGAATATTGTCCCAAAAGTGTTGAGGATCCTCAAGATAGTTTTCAGCAATCGTGAGGTTGGCCTTTGATAAACCAGGGGGGGTTATTGGTGGCTTTTACCTTGGAGCTTTTCCACGAGTTGTAGATTCTCTTTCTTATTACTGTTGATGAACACTGGCCTTAAATAAATAAAAAGACGTCTTCGTGCTTTAGATGCTTTCTGGGTTATTTAATGATGTTTGAAATGAGTTGTGGTAACTTTTGCTAGCTAATCCTGAGAAGGTTCACTGTTGTTTCACATTTTCTCCATTTGTTAGAAATGGATGTCGGTGTGATTTGTTTTTGAGATCTTTGTGCCTACTTCATTTTTTTGTCCAACAGTAAACAAGTTATTTGTTGACTCTAGAGATAAGCAGGGCTGTGTCTGACAGAACGAAAGGTTTTCGGATTTGAAGAAGGGAGCGATTACTTTTCAAAAAAGGCAAAGTTGATTTGGGTAAACAAAAGTGTTTTGAAACAAGTAGGCATGATTAAAAGCAAAGGCAGAAGTGTTTGTGAAGGTGCAAATAGTTTTATCACCATAGTCCAAAACAATAACCTTAAAATATTAAGGTGGAAAGCTATTTCAGGCATCATTGCTTCTTGATACTTTTAGAGATTTTTCTTCCCCTCTTATTCATGTTTAGTCAAAAAAAAAAAAAATCATATTGGTGAAAAATGTGTGTGTTCTCTTTCAACTAGTCAATTCTTTGCTTTTTTGTTTTTGAGCTGACTAGATATTCAGATGTCAACTCATGTACAAATAAACTATTGACGAAATGTTTGTTGTCATGTTTTGAGTTTTCTGGCTTTTCATTGAAGGCAGTGAGCTTTGCATAAAGTTGATCATAAGACTTCTTCTTCCCCTGCAGCTGCATCCCGTCTGTGTGTTTTCAACACTACACTTACCGTAAAATTTGAGAAATTACATTGTAAATTGGCTTCATTCTTCAAAACATGCATCCATGTCCGTGTATGCTGAACATCAACACACGAGAGGAAGATTTATATGTAGCTATAACAGTTATTTCATGGTGGGGAAGTCAAGTCTTAATGGGCATCATCTGACTGCTGTGATCGTCATCAGTTATGTGAATCCCAGCCATGACATTCCACGCAATGCTGCACAGTTGAAAGGAAAAAAATAAATAAAAAAATTCTTATTTATAAAAACCAGCAAAACAATGAATTTCAAACAGAAAGAACTGGCCCCGCTCACTGCAGCCCCTCGTGCTGTAAGACTTTCTGTTCCTTTCGCTTTGCATTCCTTTCAAGAATGCCCACTGACAGAAAATAGCTCTTCATGAGGCCTAACAGAGGATGCAGGGCTGCTTTTTCCAAGTGTGGAAAATTCCATGGGTTTCCTCTCCATGCAAGGCTGAGATCATCCAGAGCAGCCACACGGTGGTGACAGAGCCAGGGAATCCTGTGCCAAACCGACTCTGCTGATGCAGCATGTTTAAAGGCTTTTCTCATCCTGATTGCCTGTGCCAGCGGCATTGCCTTACCTCTGACACTTTTTCACTTGTGAGATTTTTTTTTTTTTATTTTTTTTTTTACAAGGTCATCTGTTGGCTGTCAAGGTTGTGTTTTGTAGTGTCTCACACATGGGTTTTTCTGTTTTTTTTTTCTGAAGAATGCTGGCGACCCTGCTGCCATTGACCAGCTCATGAGTTCATTGGACCAGAACAATGATGGAGAGTTAAGCTTCCTGGAGTTCTGGCAGCTGATTGGGCATCTTGCGAGCAAGCATGGGGGTTTCAGCCAATAGAGTGTCTTCAAATACTTTTTTTTTGTGGAAAGTTTAATGTGTGATACTGAACTTTCTATGTGCCATGGAAGAAAAGGGAAATCCTCCAAAATGGAAATCACCTCAGCCAGTTTCCTCTGCATAAGAGGCCAGTGAGTTTACTGACTGCACTAACAAAAGAAACTGTTTAAATTTAGTCAGTAAAAAGGATTTTTAACACTTTGCAAAAACATTTTAGGGGTAAATTTCTATTAATGTCTTGATGTTGAAAATATGTAAAACTGCCAGCTAAAAGTGATTTTTTTTTTTTTTAAGCTTTAAAATTAATACAATTCTAAAGATTAAGATAATTGTGTTTGTGTGGTTTGTCTTCCCACATTAAAAGAAACAAACAAAAAAAATGTTGTGGTCAAGGAATAAAATGTCACTCAAATTGTGTCGCCAAACTAAAACTAAAACTGAATACAAACTTTTAAAGACTCAAAGTTAAACTCACTTGCTGGTATGTTTGATTTGTTTGATTTGTTAGATTCACAAATGTATCTGATTTAAAAAAAAAAAAAAACATAGTTTAATTGGTTGATGTTTATTATTGCCCTCCAAAATCTATTTACACTGCAAAATCTAAATGAAGCAGAAGGCGTAACACGTTTTGATGCCACTTTTTTATATGGGAATTGAAATGATTTTGAGATCTTATTTGCGTTATATGATTTAGTTCGATGTAAAAGGGATACTTTACCGTTTTCTGTATAGAAGTCTCTACTGTATTCACCAAATGTGGTTCAAACTCTTAAATGTAGACGTACTAGAACTTAACTGGATTATTGACTCTCTCAGATACAATTCATTTCAATTTGAACCTGTCTATATTTCATTTGTGAAAACACTAACAGCCTGCAGATGGAGACCCAAGTGAGAAACATGAAACGGTCAAGCCTTCTGTGTACCAGTTGACAAAAGGAGGGGCATGGGCCGCTACTGAGACAGTTTCAGTTGTACCAGAATCAGCTTTTGCCATTTCCCAACACAACACACACACACACACACACACACACCCTCCCAGCTACATGTGCTCACAAGCCAGTCATTACAGTAACTGGGTGGGAAAGCATTGTCTGAAAAAGCTCGGTGTGAGCTCTCCAGGCTCGGTTGATTCCTGGAAAACATCCCCCCCTCTCTCTGCCTCTCTCTGCCTCTCCGGGACTGAGGAGCGCGGTGGTGACGGAATGAGATAAGGTCTTCATGTTTGAAACTGGAAAAAAACAATTCAAATAAATAAAGATTAATAATAATAAAAAAAACCGCTTGTTTATGTAGGTCGGTTTATTCCAAGTCTCAGGGTGTGGCTCGAACATCTGTGGGCGAACCCAAACATGAGCGCGCACTTGGTTTTACATTTAAATAGATATGCAATGATAAAAATTACATAGGTTGCTTGGGATTTATAAGGCAGAGAATATTCCGTGAATTATACTAGTTTTTTTCTTTTTCTTTTTTGTTGCTTGAAAACAAGAGTTCAAGCTTCGCCTCTTTCCACATTCCTCCTCTCTCAGGCACACGCCCTGTGACAACGAAAAGAAAAAAAAAAGTTGGCTGGAGTGGAGGTTAAATCACGGAAAAGATATGCGCTGTTGGTTAATCTGGTGAGGAGGATCTGGAAGAAGGAAAGAGAGCAGTTCCTGAGAGTTTCTGTTCACTTCTTGTTTCCTGCGCGTTAGGTGAGTCCCGCTTTCTTTTGGAGTTTTCATGCCGCGCAAAACCTTTTCTAATTACAGCAACTTTTCCGGAGATTCCTCTCTCTTAAAAACTCAAGACCATCTTCTTTGGGAGTTGTCTGTTGTGGTGAGCGCGAGGGTTGTTTTCCCCTCGTTAGTAATTCAACTCCAATCCCTTTACACTTCCACAGAAACCGGACTCTCCACTCACCCTTTTTTTTATTTATTTATTTGTTGCCTGTGTGTGTCACTTCTTCCTCCAATCGCTTGACAAATTGTCAAGATTAGTTTGAGGCTAAATTTAAACGGCAGATCCGCTCCAGAGTCACCGTTAAGCGCGGCAGCTTTTATCAGAACCGTTTTTTTGTTGTTGTTGTTGTTGTTGTTGTTTGGCATACGTGCGCCCAGTTCCTGAAAACGCTCATATTGTCTTCAGTCTAGATCCGTGTAGTTTCTTATCAGCCTGAATTATTTAGTTTTTGATAAGATCCAGGTACTGAAACTCGTATAGGCCGGGTCTGGTGTAGTTAATGACGCGGAGGAGGCCAGTGACCTGACTGCTGACAGGGAGGAGGTGGGGCGGTCACACCTTAATGAAACAAACCTGAACTGGGTGGAGAGGATCAGTCACTGGGTTTGATAATCCCCTCCAAGAAAAGTTGCGGAGGTTCTGTAGAGGTTTAAAATCTTCAGAGATATCCAGAAAAAGTAACATTTTTTCATTCAGCTTACCTTGGCCCATTAAGTGTGGCTGCTAATAGACGCAAAAGATGGACCTACATGAGCCAATGAACCAGTTTGAAAATGGCACCTCTTATGTACACAGTAAGTCATCACCTGCTGCACATTTATGACAGTGTCTTTTTATGAGCGTCTAATGTGACGCTGTAATACATCAATCAGGAAACAATAAATCAGCTCAGACTGCTTATGTAAATATAGCAACCTGAGCTTTTCAGAATAACAGGTTACTTGTGAACATTTTATTGCCTTGCACACGTTCTAAGTACAAATGTAAGAAATCATCTACTCATTATAATATTACAGAGCTTTGGAAACACAAGTTGGAGAATTGGAGTTGCACAGTATATCAAATCTTTATTGCGGCATCACGTTGTGACTTGTATATTTGGCCAACATGCTCACAACCAATAGACGTTGTCGTTAAAGAGAAGAAAGAAAGGAAACAGGAAAATTCAAAATTCAGCAATATGTTTTTGTAAAATTGCAAACCTTTAATGTGACTTATAAATAGGTAGTCAATGGTCAATACTGTGAATTGTTTGACACAAGCATGTCCCTATGTGAAAGTATAATTTCCAGCCACACCTAATTACTTCATTTTGTCTTGGAAACAGCATCTGTTGTTAACTGTGAAGCATAACTAGCAACGATTCTGTCACATCACTGTGAAGGAGTTTTGGCCACCTACTTAAATTTGTACCAATTCAGCCATTTTGGAGGGTTTTCTAGTTTCCGTAAGGTTCTACATCTGCCTTTAAATTACATCTGAACTCTGGTTACTCCTAAATGTTCATTTTGTTCTGTTAGAGCCATTCAGAGGTGGACTTGCAGGTGTGCTTCAGATCATTGCTCTTTTACATTGAACACAAACTTGGTGGCAAAAATGCTCCTTCAGGTAGACTGTGAATCTCTGAACCAACATGTGCTGGAAATGTCCACTAAGCCGACACAAAAGAGTCAAACTCCCCCTAAACAGAATCATTGGTACAAATAAAACAAAGAGTGTAGATCCACAGCAGCATTTATTCCGCATGAGTCACTCTGATCCTCACACACTCTGAATCGGAGCGAATATGTGCCGAGGGGAGCCTTCAAAATTCCCCCTTATGCATTTAGAACAAACACTGACCATTGCACGTCACTTTTTTTTCCCTCCCAACATTTCCTCTCTTTCTTTTGTTGTTCTGTCATCCTGCCGCCTCGACTCAAAACGTCGTGCTGTTGCATTTTTCCCATCGTGCTGAAACGCGACGCTGGCGGATGGCGGTGTGCTGGACGGTTTTATTTGCACTGATGCTGATACGCACACTCCAGTGTGCAGTCATCTTTGCTGTTTGGTTTGTGAAGGATGTAAAGAAGGTGTTGGGACATTCATAGCAGCTTTTTAAATAATAATGAGCAGCATGCTGATGATAGATGTTTACTTGCTGGTTGGTTAGCTGTGTGCGCGTTGTATGTCGAGGTGAAACGAAACCCAGGGTTCGGTTGCTGCCTCTCACTCACCTGCTAATTAGGTTAATGCAGCAGAAGTCCAAGCTGACCTTTTAATGATGTGCGTATGCGTGTGTGTGTGTGTGTGTAATTGTCTATTTGTGCATGTGTGTATCAATGTAGGTTTAGTGTAAGTATTAAGGTGTGGCATCTGTGTCAGATAGAGGATCTAGCAGCTTCTACAGTTACTCCCATCGCCGTCGCCCCAGGAATCCGTCACCATCACTCACGCCGAGGCCTCTGGGTAGTTTCCGATACACACTGGAAATCCTGCAGAGCAGCCTCACTCCACTCTGCTGATACTGATCAACTCGACTCAAGTGTCTCCAGCATTTTTCCAGGCTGGTGTCGTTCAAGTATTGGCTTGAGGTTTGTTTTACAACGACTAAAACTATAGTAATGTCCATAGTTCACCACTTAAGAAAGCATGAACTTATTTAACTGCCCTGAAAGGAACTGGCTCGCATTAAAAAAATAAATAAAGTTAAAAAAAACCCTGGAAGAAAACCTGCCACAGATTAAGACAGGTGGAGGTTAATGTTTCAGTAATGACACTAAACACAAACATATTGCTACCCTTATGAAACAGATTGTATTTACTAAAAAAAAACAAAAAAACGTATCTCTCACTTTGACATTAGTTTGACTTTGTTGGGGTAAAAGCAAAAGCTGTTAAGTGAAAATTTAACCAGAAATATTGTCATTATTCATGAATGCAATAATTAAAACACGTTTGAAACTGAACAGTTGGCATGAAGTTCTTCTTAAGGTGCTTTCATGAGGCAGGAAGTCTTCCTAATCCACTATCCTATATAAAAACTCACACTTCAGTGCCATGCTAAACAACATGCAGTATTTACTTTGGCAAGTATTTACTTTGGCACTTCCTTTTAAGCAACAGGAAGTGAAGCTTTCTGTGTAATGATGATTACTGTCAAACAAGCCGTTCTAATGCTAAGAAATAGCTGCGGATCGTATTTGTTTCAGTCAGATTCCATAGTCCTCCACGCAAGACATCAGAGGTTTATGGCTTCGATTTGTTTGTTACTTTCTAAAGTCACTCGAGTCGACTTCACCAACAGCAGTTAGTTTTAATGGATTGCAGCTGTGAGCAGCTCCGTTTTCTGTTGCTCAGTTTTTGTGAAGGAAACCCCCACATCCACATTAAACCTAACAGTCAAGCCTCTTTTTAACCGAAATATGCTAAAATGTCAACAAATTTTCTAAAAGAAAACAAGCTGAGTCACAACTTAAATAATCAAGTGGGACAGAAATATCATGTTTAGACATTTGGGTTTAAAAAAAAAAAAAGAAATTGTGGAGGTTTACCAAAACGTTGTGTGAGCTTCAGCAGTTATGTGTGTATTATTTTTGAAATAAAGGAGTTTTTTATTGACATGTGAGATTAAATTTTGGCCTACATGACAATGTTGGAAGAACAAAAATCCTGGATTTCTCTGCGAGACGTTTATCCTATACATTTTCAAGCTATGATTGAAATGCGGAAAAAGTTCATTTGCATTTCTCTTCAAAGGACGATACCAATTTCCCTGATGATGACATGAAGGCTGAGCTGCAGATAACAGCAAAAAAAAAAGTTCTAATTCCATCTCATTAATTTCACTGACGTTTCTTTGTGTTTATTTGCATCTTGTGGGTGAACCACATGGTGTTTTGGGTCACCTTCTTAAATTAATACCAGCAACGCGCCATCTGTAATACGAGACAGATTTGTGCCCCTGCTTGCTTCTGTAGAATATCGTTTTTACCTCACTGGTAAAGTTCACAGACGTTCAACGTACCTTTTTACTTGCTGTCAGCAGTCTTGCTGAAATATTCTCATTACTGCCTTCATTTGTGCAGAGCGTTGTGAAACAAGAGCTACTGTTTCCAGCTGCTATTAGTCACTGTGGTGAGGGTGGGGGGTGCACAGGTGTTGGTAATAATTTGCTCTGCTCAGGTGTCCCAGAAAACCACAGCGGTGCACCAGCATGAGCAACATAAAGATCCTGATATTGTTGGAGATGGATGAGATTTCGTCATAGTTATCTTAATTGGAGACACCAATTCTTTTAGTGCAGTGGCATGCTGGATTCAACCTTTCTGTGTTCAAAACGGTTTAAAATTTGGGTCAAAATCTTATCTGTTATAGCTCAGCAGCTTCACGGAAAGCTTGGTATCCAAGGATTGGTTGAGATTCCTTCAAATAGAGCAAGGGGTTTGTGCTCAGGTCGCTTTCTTGACCACTTGAGTGATGTTTCAAGGGTCGTACATGACCAGGGTGAGTCACGTCTTGCTGCAGAGTATGTGGAGGTGTGCTGCAGCACATGGGTATTAGGGAGGAGTAATCTGAACTTTCAGAGCCTGGAGTGTTTTATTTTTTATTTTTTTATTTTTAGCATCAGATATCTCCTGCCAGAGATCATAGCTTTACCTTCAGGGACTCCCACTTCACTTCACTCACTGTTTTCTTCTCTGCCGACGTAATTTGTGTTTCCCATCTTTCTTACGTAAAGCAAAGCTTAGCTGTGTGCAGCCTTATTTTGTTTTGTATTCTTCTAACTCTTTCTGTTAGTTATAAGTGCTTAAGAATGTGCACGCGTTATGAAAACATGTTGCGTAACTGTACAGAATGAAAAGTTAAATCAGCTGTTTGACATCATGCCATTTTGTCAGCGTGTCTGTTTGTCATTTGATTCTATTTGAGTCTATATTGAGTTTTCTTTTTATTTCACTTCTCACCTGATGTTTTTTAAATGAAAACCTACTGAAAGCTTACTTTTATGAAGGTGAGAAATTAAGCATTTTCAGCTCTAACAGGAAGAGCATAATTGACACATCAAAAACCTTTTTGAATGTTATCACGGATTTGGTGAAATCATCTGAAGTGTAAAGAAAATGCATGGCTTTCGAATTCTTATTTATTTATTTTTTTTTACATAAAAACTTCTACCAGTTTTGCACGTCTAGTTTCCCATTTCTATGTAAAGTAGGCCGGTCACATTCAAAGTAGGCCTTTACAAAAATCAATCATTAAGTTATCCAGAGACAGATCCTCAACTGGATCTAGGTCGGGCCTTAGTCTGGACCATTTGACATGAATATGCTGTGATCTAAACAGAGGATGTGTAGCCCTGGTTCTCGTGGGCTTTTAAATTGCTGCATGTTTGCAGTTGAGAACCGCTGTCTTAAAGTCTTGAAAAGATTGTCTTGGATTGCCCTGTATTTTACTCCATCTGTCTCCCCATCAGTTCTGGCCAGCATCAATATCTTGAGCTAAAGAAAAGTATTCCCACAGCATGACACGTCCACCATCGTGTCTAATGGTAAGAATGGTGTGTTTAGGGCGTCATTTAGTGTTTCTGCCACACGTGTTGTTTTGCATGTAAGCCAAAAAAAAATCAGCTTCGTTGCCGTCAGACCAGAGCACCTTCTTTAGCAAATTGGTTCCTCCTCTACATGTCTGTCCACGTACAAACCCTATTATAGATTTCTTTCAACACTTTTCGCCAATCCTCCCTCAAAAATACTTTTGTGGAGCCTGTAAGTAATAGTTGTCTGTTAAGAAATTGTCCCGCCTGAGCTATGGATCTCTGTAGCTCCCGCAGAGCCACCATGGGTCACTTGACTGCTTCTCATTGCTTTGTCTTTAAATCTTGGTGGACCTGTTTTGCCCTTCTCCTCAGGTGCGTCTCTGATCTGCCTGCTGTGTTTTCTTGGTCTTCAAGATGATGTTTGTTCACTGAGGTTCTCTTTAAAAAAAAATCTCTTAGGCCTTCAAAGAACAGATGGATTTATGTGTATAAACTGTGGCTTTTTATTCATGCTGAGTACAACAGGTTGCAGTGGATTTTATTTGGAGGCAACACAGAAAGGGATTTCTTACTTGCAAAAATGTTTAATGACTATGTGAAATTATCTTTCCACTTAACTATTCTGCACTTCTTGGTGCTGGTTTGTCTCGTAAAATCCAGTAAAATACACATTTATCATTACAATATGCAAAAAAAGAAGAAAAAAAAAAAAGATACTGTAAAAATAACCTCTTTTAATTAAATTTCCAAGAGCTCCACTTAAAGGCATAATGATTGAGAGTCTGGAAGTCTAAGATATGACCGAATCTTCCTTTGTCACTTCTCCACACTCAGCTCTCCTCCTCTGCCCTTGTCTTTCCTAATTTTAGAGATATGGAGTCAGCCATTAAGACCATAGTGACAACATTTCTTAGTTCTGCCAGAGGGAAAGAGAACCTCGACAGTAAAACCTTCCAGAAAATGGTGAAGAGCCAGCTCAGCGGCGTCATGGAGGTGAGAGCACGTACAATCGGTTGCTCTTATGCATCACAGCTGAACCCATTTAACCCAGATTGTTTCTTTGCGTCCCACACGGCAGGACACAAACAGTTCTTCTGCTATCAAGGAGATGCAACAGGGCCTGGATAGCGACAGCGACGGAAAAGTCAACTTCCAGGAATATCTCTCACTGATTGGCTACATTGCCAACAGTATGAGCCAGAGCAAGTCTGAACCAACAGCAAACTCGTCATAGGAGCAGAGGTCTTCACCAGATCTTCAAACAAAAGTGCATCCTCTTCTTTCTAAAGTCGAAACATTCCAGCCATTATGTATACTTTTTCTCTTCATCAGAAGTCAACAGTCATTTTACTGCATTGCAATGTTTTTTTGTTTTTTTTAAATTCATCTTTACAGTTTCATACATTAAAGTTCTCTCAGTTGGTCCTTTTTGTATAACCGTGTAAAGAAAACATGAGTAAAAAAATAAAGACTTTGTATTAAAACTGGAGTGGAATGTATTTTTTATTACTTTTTACACATTATCTTTTTCTACTGTGAATTTGAGGTCAAAAATACAGCAACAAGTATATTGCTTAATGAATGAATAAGTATCTTAACAAAATAATCGACATGCTATGAATTATGTAAGGAAAAAAAAAAAATTGTTTATTCCTTCATATGATAAATTGTACCTATGTTTATATTATTTTCATCTCCCTGCCTCATAATTAATAGGCTGATATGCAGCTACTAGGGAAAAAAAGAACAGGAAAGAAAAAAACTTATTTCTTACCAAGATATCAATGTACTCTTGTCTTCTGAGAGATTATTTAGATCAGTGGTCCCCAACCACTGGGCCGCGGACCGGTACCGGTCCGTGGACCAATTGGTACCGGGCCGCGCAAGAAATAATTAAATATGTCCGTTCTATGTATTGAATCTGGAGTAGCTTTTATTTTGAAAATCCTAAACCGGATGCTGTCAGTTACGTCTTGCGTGCCAACATGCAGCAGAATGAGTAAGAAAGAGCAGCAGCGGTCTCGATCCTTAAAAATTTACGAAGGGTTGACCGGTCCGCTGTACTAAAACGGTTGGGGATCACTGATTAGATGGTTTATCCTTCACCACTCTGTATCTCATCTGACCAAAACTCAGATTTCTGGGTCGAATCCCAGCATCAGCTAGAAAATCCACGTTATGGTGTGATGGTGGGATACACGTCTTCTTTTCTGTATGTTTCCAAAACAACTAGTTAAGAAATGACCTTTTCTGGCTATTATGGATAAATATTGAGCCCAAGATGTCGCTCTTTTCCACAGTCCTCTTATCCCTCACCATCCTGCTCACAGAAGGTGATGAGAACAAAAACCTGAGTCCCTATCTGTTGCTTAAAACGTTTCACTTTGCCTTTCTTGTACCCATTCCCTGACTTATTTAGATCATCACATCTGTGCTTTAACGGAACAACATGTTTTCTTGTCTTTCCCGTCTGAATGAGTGCTAAAGAGAAGTAGCTCCTTCACTTTCAGTCATATTTGTTAACCAAACAAGAAGAGGTGATTTGCTAACACTAGGAGCTTTTCTCTCTCAAATTGGAAGTTGTATATTTTTTTCTAAATGTTTCAGAGTGACATTATGCTGCACTAAAATATTAACTTATTTAAGGGCTTTTCACACATTAGTACCAGGGATGCAGGGAAACACTGAGGATGCTGTATACACTGTAGTTTCTCGCCACACTATCTGATAGGTAAAAATGCAGCGTTGCGTTCCTTCCGCTCTCCTTACCTGCCGCACTTGCTAAATATAGCTGTGAATTCCCTGACGAGCCGGACTCACCGGCCGTTAGATGTATGAACTGCTGCAACCAGATCCTGACACAGTATGCTTCCTATTGTGCCCCATCCTGCCTCTTTGCAACACTATCCAGATATATGGCGTGCAGGAGCGTGCGCTCACACCATGCCACCCCACTCACTGACACAATATACTTTGGCAAAGACGCAGAAGCAAGATGACGCTCCTACCAAAACTGCACAATCAAAGATAAATTTCACGGCTTGTTTCAAACAAAAGCACCTCAGCATAAAGGTTTCGACCTTGCATGCATTACATGCTGTCGGCTATCTTTAACACAGACACATGAAGTGAGGAGGATTCGCGATCTGAGCCGTTTTAAGAGTATGTTTCTGTTCCTGCTGAAATGTGCCTTCAGCGGACTATTTGGAGAATGTTTCTGTTCCCGTTCAAAAGTGACTGTGGTTAAGCTTTTATTTTCATGCTGTTTGCTCAAACATAAAGCGCCTTGGAGGTGTTTGTTAAAGTATTCATGTGTGTTATGTCCTCTCTTTGTGTGAAGGTTTTGTATGGGGATTTCTCTGTATGGCTGCCAGGTGCAATGGCTCTGTTCACCAGTGCTGCACTAATCCAGCTGGATACTATATCAGGCATGATCCTCCCCTGCTCCCCGCCCCCCTTTTCCTCTGCAAACTCCTCATCCACACACAATCACTCAAACACAGAGGTTATGAAGTTATTTATCTTGATCTTGGCCCATTGCTTAGCTTAGCACTCCCTTCATTGTTTTGGCATGAAATTCAAATGGGTTGCACAACACAACAGGATAAACCACTGTGTGTATTATAAATCATCAGAGGAAGGTCGACATGTCATCTGAAGACAAAAGCCAACTGTGTTCAGAAAATCCTCTTGGACTAACAGGGTATCATAAACCAAGGGGTAAATATTGCAAATAAATGCTTCATATTTGCATATTGAAACCAAGTTGTCACCTGCAAACAATTAAATTCACTGCCTGGACTAACATCTGTTTAAACTCCAAATACAAATTCACTTATACAACAGGTGCATCATAGATTAAAATATGATGGATTAGTTCACTTATTTCAGTAACTGAACTCTAAAAGCAACACGTATGTTAAAGAGATAGTGTTATTTACATGTTGTCTATTAATTTTGGTGATTCTAACATACTGCTGATGAAAACCACACAAAAACAATGTCTAAAAAAATGTGAATATTACCTAAGACCAGTCAAAAGGAGATTTTTAACAGAAGCGTAAACCTGCCAAAACACTGTGTCCCAATGATGTGCAGCATCTGCTCCCCAGAACTCACGATTGCTTTGCATGACTTACTGCATAAATGCAACGTGCCATTGAGGTGGTCAGCCTATGGCTCTGTAATGATCTGCAGGAAGTCCAAGTTTTTTCAGCAGAAGGATGCATGAGACGCTAGATGACTGAAGAGACCGTGCACTTCATGACATGGGACCTCAAGCTGTCACTGATTGTGGAAACGTCTCACTCTACCTTGATCAACTTTGATTATGTGGGGATTTTTTTCTTTTTGTTGTTTGTTTTAAAAGGATTTTGTACCACTTTGCAATACTCCAGTGCTTTTTCCACATCTGTTGTCCCTGATTCAGGAATAGTGTAACAGAATGTGATCGCTTAAGTGCTGAAGCTCTCGAAGCTCCAGCAGCTGAAGTCCACAATTTGTGAATCTCCCCAAAACTCTTGAGCGGCTTTACTTCACTATTCTGTGAAGAACTTAAACACAAGTTTTCCTTCTACCTTCAATTAATATGGTTTCTTAAAACTCTCTGTGAACAGCCAGGTTCTTTAGTAAATACCTCGATATGGAGGCTGGCTGGCTGCTGGGCAACTGAGCTGTCAGGACTTTTCCCCAAGGTAGTCAAGAAATGTTTTGGTTTTATTTAATATTTGAATCTTATGAGAAACTTCATTTTGGATTTTCATAATATGTAAGACATAATTACAAAATCATCATCAAAAAAAAAAATCATTTGATCTAAGAAATTTATATAATATTTTACTTTTTTAATAGATGAAACACACACCCTTTTAAATTATATTCTAATTTTCTGAAATGTATATTTTCAGTAGTTCACTGAAAATGTCATGTCCAATTAGCTCAGGAACGAGCGGCAGATGGATCTTTGAAGTGTGCGTGTCGATGACAGGTGTCTGGTGCGTAAACAGAGAAGTCAGAGTGGAGAAGATGCAATGGGGCGACAGGTGGAAGGAGGGAGAGAGGTGGTTTGGGTGGAGTAAATGGGTTGTATTTAAGGCGCCGTCGTCCAGAGCCTCCCCATCAGCCGCTATCGCCTCCTCTGTCTGCACCTCGCCATCAAGCCAGCGCTTCACCTCCATTCAGGTAAGAACCAAAGAAGGTCTCTGGCATTAGAGATCTCCCTTCATATGACAAAAAGTTCATTTTTAGAAATGCATTTTACGGATACAGTGCATTGTTTATTTTTTTTCTCGATGCAAAGCAAAAACAAGCACAGAATTGGCTTTCACCCTTTTTCCATTTACTGAAAAGCGTGTAATCCTCATGTTATGGACAACAGTGTCTCCAAAGCTGCTGGAAAATGCTTCTTCATTCATCTCTGACGCTGCAGATTCACACTTTCCACAAAAAGAAAATGCATCAGTAAGCAAAAAACTGATGCAGTAGTCAGAACGAGTCTCTGACGGGTTAGAGGTGATGCAGGTCGGAGAAAGGCAAGACCTTACACTCGTATCTGCTGTTCTGAGCTAAAGTACAAGGCGGATCAGGTTGCCTCTGAGTGCATCTCTTCCTCTTGTTGTTTGGCCAGAGTTTGATTTCACTTGTATCAACTGGCTGCCGCAAACTCTTATGAGGTCCATACACATTAATAGAGGATTTGTTTTATCTTTACTAGGAAAACTGTCTGAGAGGAAACAGGCCTAGCTTCTAGGTATCGTTTCCAATTCGTATCAGTTTAGCTTATTCAGTGACAGAATGCTTTTCCTCCTTCATCAGTTTGGCTTTTTTTTTAATCTCTGAGTAAGATTGAGAAAGAAAAGACTGCGCGCTGCAGGCAGAAGCTTTAGCCGCTTTTGACTATTTTTCTACCTGAGAGAGCACCACTTACACCATCTTTGCTACATCTCCAACCCATTCCTCTTTGCTCCTTTCCAGAATGTCTTTGCCCAACTCAGAGAATGCCTCCACCCTGGAGAATGCCATGCAGCTGATGATCCAGACCTTCCACAAATACTCTGGAAATGAGGGGGATAAATACACGCTGAGCAGGGCCGAACTCAAAGAGCTGCTCACCACGGAGCTTGGCACCTACCTGGGGGTAAGAAAGCACACGAAACCACCCACCCACACACACACACATACATATATTACAGCTGAAAAACAGTTCACGCATATTTGACTCCCTTTTCCTCACAAATGCAGAATGCCCAGGACAAAGAGGCTGTGGATAAGGTCATGAAAGACCTCGATTCAAACAACGACGGAGAGGTCGATTTCACTGAGTTTGTCATCTTGGTTGGAGCTCTAACTGTAGCCTGTAACGACTTCTTCCTGGAGTTCAATGACAAGGCAGAGAAGAAGTGAGCGGCTCGTAGAAATCCACTCTTGCTAACACAAAACCCCTACGCTCCAGTGAGGAAATGGTAACAGACATCCTGTCATAAAGCTGAAGTGCAAAAACACACAAAAACACACTGACCTGAGCTGTAACAGTTACTTGTTTATTTTGTTCTTTTTGCCTCATTGTAACTGTAAATGTGATTATTATTTCCCATTTCATTTCCCGCAGTTCTTTGTCTTGAGTTACTTTTTGATACACCTTCAAGCTAAATGTTTCTTCCCCTGGAAAGAATAAACATTAATTTAAACCGTGCATTGTCGGCTCTGTTTTATTGCAGCACAAAATAAAAAGGAGAGCAAATAGACACCAGGGGGCAGCATTACTCCCTGGTTTATCAAAAAAAGCAATATAGTAGCAGAAGAGCTCAAACAGGTTTATACACATAGACATATTTCTGTTATCATACAAGAATGTGATGCATTTTACTCTGTAATAGAATATTTCAACTTTTATTTTTTTATCTTAATCATTGCGTCTGAAATCATTTTAACACTGAAATTTTGAAAGTGTTAATACAGTACCAATAAAGTGCAAATTATTAGTTATTATAAGCAGTCACTTGCGGTGCTTTGAGGGCTGATTAAAATAGTGGAAGGCTCATTTGTGTATTTATTTGTTTAAAGGGAGAGTGTGCAATAATGAATATAGATATATCATGTCAATGTGCCAGATTCAACCTACCACTTCCCCCGTAAGATTAAAACTTCCTGAAAGAAAGCATGTTTGTTTGCAAAAAATGTTGCTGCAAGTTTCCAAACTTGAAAGCCAGGAGATGCTTCTTTCCTAATCCAGTGGTGTAAGAGCAATGAAAAAACTGAAATGAACTGATTAGCAACACACGAAAGCTTTGTGTGCATGTGTAAGAGTGAAGGACGACGACAAGAGCCACAGACGATTAATCTGAACCTACAACCTTTATTGGAACGGTTAAGGTGAGCAGATTTCAGAGTCAGGAATGGGGGGAAGGTGAATGATGGTGGAGCATAATCATCAGAGAGGAAGTGAGTGGAAAAAGGAAAGGCGAGCAAAAAGGTCGAGGGGAGCAAACAGAGAGTGGGCAGCGGTACTTTCTCTGTGCAGAGCCATGCAGCCAACAGTATTCACGGGTCTCTGAAAGGCTTTTCACACTTGTATGAGATCTGCCGGGGATCCCCTCGGGTGATCCCATCGCCAAGAGGCAGAGAGGGAGACGGCTCCCAGCGAGTGAAGCTGCGGACTTGGCCACATGACTAGGAATCAGGAGAAATTCACAGATGATGACAATGACAGGAATGAAATAGCATTTATTTGTGTGTTTTTAGTGCTTTTCCTTTAAAGTGAAACATTGGAAGTCCTTTCTCTTTTCCGGTTTCCACTCAAGTGTTTAGGCATTTTCCACTTACAAGGACAGTTGATCCTCTTGAGCTCGTTCTTTATTTTATTATTATTATTTTTTTCCCCTCCAGGGGGTCTTTCTAGTGGGCTCTAGTGTCCCTTTTATGACAGTAGGCTGACAGGAAATGGGGAAGGAGAGGGGGGAAGACGTGCGGCAAATGTCAGTGGGGTCCGGGAATCGAACCCGCCACAGCCGCGTTGAGGACTCAAGGCCTCCAAATGTGGGTTGGGCTATCCCCTACGCCACCACAGCACGCCCAACTCGTTCTTTAGTTATTACGATTTTAATTGCACATGTGATTGCAAAGGTCCTTTTGCGTCTACCATGAGTGTCTAAGACCCCATCAAGATTCTGGAAATACTAACTTCCAGACATTTGTGAGTTTGGAAGACCAAATATAAGGGGCTGGAATTTGGCAGAGACTAATTGAAGTCGGGGTTGGAAGACACACATTCTTTATGCTGCAACTCTCAGAGGTGACAATACAGAAGGGTGTTCACATTTACACATTAAAGTTCAGGCGTTGAGCGGGAGGATTAGAGATGCACCTGTGAGAGTCCTGTGACGATTCTGATTTTCCACTTTTGGAAATCTTGAAGTTGGCTCTGACTTCTCCTTAGGAACAACAACATTAAAGGATGACCGAATGGCACTGGAAATCTTTTCCAATTTAATCTTCCTCATGAGATAGCGCTATGGTGCAGTGATTTGTATTTAGGAAATAATGTAAGATGAAAGACAACCTGAAATTAAAATGACTTTGTCTGGTAATAAATGGACTGGCGTATCAAACGCAAATCTTTTTTTTTGTTTTGTTTATTGCACCAAGAATACAGCAGGATCAGATCGGATCAAAATGACTAATTGTGTCACCAACAAGGTTTTACTATAATTTTAAAAACAGAAATATTAATGAATTCAGATTTTAAACTATCTTAAGTATGCTATGGTAGCGATTAGCACGCTTGCATTACATAACCAGCAGAATTAGCATGTATTCCTTAGAGAATCTATATCCTCAACCTGAGATTTCTAAATGCGTTCAGCATTCCTGCTCTCTGGTGAAACTGTTGCTCCCTGGCTGCCTGAATGAACCTTCTCCAGATGTCAGGGACAAGACTGTTTACTCAAAATATCTTCTCACATATCTGTGCTTCCTCTGACTATGATTTTAAGTGCCTTAATGATACAAAATTTAGATAGCTGTGAGTACCTCCAGATATGGCGGGTGTCCTGAGCCGGAAAAATATCTGGATTTTGAAGTATCTGTCTGGTCTCAGGCTGGTTTGACTGATTCAGGTCACCAGCCTGATTCGACGCAGCCGATTTTCTTTTTCTTGGTGCATTTCTAATGAGGACAGAGGAGCTAAAACACACTACCTCAGTCTGATTAGGGCATGAAGTAAACAGATGTGAAACCATGCTAACACACATAATTATCCCAAAGCCTTTGAAAATACCTCCATCAGTTTATCGATAATTCAATTCACACATAACTGTTTGCACAACCAATGAGTGCCTCCTTATTACTTCATCTGGTTAAAAATAGAAATCACATTCCAGTGTCCAGCACGTTTGCCATTCTGTTGCAACATTTTGGCTCAGTTTAATCCACTTCTCAGGACTCGCCTGCAGCTGTGCCCTCTGCTATGGCAATCTGCAACACTTGAAGCAAAAAAACAAAAAAAAAAACCACCCAAAAAAATGTCCATGCATGACTTTTCAGTAATATTGACCCCTGGTTTTCCTTTCAGTAGATGCATCTCCTTTATGTTTTCCTTTAATCTGCAGGTCTTAGCGTGTATTTTAAATCACATTCCTTTAATAGCTATACAATCAGACAACACACTGAAATCTCTCTATCATCAACAAACCTTCGCATGAACTGATCTATAGAAATATTCATTATTTTCTTGATGCAATATGCTTGTGGCAAGCTGCTACGCTATGATAAAAAATACTGAATCGGTTCACTGACATTATGGATTTGTTGGGAAGAAAAAAAAAAAAGCAAGACGCTCAACTTGGACCTTCCTTCCCTCTCTGATGCTCAGTATTAGCCAACACTACCATGGAGTCTCATCTGTGGCGGCGTTGCTGTGAAGCAGTCGGTGTTGTCTGGCTGGGTGCAACAAGGAGAAAATCTGCGTCCTCACTCCATGAAAGGCTGAGGACAGGAACAAGGGTGGATTTTTACACTGGAGAGGGGAGGTCAGTCTGTTTTAATTCTCCAACAACAACAAAATAATGCAGGAAAAGGTGCGTCGCTGTCTTTTACTTTATCCTCATACAAGAAAAATGGTTGTTTGTTGCAAAAATGTTATTATAAAGTCAATGGACGGGATAGCTCTTCAGTAGCATTTTTGATTCCAGTTCCATAGACACGATAAAACTAAGATCCCCAACTGCCCCAAAGTACACACACACACACACACACACACGCACGCACACACGCAACCGCACACACACACCCCCACGCGCATCTACACATCACCACACCTCTGTCACTTGTCCTGCTGTTCTGATTGGTCAGGGGCGCCATCTGTTGGCGGAAACAATCAGCCTGGCATGTTGATGGTTTTCGCTGTGTAATTCTGGAAGAGGGGCTGCAGGAACATGCCCAACGTGCCGAACACGCAAACAAACACAAAGATCCAGAGAAAGAGGCGATCGATCACCATAGCAACATACTTCCAGTCCTCGCTCACCTGTGGATCAGATGGGAAGGGGGACGGACGATAAAAAAGGGTGTGAGGAGTGGGGCAAACAGAAAGATTAATGTCAGCATTGTAGAGTGAGAAGATAAATGTGTTGCATACATAGAGCAGCATGTGCTATACTCTCCAGTTTTCAGTAACTTTGTTTACATTCAAAAATTAAATATTAGTGTTCAATCTAAATTTGTAGCAAAGAAAGAATAGAAAAATCAAAGAAAACAAGAAAGAAAGAAAGAAAGATTAAATAAATAAATCCCTAAATATAAATATTTCCCTTTTTTGACTTCCACAGATTGTGCAGAAACCTTCCAAAATGACAACTTGTCTAGAGGTCTGGGATTCTTTTCCTGACATATCTTTCACATCTTCAACTTTCATATTCTCACCTGCCACGTTGCAATTTGATCCATTACATAAGTGCTCCATATTTTACTCTGTGACCTTTACACTGTACGGAAAGCGTCTTCGCGCTTTTCTTTTTGACTTTTTTCCTTCGCTTTTCCCACTTCTATTACATTTCTTCACACTGAAATCCCCTTTGGGTTTATCTGCTGGCTTTACGAACAAGATCATAAATGTGACATCCAGCTCAACAGCCTTTGGCAGAAGCCAGAGGAAATGTTTGACCTTTCTAAAATGCAAATCTGAAATTTTAATTGCAAAAGTATTCATAACCTTTCAACTTTTTTACATTTTGTCATATTATAACCCACACTTGAATGCATTATTTTATGTGACAGACCAATCCACAACGACGCATTAAGGAAAAGACCAGGTCATGCTTTGTATTACCCTTTATGAAGTAGTATTTTGTAGAACCTCTTGCTACAATTACAGCAACCAGTATATATATATATATATATTATTTATTTATTTTTTTTGTCTCTACCAGCTTTGCTCATCTAGAGAGTAAAATCTTTGCACATTCTTCTTTCTAAAACAGCTCAAGCTCAGACGGATGGGTTGGCGAGAGCCTCTGAACAGCAGTTTTTAAGTCTGACCACAGATTCCCAATTGGATTTAGGTTTGGACAAAAACCACATTAAGACACTAAACATGCTCTGATCTGATCTAACCCTCTCCATCGTTGCTCCAGTTGTATGTTTGGGGCGAATGCCTGCTGGAAGTGGAACCTCCCTCCCAGTCTTCTGCAGCCTCCGACATCCTTCCCAAAGAAATGCATCACAATAGCATGAAACCCCCTGCACCATGATTCACCATGGGAATGGTGTGTTCAAGGTGATTTGAGGTGTTAGATTTTTCTCCACACATTTTTATATTTTTTTTTAGATTCAGTTTAGATCTCATCTTCATTCACATTTGCCATGTATCTTAGATGGCTCGTGGGAAACTGCTAGTAAATATTCCCATAGATTTCCCCTCCTGAGCTGTGGCTCTCTTTAGTGATCAGCTAGTTTAGATTTGGAGTCTGTGGCATTTCGTCTGTGTGTTTTACGCAACATCAGAATATAATTTCTCCGACAGAATGACATGAATTGTACAAGGCTTTTTAAAAAGCCATATCAGTTTACCTGCAAATTATGAGTTTCAGTTGTAAAGAGTGATAATTTTTTTTCTCTGTGTTTTGTAAATATGGGAAGGATTCACTCAACTAGCACCTTTCTAGAGAAGATGCTATTTTTTTTCATTTGTACAACTTTGACAAATTTAGAAACTGAGCTAAAAACAAACAAACCCAATACCGATTCATTTTGTATATAAAAACAATAGTCATATTTATAACTGTTAATTAAATAAATTCACATTTGTGCATGTCAAAAATCAGAAAAGGTTTGAGAGGCAAGAAGGGTTTATGGAGCCACTTTATTTATTAGGGAATGTATTTTACTGCTCCTGTTCTGATGTGGGATGTTGCTTTGTTGCTGTGTTTAATTTGCAAAAGGTTGTCTATTAACACCAAGTAAAAGACCAGAATCCAGCGTTCTGTCATCTCTGTCTGTCGGCTCCCCTTTCTGAAGTCAGGCGCAGGGTTAATGGAGGTGAGTGGTTAATGTGAGTTGAGACTCTTTCTGGCACACAGCTCTAATGAGGTTCGACTCGGGTCGAGGAGGAGGAGAGGAAGGTAAGAGACCCAGGAGATGGAGGACACAGAGAGGGTGCTGACATTTGAACCCTGTGATGATAACTTGAGGAGGGGAGCAGAGGAGAGAGGACAAGCGAAGGGGGCGGGGGGAGGGGAAACTGAAAAATTACACACTGGGCCAAGAGAGGAAGGATTTGAACTCAGTTTTCATGGCTACAGAAAAGAAACAATGTTTGTGATGGACCGAATCAGAACAAATTGTAAACTCCTGTATTCTTTTCTATGTTTCCAGGTAAAAAGCAGTACAAAAAAACCAAACAAACAAAAAAAAAACATTACACCCTCACTCCTCCATCTCAGTGCCTCGGCTTTTTCCCACTTCTTTATGCACACGTCATGCTGCTGCTATTATTACATACTGCGCTGGATAGTCGCTGGGCTGCGGCTGCATCATCAGATCTGTCTGCTCTGCTGCTGGTCCGTTCCAGCAACCCGTGCATTTTCAGAAGGCAGAGTTAAATGACGGAGCTGAGCAGCCACACAACACGATATGGCACTCATCTGAGCAGCTCAGGAAACCATAATGGCTGGTAATGTACTTGGATAAAAGACAATGACTCACTGCTAAGCCGATCCACACACAGCCACGAGGAGTTAAATCAGAGTAACACTCAGGCGAGCTGACAGCATCGGCAGAAACTGTCATCACAGGCCATGTGTTGGCAAAGCAATTAGCCGGAGGAAATTTGCACGGCACCAAGAAGCAGCTTATCAGAAAATCAGCTTACTCAGGAGGCAAGAGAAACAGGTTCTTAAAGCTGAACATAAAGAATAAAGATTTTATTCATTTGAAGAAAAGATATAATAAAATATTTTACTGCAGTAGTCTCTTCTACAGGTTTTATGAAATATTTATGAATTGTTGAGCAGATTAGGAACCTCCTGTTTATGTTGGGATGAAAATGATAAGCATGCTAAAACTGCGTTGATAAGGCATGGGCCACTTTAGGATGCCGACGATGTCAGAGGTCCTGAATACCGATACAGCAGTTTTGATTTATTCTAAACAGACTCATATACATTTAAAAGAACAGTAAATGTAAATTCATTTCCTTGATGCCATTGATGCATTTTTTTTTTACCACAAGCAAAATTGTAACATGTTGTAGTGAACAATGCAGGGTAAATGTCTTTGTAAAGCTCACACATGATGTGTGCAATAAAATTAAGATCGGTCTGTTTTAGCAAAAATATTTTTTGTCTCCAGTCTTTCTCAATCTGTCTAAAGGGTAAATTGCAAACATAATCAAAGGAAAGATAGGAATATATTATGAAAATATGTCTCTTCTCCAAATCACAATATTAACAATTCAAATTGAAATAAAAAAATGATGCATCTAGTCACTAAAAGAACTATTAGTTAAACTGATACAATTAATAGCAATATAATGATTTTTTTCTCTTTTTTTTTGAAAGAACAGGGAAGATGGTGAGAAGTAATGAGAAGACAGTGGACAGTCCTAGAAGAAAATCTTTTGCACAGACCACAAAGAATTGAAAAGGCCAAATAACTAATTGAAATGGCCAAGTCAAAGTCCAGACCTAAACAAACCCACATGAAATCTGTGGCGAACCTTGAAAGTTGATGTTCACAGAGATTTCATCCAATCTGTGTTATGGTCCAAAGAACATAAATGACTAGTTGCATTCATGTTCCTGTTTTGTTTATTGTTTATTTGCTGATATGTTCTAGTTTATCCCTTTTGCTACTTTATTGTTTTTCAGCATTTGTGCTTTGGAGTTGTTACTTTAGATTAGTCTTCTTTGTTTACTGTCTATATTGGTTTCAGGTCTCTTCTCCCCTTGTCTTTCTCTCTGCTTTGTTCATATTTCGTCTTTCCGTCTCCTTGGTATCTTGCTGCTCTGCCCAGCAGCTTCACATCTCTTAGTTCTCCAGCTGCCTTCATTTACCTCTTATTCGTCCATCTGCTTTCTTGCCACTCACTTCACTTCCTCAGTATATTTCTGCTCCCTGGTTTCCTTTGTTCTTTACAGGCTCCTTCCACTGCACTTCTATTATCTCCTTGTCATCCCGTAGCATTGCTGTTTCACCTTTTGTAAAGTATTTTCCTTACCTTCCTTAAATACCTCCTGCCTACAACCTTGACAATCTGACTTAGATTTCAGTCTCTAGATGCAGGTAGACACATTGAAAGACTCTGCAGTGAAAGGTGGTTGCACGAAATATTAACTCTGAGGAGGCGACCATAACCAGGAGTCCAATGTTTCGAATTTTTATGTGTAAAAAAAAAAACCACATTGTGCTTGTAAACGTTTCACCACTCAACAACTAGTCACTGTTTGGTTCTATAGAAATATTACAAAATCATAACAGCAGCAATTGATGTTTTGTGCTTGTAGCATAAAAAAATGTGAAAAAGCTCAGGGAGTATAATTTTGCACCACACAGAAAAGTGAGGTAGGAAACCTAAGAAGCTGATGTCAGTTCACTAATTAGCCAAGTTATTTCCCACAATCAGCATCAGACTGTTAATGACACACAGGCTATTGTTTTACAGTTTCTTACCAACACAGTCTTTTAATGTTCGGAAACTGCAATATTTTGACGGCTGATGCTTCTCTGGTATTAAGGTTGTGAATGGTCGATCCATTGCTTTTGATCATTGCTTGCTTTTGACCATTTTACTCAGCTGACTGACCGCTACGGATCGGGATTGGGCAGAGCAACACTTTACTGTGTAGTCCTCAAACCAACAAGAATTTGAAGAGGATGCAACTTTTTTAGAAGGGGTTAAAACAGTGATGCTCTAAATAAAAAAAAAATCAAAGACAAAGAATACTTGAAACTGAAAAATCCCATGCCCATTTATATTCAAAAGAATGTGGAAAATGTAATACTTACACTCTGATCGTCATCTTCGCTCTTCATGTGGTTGGCGATGAAGCGAACTCCTTCCACTGCCTCATCAAATCCTGGACAGGCTTGAGCCAGCAAGGCCTGAGTCAAAGCCGGACCTCCAGCTGCCTGCTTCCCCCGGGGCAGGTTTCCAGAACTGCCCTCCCGGCCCTCCCTCACTCTGTTCAGACCATCCATTGATCCCCCTCCGGCACCCACCAGTTCCCCTCCAAACTGTTTGACGGACGCCCGGTTCACGTAGCACGTGCAAGGGTCCCCGTCGTCCTTCCCAAAAACAGACGATGAGGTCCCACCTCCGTTTCCACCACCGCCACCGAGCCCGAGGCCAACCATCAGGGCCGCTGGCTCCCCGCTGCGCCCGCCCTCCTTCTGCTCCTGCGCTCGCCTTCGCTGGCGTAGCCGCTGGCGCTCGCTGCTGTTCCTTGGCTGTCGCATGAAGAGCAGGGCGGGAAGCTTGTTGAGGAACACCAGCTTAACCCAGGGAGGCATGGTGTGCGTGGTGGGTGAGCGGTGGTGGACGTTGAGCACACACACACTGGTAACTATGGAAAACGTGACCAGAACCATGGTGAACATCAAATACTTCCCCACCAGAGGAACGTCCAGTGAAGTTGGTGGGACGATCTTGGAGATCAGCAGCAGGAAGACGGTGAGCGCGAGCAGCACGGAGATGCACAGCGTCATCTTCTCTCCGCAGTCGGACGGCAGGTAGAAGACCAGGATGGCCAGTGAAGTGATGAGCACACAAGGTATGATGAGGTTGATGGTGTAAAACAGCGGCTTCCTGCGAATGATGAAGTCGTACGTGATGTCCACGTAGGTGGGGTCAGCCGGGTTCTCGTTTCGCCGACCCGGCAGGGCAATGATGTCCCATTCTCCGCTGGGCGTGAAGTCATCCATGCTGGCCACGTCGGCGCGAAGCACAAGATCTATTTCCGTGCGGTCGTAGGTCCAGGAACGAAACCTCAGAGTGCAGTTCTGCTGGTCGAACGGGAAGTGCTTCACCTCAATCTTACAGGCTGATTTATAGATGGCTGGAGGCAACCAGAAGATGCTGCCATCATAGGACACCACCGCGTTAGAGTAGAAGGATACCTCATAGACCCCGTCAGCACTATGGGAGAGAAGACAAAAAGAAAGAAAAGGATTAAAGAAAAGGATAAAGGTATTAAATGAATAGATGCTTCCGACAGGAAACAAAGTTCATTGATGGGATGAATTTAAAAAGATCTGCTTAAGACAAACTCGTTAGTTTGGAGTGACCTAAAGACATTTAAACTCAGATTTGGGGATAAATGTGATGCAAGAAAAGTAACCGTTTTTATTTTTATTTTCCTGTTCTGTCAAGAGCGTTAACTCAAAAATAATTCTGAATCTGCAAACAATATCTCTGATGCTGTTATACAGCGAAATAATCCCTTTGCTCAAGAAAGCGACAGCGGCTGAGAATTGGGGATTAGCATGCTGGCCTGGGGTACACAGGATTATCAGGATCACTTTATCCAGAGTGAGGTGGGTCAGTGATCTTTTAATCATCACTACAGTAACGAAAGAAGAGAAGGTCACACAGATCTCTGTTCTCTGATGAGCTGATTTGCAAACCATAGGCTGACACGGAGTTTCCACTGCACTGACACAAGCCGTCTGCGGCATCCTAAATGTCTTCAGACACGCAAGCAAACCCTCTTCAAGCTGTGATGAGGTTTGTTTCATCCACAGCAATGCAGCTCTGATGCACTGCTCATCAATATGCATGATTATCAATATGCATAATTATCAATTTTTGTCAGAAATAAGTGACCAAAGCAGTGTTTTCCTTCCTCTTCCCACATTACGTAGATTACTCTGATACAGCCACAATTAAACATGTTTAATCAATATATTATAAAAACACAAAAATACAGTGTTCAGTCATAAGATCTGAGAATGTATGTACTCTTCAACTGTCTTTGTACACTTTAATATGTTCTGGCTTTATGAAAGCCTTTACAGCCCAGCTGCAGCTTAAGGTAAATATTAGACGATACAGAGCCATAGAACAAAAAAATATAACAAAACATCTTCAGACATACATATATAGTGCCCTTGTGCAACTCCTTTGTGAAACCCATCTTTGGAGGTATTTCTCTACCAGCTTTCCACATGGAAAAAAACAAACTTTCTTTTTTCTCCATTTCTCTTCTTTGGACTTTATATTCGGCCCAGTCTCCAGTCTGTGGAGACTCGATTAGCTTTTCTTCCATATTTACCCTCTATTTCGCTTTTCTAGCTAGTTTCCCTAGCTAGAAAACAAAACAAATCATCTCCACAGCATTATTCCACCACCTCTGTGTTTCATGGTGTGTTAGTTGCAGTGTCGCTTTCTAGCTCATGCTTCAACTGTAACACCTTCTTCCACATATTTACTTTGTCCCTTCATGGTTTATGATAAACTACAAGACTTCCTAAATGCCCTCTCACATCAATGTTTTTCTTCTTCTTACTCTTCCTTTAAAGCCAGATTAGTGACATACACAACCAATAGTTGTCCCGTTGATGGTTTCTCCCTGCTGAGCTGTGGATCTCTGCAGTTCCTCCAGAGTAACCAAAAGCCTCTTGACTGCTTCTCTACTTTATGTTCTTCTTGCCACAACCTTATCGTTGACCTCTCCAGGGTCATCCTCACTTATTTGTTCAACTATGCTCGCTATCAAACTCCACACAACAGCCGTATGTAGGCTGAGACTGAACTACACAGAGATGGACTCTGAAGGCAATCGGGTGCATTGGACTTTATTTAGGGGTAACACCGAAAAGGGGCCCGAATGTTAAGCCTTCTTTTCTGAAACTTGTGATAACCTGACAATATGTGCAACGTTTTGAGGAGTGTGAAGACTTTTACATGATTGTATGTGACATCTGCTGCATGTTTGTTCCTCCACAGGAAGTCAGTGTGCAGTGAAGATGATTAAATCTTTCAGACATGTCTGCGGTGGTGGAGCAGCATGGTAGCATGAGCAACAAGAGGAGATTCTAGTTGACATATTCAGTCGTGTGTCGCGAACTTCAACGTATCACCCGCTTAAAATTACTATTTAATTGCCGCTTTCACGTTAAGAATCTCATGATAGCGGCTGGATGACCCTGAACAGAGAACCGGCTTGGAACATGGTCAGGAAAAAGGAAATCCACATGTCTTCACTGGGTATCTTGCGGGGCATTCATGTGTCAGTTTATCTTTTCTAAGTGAGGCCGAGAGCATGAGAGGGTGACTCACTTGTTGTAGAGGACCACGTCAGGAAGCCAGATGTGTTTTGAGGGCAGCCTGACCTTCAACATTCCATCGAACTCCTCGGGGACCCAAGTCAGCCGATAGTCCTGCCACTCCTGAGGGCCGACGGAAACAACACGCTGAGTCACTCATTTGCTGATCACACAGCAGCAAGAAGACAGCTGCTGAGAATTTGCTTTTCATTTCTTACAAGTCGATGGAAAAGATGTGTGTACGCCCTGGTTTGTACACGCCTTTCCAATTTTCATGTTAAAATATATTTAAATTGTTGTTTGAGTGAATATCGGCAAACCTATCCTCTTTGTTTGACTCTGTTGTGCAGTTATCGATGTCCCCACACTGAAACCTGTGCAGTTGCTACGACACCGAGCTTCGGTCCATGCTATACTGTCTGCAGTAGCCGTGAAACACTATAATCATTAGTTTGTTTGGGCTCAGTATGGCTGTCCTCGGCTTTCCGACTTTCTGATGGTGAGGAATGTATCGAGCCCTCATAGTCATTCTATGCTTGACTACCAGTCATAAATCTGCGCCTGCTCAGGTTGCAAGCATTTGTGTGTGTTTGTGTGTCTCACTATGAGGCAGAGACCACAAACTGAAATGTAGAAACCACGGGATGTTTTTTTTTCCTTGATATAAAAGTGGTTTCAACACAACAGAATATATTTTTTAATCACAACGAATCATCTATCCTCAGCATCCTCGTCTAATTCGGAGGTGCCCAAGTCCAGGAAAACAACAGTCCTGGAGCTTTTAGATGAATCCCTTCTCCAACACACCTGAATCAAATGACTGGCTTGTTGCTAGGCCTCTGCAGAGCTGCTGCTGTGATTTGATTCAGATGTGTTCGAGGAGTCATGCATCCAAAAGTTGTAGGGTAGAAGCTCTTCATGACTGGACATGCCTGATCTAGTTGTGTTTATTAAAACAAAAGAGCCAAAAATTCTTCAGATTGCTACAAAAATAATGTTTTCTTAATGTTATTTTGATATTGACGCAGATTTTAGCAATCGTATAATGTAAACACACACCGAATTTACACATTTCAAATGAAATAAAAAAACAACAACTTTGATATTGTTCGATCTGCTCTGTTCTACAGAGTCATAGTTTATACACCCTACTAGCAGTATTTAAAGAAAATATTGCTACAATCAGAACTGTCCTAATCAGTGTACATAAACAAAACCCCCAGCATGTCTGTCTGAAAGTAACTGCAGACAAATTTTCACAGAGCTCTGCACCCAAGTTAAATTTACTTCATCCTCAGCAGAGCGAACACAGATGGCATGCAAAACCTTCCACTGTGGGCTGCTGGGTGGAGAGCAGATCCACTTTGCGACACACAAATGGACTGCAAAGATGAAGACATGACGTAGCGTTCTACAGCATCTATCACTTCATTTGTAAACGTACAGTTAAGAAGTATTTTGTCTCTCAAATGATGACTTAATTTATTGAAGGAACTAACATTATATCTAGAGCAACCTGGCTCCACTTCACTATGCTGTATGGGTATGAAGGAGAAAGGTTTAATCATTGTTACTTTGTGCCATATTCAGTAGCAATCAAGTTCTTCACAGTTTAAAATCTCAAATTACTTGTTTGCCTTTGTTGTTTTCACTGCTAATCTCACGGTGAGGCTTTATTTGCATGTCCCCGCTTAGCCCCACCAACAGGTCAGGGGGAGTAAAGTGAAGCATAAAATTGAATTTTTCTGCCCTTCTCTCTGTTTTTGTGTGGATGAAAACATTACTGGAAATGTTTCCATATGGACAGGACCCAAAACACTTTTTTTTGCTGCTGTATTAATTGTTTTTTGCCTCGGTGTGTGTTTGGTGAGGTGGCTGGATGTGATGAGGCGTGTGAAGTCTCACCTGTGTCAGCCAGACATTGGTGGTCATCACCTGCTCTCTTTCATGCTGAAAGACAACACAAAAACACATTTAAGCAATGAAATCATTGTCATCCTTCTGTGATTGGGGGAGCTTTTCAAATTCCTTCTGTGATTGGGGAAGCTTTTCAAATTGTGTGCAACTGCAAAGTATTTTTTTAGGTTTTCCTCCAGTGAGCCAGACTTTTTTTTTTGTAATTTTTTAAGGTGTTTTTGTTTAAAGGTTTCCCAAACGTTCTGAAGTTTATTCTTTCAATTTAGGGGAAAAGAATACATGAGGAGCTTGACTAATTATGTTAGATTCATTATAGCATATTTAGCAGACCTCTCTCTACAAAACAGCAAAGAACCAACAGATGACCTGATTATGCCACTTGAGTAAAATTCCTACAGTCTTAAGTCTCAGTGCTAGAAGCACCAAACGTTTAGAGATAAAAAAACAAAACAAAAACAAGTCTCAAGAAAACTTAATCAAGGCCATTTTAAAAGCGTTACGAGTTCGGCTGTCAAGAAATTAAGATGGCTCAAGATTTTGCACACCTGTGTCCTCACATGTTTATGCTTTTAGACAACTCTCTGCAGTTTTTACTCAAAAACCATCTGGGTCTAACTCTGTACAGAAAGGCCTTCACCTTCCTCACATTGAGACATGGCGGTGGCTGCATTCTGGTGTGGGGACAGGTGAGCTCATGGGAAGACGGATGAAGCTAAATACAGAGCCTTTTTTAAAAAGAAAACCTGACAATCTGATCTGTAAGAAGGCCCCGAGGTTAAACAAAAATGCATGCCACACTTTTCAGGGTTTTGTGTAGAAGGAAAAGCTTTCATTTAGTCAGGTATCCTCAGCACTGCTTGGTTTTAGTCCTTTTCCTAATCTCCCCAAGGAAATGAAACACAACCTGTAACTCTACAAAACGTAGAACACACTGAGACAAAGTCGCACTGATACTCACCACACTGATGAGTTGGGCCAACGACACCATCAGCTGCACGGTTACCAGCTCAGAGCCATTAGTGGCGGGTCGGATCAGCTTGTTGTAATGCGCCGGGTTTAGGAGATGCTCCACCAGCCGCTCCTCTGTGTCTGCCCCCAGGCCGACTGCAATGAGAGCACGCCATCGTCATCAAAGAAAGTTGCACCCATCTGTGTGTCTCCCAGCATTTTCCTTTTCCAAGATATTTCTCATGCTGGAATACGTTCCAAGCGCGCGGAGCAGAAAATCAGCTGTGCTGCCGCGTTCCCCTGTTTAGCCCATGCTCTCGCTGCCAGCATTCAGAGCTTCATGGCTGCACATGTTCACTGAGAGAGCAAAGATTTTTAGCATGGCGTTACGGATCGCTGCCAGCTCGAGCGTGTCGGCACGGCTCGGTGGAGACTTCTTACAAGATCTGACATCATAAGAATGAGTCAACCAGTCTGACTGTCTCTATCGCTCTCCTAGTTGCCTCGACTCTGTCTCGGTCTATTCCTGTACGGTGGTGAACGTCTCCTCAACTGCCAACTCTGGTTTAGCTTTGGGATTTTTGTCACTCCATCCCTCCCTTCTGTCTGCCTCCATCCCTCCATCTGCAGCTGCGAGCGGTCAAATTTAAACAGAGCTGTCAGACAAACACTGACAACTGATGGGTGCTGTTGTGTGTTTTTTTTTTTTTTTTTTGAGTCAGGACACAATGAATAGGGGGAACAACTGTTGTGTCTTTCCTTCTTCCTATGTGAATCCGTCCTTTTTTCACTCCATGCCTGTTAGCCATCTGCTCGCTGCACATTACCTCACACGTTCCTATCGAAGATAAACACAGGCTGCTCGCTGCGAACTCAGCATATTCACACATGCTCTTTTCCAGATTACTAAGAGTGCAACGTGTTTATGGCAAAATGCTATCTGCAAAGGCTTCTGGGGTTGGATGCTTTTACTTTGATGTTTATTATTATTAGCTTTATTGTTTTTCATTTCGTTCATTTGGTAGTTTTATGTAGCCTATATACATTTTATATGTAGCAGACTTGGCAAATTTGCAAGGACGATCCCTAGAAGGGCCTTTGCATAAATAATTATTAAAACACACAATGTTTCATATTTTAATGCTTTCATTGTTGTATAACTTACTTTATCCTCTTTGTTTTATTTAGAATCTGCTGCTGTTACAAGTGGCTATCAGTTATTAATAATTAAAAAAAAGACATGTAAATGTACGTAAATGGCATTTTCATGCAAAAATAATGAGGTAAAGATTAGTCTGACTGCGGTGGACTTTAGGTAAGACACTGACTACTTTTTTGTTCGCTGCACAACTCAAATTTAAATCAAATCAGACATTATTTGTAAAACACTTATTCGGATGACGAGTGTATGTAGAAACGCTAGATTAAGACTGTTGACCAGATAAAAAAAAACAAAGATAAAACATTGAATAAATCAACTTTACATGATGTAGAACTGAAGAAAACACATGGAAATAAGTGAAACAACCAAAAATATGTAAAGTAGACGGCAGCGATCAAAGCAAAATTAACCATGCAAACCAGATGAGCAAACGGACAACTTGAGATAAACTTAAATGAACTAAAAGACAGAAACCCAAACTAAAACCTCCAGATCGTCTCCCTGCCCTCCTCCTCTGTCTCCCTGCCCTCCCCTCCTGTACTCCTGTGTTCACTGAGCAGGAATGATGGCCTCTGCAAAATCAATGACGACTCTCTTCATTCTCCGCCAACATGCAACTCCTCCCTCTCTCCTTTCTCTCTCTACAGGTTTTTTTTTTTACCCCTAATCTTTCCATCACTGGAGTCAGCCCACTTCTTGATCTCTCACTGAGCTGATAGACTCCCTCCCTGCCTTCCCTTCATGCTATCTCCATCTCGCTGTCAGTGACAGCCGCTGTCTGTTTATTCGCTCTTCCTTCAGTGATCCACTGTCATCAATACAGCTCCTGTCAGCAGCTGTGTGTAGCACTCACGTTGCTTATTGTGCATGAATATCGGCTATAGGCTCTTTTATATGAGCCTGTTTGTCTGCATATGATCAGGGGGGAAATAAGCATGACTGTCTGTGTCTGAACTATATGAGTTATGTATATTACTCCCAGAAGCTCAAGGCAATAACTTAAAAGAATGAGAGACGGGAAGCAAATGCAGCTCACTTAAACAAAGATGGAAGGAGAGCAGTTCACATCTCAGTAAGCTCATATTTGCTGAAGGTAGTGTTGTCCTCATTGTGGAGCAGTAAGATTTATATTCATATTAAATATAATTCAGGGAACACATGTTGTGTTGAACATAATGGAAGGATGTGTGTGATTCTAATAGTTTGATAAATGTCAGCAAAAAGATTTTCATGGAGTAAGAACAAAAGAATATGTCTGTTTGTTATTGCATGCTGACTTTAATTTGTTTGAAATAGATTTTAGCGATGGAGAATATAAAGATCAAAGTTTAAATCTCAGTTCAGTTTCAAAGTGTTGAGGTGAAACACCAGATTCAGCAGGATGATTTTCTTTAAAAAAAAACAACAGATGTACCCGGTGATGAAAGACCTGCTTGAAAGTCCAGAATAAGTGCTGAATAAATTTACTTTGTTCTAAAGTAAACAGGCTTACTGTACAAAAAAGTCCTGCTTTCTCACTGTTCCTCCAAATGGCTTGGACAGTATTATGAATATTTACATCCTTACAGATTTACTCTTTTGAGATACTTCAATGGTTCCGATCATCAAACAAATTACGATCAGATGCGATAATTTGAGAATAAAGTCTTGTTTTTAAATAATAGGTTTATTTACTGCAGGAGTGCGAGGGGTGGAAAGCTATTCACATCATCCTGGCCACATATAATAAATGTTTAACCAAAAACAGCCAAGAAGCATTTGTGATTTTTTTTGCATTTTTCAGTTTTAGCCTCCTCTTTTGAATTGTTTTGATTCAGCTACATTAAAGGGTTTTTGAACAAGAATAGTCTGTTTAAGGTCATGCCACAACATCCTAAATGGATTTACAGCTAGACTTTGACCAGGCTACTCCAAAGTTGTTGTTTTTTTTTAAAATTATTATTAGAATTAATTGAGCCATTTGGATGTGGACTTGCTGGTGTGATGTGAATCAATGTCCTGCTGCATGACACAAGTGACCCTGAGCTGAAGGTCACAAACCGATGGCTTATGGATTATCTCTCAGGGTTTTCAGCAATAAAGCAAATTTCACAGTTCCATCAATATTCGCTGATATTGTTTCCACTTTCGAAAAAAAAAAGAGAGACTTGTGTTGTCATTCCTTTTGCTCAGTCTCTTTCCTGTCGCAATCATGAACATTGACTGTGTAAGAACACCTGCATGGATCGTTGCACTCTTGGAGTAATTTTCTGGCCACTCCTCTGAAGGTTTCCCACAGTTACAAGTTTTTTATATTTCCAAATATTTAATCTCACGGTTGTTCACTAAAGTCCCAAAACCTTAGAAATAGCTTTGCAGCACTTTTCTGATATGCTGCTTTTTGATGTATTTTGCCCATGTACTCTTAAAGGGGTGATATTATGTACTTTACATTCACATAGTGCCATTTTAATTACTTGGTTTACATTTGAAGCTTTATTTAACTCACCCCGTCCTTTCAGCTTCGATACTTCATGGTTTAAGCTTCACGTGGGCTCAAGATGAAAGTCTAGACTAATATTTTATGGCTCCGGCACCGAGAGCCAAACAGAGAGTCTTTTATCTACGAAACAAGGGCGCAAAAAAAAAAATGTCTGTACGCTCTGACCCGGTCGCCGTCATATGATCTGTGCAGCTCTTCTCATGTGTTTATTAAAGCTTCTGCTCTCTCTCTCTCTGTCTGCATGGAAAACGCTGACCCTGAGAGGCTGTAACGCTGCTCGTCACTCAAAGTTGTATTCTGGTTGTTTTCCAGTGCAAATATTGCAAACTTAATGTGACACGATGAATTTTTCAGCAGGGCTCCCCATTAGAGCGCGGAGCAACGGAAGTGACACACCAGAGGGCGCGTGCCAACCCAGACGCCTACCTCAAAGATCCGGTGAATCAGACGAGACGGTTACATCATGACTACGTAAGGCTGGGTTTTATTAATCTTTGGGTTCTGATGGATTCATTTGATTGGATCTAAACCAGATTGTACAGACACGACCAAGGGAAATGCGTTGAAAATTAGAATGAAAGACTATTTACAGTGATAATTTCTATTTTTACATCCAACTCGTGCATAAAAAAACAAAAAACAAAAGGTTGAGTGAGGAAAAAGGTTGCTTGTTCCTTTCTGTGGACTGCCAAAGAGGCTTTTTGGCTGAGATGTTTGAAGCTGAACTATTCTTAAATGAATAAAATAGAGATACATTGATCGCCTGACAACACCCAATTTGGCTCTGTAGTGGCCAGAGAACAGAGATATTAATATTGATTCACCATCTTGCTTCCACATCGCAGCACTCAGAAACAAAGTCATCCCACTTTGGACAAACTGGAAGCAGAAGCTATATGGTCTTACTAAACTCCGCAGGCAGGAAGAGCGCAGCCTGAGCTATAACTGCTTCTACACTGCTGCAGATGACTGTTGGTCCAATGCACTTCCTTCCACTTAGTCTGAAGTTACCTTTTTATAGAAGCATAAACAGTTCAACCTCTTGGATTGCTGCATTCGCGAGGCCATCTTAAGCCAGCCCTCGTTACAATGAGTTGGTAGTGAATAACTTTTGCATGAAGATAGGGGAGGCGTGTATAAAAATATTCAGTAGGCTATTGCAAAAAAATAAAAACAGAATATGGAGAAGATTTTAGCATAAACCCTTAAACAATTTGGGAATTAAAAACTGTCTTAATAAAAACATTTTATTAAGGCAGTTTTTTAACTTAAAATAACAAACCTGAGAAGCATTTACAAATGCACTAAGTTTCAGCAATGGAGAGGAATAACATTTCTTTAAATCTTAAAGTGTGACAGCCTTCTTCAAGCTGTGTTTAAAATAAGAACTTTTATTTTTTTATGATCACCTATTCTTATGAAGTGGAAAAATAGTCCAAAGTAATGATTATTAAACATTCCTTTCTTGATATTTTTGAATTTGACACCCATATTTAAGTTAAAACATAGAGGCAACACACATTTTTTTCACTAAATACAGCACTTTTTTTCTCTCTCTACTCTTTCAGACTATCTGCACAGGTAGAGCCAGCACACAGCCGCTGAACAGACATACCCCTCACATACCCCTGCAGTTTTAAAAAGCGCTACTTTAGTAAGAATGATCGGCGGTGATTCTGTTTTATTTGAAAGCAAAAGAAACATGAAACAGCCTTCTTTCAGCCAGCTGAGCAGTAGTGTGCAGCGACAAGCAGGGGAGGGTCAACCCTATGCTTCTCTTTGCTACATTAAGGTCAGGAAAAAGCCAATAACGTCTTTAAGTTCAGTTAATCATCAAATGCCAAGAAATGATTACAAAGCCAGTAAAAAGTTACGAATTATCCAGTACTTTTTCTGTTATGTGTCATCAACCACCGGCTCTTCTGCTTGGGGTACAAATATGAAACACCATCATTTCTTATAGCCTGCACTGAATTCTAGTGGCACAACAGGATTAAACTCACCGAGACACGGAGTCTCATTTTATTGCTATTTAGCAAGCAACCACAACGTCTGAGCCGCTTTCATTCATCAGACTTTAACAGAATAAAAGGCCTTGTCCAGACACTCCATCAAGAAAATGGCTTTCTTTGCCAGCAGATCTGTTTTGTTCACGAAAGTAATTAAGTTCACGGTTTGAGTGACCCTACAGCCGTGAACCACTGGGATGAATCAGAACAAATTCAAAGTGCGCCGCTTCACCTGAAACTGCATCAGCAGCAACACAAGGTGAATCTGAAGCTGAAAGGTCTGCTCTTAAAGGCTTGTAAATCTTGCTGCATGTGCAGAGTGCATTAGTACAGTCTGTTTTATTTGTGAGAGAAGCTCACCGGTTTGATGATTGGCCTATAGATTCAAACAGTAGAGCTTATTTCAAGGATTGCAAAAAAAAATACATCACTTAGACTGTATTATGCTGCTCTTGGCAGCTATTATTATGTGCTATCATTTGGATACGTATAAATCTGAGACTGTTGATATGTGCACAAAAGAAGGTGGGAAAAGGAAAAGCAAAGGGGGGAAAGTGCAGTACATGATTCAAAATAAGAGTTTGGAGTCAGTCAGTCCTATTTAATAACTCATGTTCTCTGGAAACCGCTTTATTCTGTGTTTCTTTTATCTTATCTTCTGAGGCAGTAGCTACAATTAATCATCGAGAAGAAGCTAGAAAAGATGGAAAAATCTTGCCTCAGTGTAAGTCCTCATTTTCCTAAATATACACCCACCAGGTCAAAAGTAAAACTCCTAACTTACAAATATATCTAATCTGCCTTTCCTACTTCTTTTTTTAGTAAACCTTCTTTGCTTTCATAAGCTCCAGGGCCATGAACTCGAGCGTTAACATTCTCCCGTACAAATCCAACCCCCTTTTGGGCACTTTCACAGCGTTCTCTAATCATGAATCCTCCTGGCTAATCTGATCCTATAGCTGCCGTTTCCTCCAGAAATATAAAGGCAGAGGAAATAAGCAAGCTAACGGCAGAAAGTGGTAGGCTGTTAGGAAAAAAAGGGACGAAAGGGTGTCATGTTCAAGTGGAGAAGAGACACAGACAAGACAGCCTGAACAATGAAGAAGGGATGTGCAGCTAAACTTCCTACTGTGTTACAAAGCAGAAAATAAGGACGACAGAAACAGCCTCACACTGTGCTCCGCACTCAGCAACTCCTGCATCAGGTCAACTCAGCACCACAAATGTTTTTATTATGCATGGCCTGCTGGGGAAATGACAAGAGACATCCTCCTCACACCAGCGGATGGCTGCATCGTCTCTGCAGTGTCTGAGACAGGTGCTGAAATGTCCTTGAGCATCCTTTGCACGCACAGTCACTGCTTTTGCTAGGGCCTCCGCAGACAACAACTGATCTAAGTTGCATTCCCAGAGTTTGGGTTTTTTACAACTACAGGGCAGAGAAAAAGATCCTTTTTTGTCAAACTTGCATGTATCAGACGATCAAATACATTTGAATGTCAAACAAGAACAATTTGAAAACTTAATTTAAAAACTGCATTTTTCATTTACTCATTTAGGAAGGAAAAAGGTTCCAAATCTACCTGGCCCTAAGTTGTAATTGGCCTCCTGGGTAAATCCTGAAATAATTGTGATTGATCCCTTTTGTTTGGATTCGTTTCACTGTCCACACCCTTTTTTTTAATTAGTAAAGTCAAGAATTAGCTTAAAATGAACCCGTCTGATAACACAAAGTAGAATAAAATATCTTAATAAAACAACTAATCATACTCATATTGGATGAAATCCAAGAACAAATGAAAAAGTTATTGATCTCTATCAGTCTAGAATATGTTACAAAGCTATTTCCAAGCATTTAGGATTCCAGTGAACCAAAGAGAAAGCCATTATTCTCAGATGGGGTAAACACTGAATAGTGGGGAACCTTTGCAGAAGTGACTGATCTACCAAAATATTCTAAGACCGGAGCCATAATTCATCCAGGAGGTCACAAAAGAAGTCAGAACAACAGCTCTGCAGGCCCAACTTGCCTTAGTTAAGGTCAGTGTTCATTATTCCATAATAAGAGACTGGGCAAAAATAAACTCTATTGGAGAAATCTAAGGGGAAAAACAAGGGTAACCAAAATGAAAGCAAAGGTCAGTCTCTAATTTATCAACAAACATCTTAATATCCCCTTTAGGAAAGTATTTTGTGGCACAAAGTGGAACCTTCTGAAACATTTGGATCCTGTTACATCTAAAAAAAATGTCACATTTCAGAAAAATAATTTTAAAACTATGAGTAAACATGGTGGTAGTGTGATGTTCTGGGGTTGCTTGGCTGCTTGAGGGCATGGATGACTTGTAACAAATTGAACAACAATTCCAACTTTCTGCAAGAACATCCTGATGGAGAATGTTTGGCCATCGATTTGTGATCTAAAACTTTTGATGGAACCAAAAATATCTGTAGGGGAAAAATAATTCTTCCCAACAGTGAATATGCATCTTCTCACTCTGTAGTGGGAAAAAAATAAACTGCGTTATTCCAAGCTCACGCTGTGAGCCTGTCTAATTGCATGATCATTCAAGTATGTGTCTGAGCGTTAGTGTGTGTGGACAAAGTTAATGGTCCCTGAGGCTTTTGCTAATCAGATTTCCTCCCTTAAGGCAAGACGACTCATCAGTAGCCCAGCGCTTCTCAGGCTCCTTCAAGTGAAGTTTCACAATGGCTGCATTTTCTCCATCAGGTCAAAGCCCCTGTGTTTAACAGGGCTGGTCAGAAACTGTGACTCAGTTTTGTTTTAGGTCTTTATGTTTTATCCTTGATGAAATTATTGCATCTGAGAAGCAACAACCACAATACTAGATGTATGAAATTGTGCCCACTCTGACCTGTTGCAGCACACTGTCAGTTAGGTAGCAGATTTTCTGCAAACATATTTAATTGAAGCAGTTAAATTATGTTGTACATTTTTGTTTTAAATAAGCACCTTAAATAAGTTTGTGTAAGCACCATTATTTATTCAAGTTTATCATACAAGAATCACAATTATTACTATGAATTAATAATTTAAATAATTACACTTCAACTTTAGTGTTTTTTTTTTGTTTTTTTTGTTTTTACCTTGGATAAAACAAAAAATCAACTTTGTGTGAGGATCTACAGTTTATCACAACATACCACGAGTTTCAAATATGGTAAAAAAAATAATAAAAATCAGTCAGATGTTTGTATGAATTGAAATCCTTTAATGGAGATGCCAGAGTGGATGGAGTTATTTCCAGTCATTCTTTCAAAAATGTTCCCCCTACTGCACCAACTGCTGTGCACTGCCAGTCAGCTGTTTAAAAGAAAACTAATACCACTTCCTTGGACTTTAGGAAAGGACAGCCACAAACTGGAAACTAAGAGGGTCAGCAAACATTGTTATTCGTATAATACTGTTTTAAAAATATAGCTGCCAAGCTATGAGCAGCATGTCTGTTAGCAGGCTGACCATGTGAGCAGACAGCCTGACTAATCTTATGTTATATATTTATTTGAAAACAGTTACCTAATGTGGTAGGTGTTTATTCCACATTTTTTATTCTTTTATATAAATCAAGACAACAACAGATACATCTAGCAAATAATATTTTATGGTCAGAATTTTAATTAAAATTTTTATGTTAATACAACAAAACCATCCAAATGTGGTTATGAAAACCAGGACATGCCTTAAGTTAATGCTTACTTCACTTACAAGTTCCCGAAGGGGCTACCTTAGAATAGAAATAAAATGTCTACATCCTTATTGGCTTAGTTGTATTTTTAAATCTGTCACCAACAATTAAAAGTGTGACAGTAAACACATTGTTTAAAGACACGGTCTTGTGCTACATGTGTGATCATATCTGAGTTTACTGGGATAAACCTGGGCATTGTGTGTACGCGATGAGAAAGGAGAAGTGTCTTGGCACCATATGGTAGCTTTTATGTGTGAAGGCTCTCATATGGGGAGTCTTCACATAATCTGTGTGAAGTTCGAATGTTATGCTTGAGCATTCATTGGTTTTTGTGATGCACTTCCTGCTACTCTTATTGCATATTACAGAAATATGCTTGTTAGGTGACTTGGAGATCCTAGATTGCACTAAAGTTTGAGTTGATGGATGGATGGATGGATGGATGGATGGATGGATGGATGGATGGATGGATGGATGGATGGATGGATGGATGGATGGATGGATGGATGGATGGATGGATGGATGGATGGATGGATGGATGGATGGATGGATGGATGGATGGATGGATGGATGGACAATCTGAACTCTCCTCTGCTGTGTCTCTACTGAGGCTATTGTAATTCAGCCAGCTGATGTCAGATGGAGAACCATTTGAGCAGACATGTAAGCAGAGAGAAATAAGGGTAAATGTCATCCACAAACACACTGAGACTACAGAGACAATTGTGTTAAACATTTCTTGTAATGAGCCAATGTATTGACTTCACACATTTACAGTATGCCTTGCTTTCACCAGGTTGGACCCCCTTCTGCTTTTAGAGAACCTTAATTATTTTTAGCAGCTTTCAGTAAGGTGTTTAAAGCATTCCCCAGAGATTTTGGTCTCTATTGGCATGATAGCCTTACACAGAGGCAGAAAATGTATGTCTGGGAGGAAAACCCTGCACATCCATGATGTGACTCTACCAAAGATGCTCTACTGGGCTGAGATCTGGGGAGGCCATAGGAGTACAGTAAGCTCAATGTCATGCTCATAAAACTTAACTGAAATGATTTGAGCTTTGTTATGTGGTGCATTTGTTAAAGGGAAGAACTGTGGTCAAAACGGGCTGAACATGGTCAGCTACCATACTCAGGTAAACTGAAGTGTTTAAACAATGTTCAATTACTATCAAGAAGCTCAAAGAGTTCAAAAATATATTCTTCACACCATTACTCCACTACCAGTCTGAGCCGTTGATGGAAGGCAGGATAGATCCAAGATTTTATCCTGTTTACACCAAATTATGCAACGATGAAACTGATACACAGACCAGGCAACATTTTCTGCAGTCAGTCTGTGTGAATTGCAATCTCTGTGTCCCATTCTGTGGTCTTCTGCCACTACGGCCCATCTGCTTCAAGGTACCGCGTGTGCTACGTTCAGAGAATGGCTTAGCTGGAACGATATGTTTCCATTACCTTGATTTTTTCAAATGTAGGTGTCATTTAAGCGACATATTTCCTCTTTAATGTACTGTCCTCTATAAACTAGAGAGGATGTTAAGTGAAAATCCAAAGCAAATTCTGAAATACTCAGCCAACCTGGCACCGACTCCACATCAAATGTCGCTTCTATCCTCTTTCTTCCTCAAACTGGTGTTTCAGCGAGCCACATCCACATTCTTCATGTGACTAACTGATTCACAACGTGCTAACAAGCACCTGAACAGGTGTACGTGATGAGAGTATCCACTCAGAGAGTGCCTTCCCTAAAACCAGGAAGAACACATATTTTCCAGTGGATGAATGATAAGTAATTTGTCCTCAGCAGACAGGATGTGGAAGTTGTTTTAGCTCCATGCCTCTCATTAACCTACCCACTCAAATCAAGACCTTGGTGTTAATGAGTGAGAGGGAAAGAGACACAGAGTGGTGAGTGATAACGCAATTTCTTTCACTCAAACTCCCTTTAACATTCATGTGCACTTCTTCAGCTGGATCCAGTATCTTTTTCGTCTTTTTCATTAATTTACAGATAAATAGCTCTTTTATTGAAAAAATATAGATTACCTGCTACTTAGAATACAGACATTGTATTTAACATTACAGGCTTAACTGCTATTCCAAAATATAAAGAATCCAGAAAAATTACTTTCTTAAAAAAAACAACATGAAAAAGCACGACTTTCATTATAATAAGTCTGTACAAACGTATTATCTAATAAACAAAACCGCACATTTGCTGGACTGCGCTCTGATATGGAGTGTGAGGATTATTTCTCTACATCATCGCGCTCGCTGCTGTTACAGGAAAGATGGTGACACGGCAATGAAAGAGTCGTTTTCTCCACCTGCCTCCTCTCCAACATCTCACCGCTCATGTTTGTTTATTTTTAGGCTCGCTCCATCTTTACTTCCAGGATTCCCCCATCATGGCCAAAAACGTAGAGAGTTTTTATGGCTTGACAAGGTGATTAATGTCGCACAGGCGCATCGATGAACGCGGGCAATGGATAGAGAAAGTACTCACCTCCCACAATGGCGAAGAAAGCCAGCAGCAGCCGCGGCGGCAGCTGCCAGCGGTGCATCATCGTGCGCGCTTTGAGCCCGGAAAGGTGTTCACCCGGATGGAGAGGCCACTCCAAGCGCACCCCGCAGTGTTGTTCCCCCGCCTCCTCACGGCTCCGAACCTCTTCTTCACTCCCTACCTGACATGGTGACGTCTCTCCGGGGGTATCTGCTCATTTCCTTCGCCTGTCAGGGAGGGAATTTATAAAAAAAAAAAAAAAAAAAAAAAAGAAATGTGTTCTCGGTGCAGCCGGGTGAGCTGTGCGCAGGGCTGTGGGGTGCTGCTGCTGCTGCTGCTGACCGCGTCGAACGCCGCTTAGAGATGCGACGCGCTGGACAGGCGGGGGCGGGGCGCCGGGCACCATGAAGCGGCAGGGAAGGGAAGATGCACCTCAGAGCTCCACATCAGCCAGCCATGCCAGCGTCTTTGCTCACTCATCTCCATATAATATTAAGCACTCGCAGGCACGAACAGAATGTCCAATATTGACTTTCCAGTGACCTTGTCAAACTAGATGGCATCTTTCCTTTTTTTCTGGCTGCTTCAACTGGGCCAAATGTCTTTTTAAATGTTATCATTTATAAATTACCCTTTTTTTTCTAATCGGCTTGGAATCGAAAACAGGCTTGTTCCATATATACTATATGAGTCTAAATATTGTATAATGTATTTAAGCTTTATGTTTAAGTTTAAACTTATTTTATACCTCTCATGTCGCCCTCTGACGAGATACTGATGCCCATGTCACCCCTATAAGAAACCACCACAGCATTTCTCCATTAGTTTTGCACATCTACAAACCAAAACATTTTCCATTTATTCTTCACAAAACAACTCAGTCAGGCTGGCTGCAGCAGAGCTGTGAGTTCAGAGGTCAAAGTAGTTGAAAAAGTTTTCTGTTCTTCAACAAACCTCTGTCATGAACTGAGATTATTTACTCTATTTAATTTGTTGGGACTCTATGTACAGATTAGGTAAATAGAATTTTACTGGAATTTATTTAAGGGTATTAAATTAAAGAGGGTGAATATAAATTTCATTTTTTGATTTTTTAAATTTATTTATATTTTTTGTAAAAGGTTTTGGAAAAACCACGTGTCCTTTTCCATCTCACCAACATGCACTGCTTTGTGCTTGTCTAAATCTTGATCAAGATTTACTGTCGCATTTTCTATTCCTCTTGTCTAAGGCTACTGATTCAAAGTAACATGTAAAGAAGTTACACAGAAAAGTAGAAAAATTGGAAATATTCAGGAGGAAGAAATGCTAGGACTCCACAAGTGCTTGTCTTCCCCTAACACCCACTCTTCTCTCTTTGCTTTTTTCTCCCTCCCTTCCTGCTAAAAATGAGACTTAATAGTCAGGTCATATTGAAAGAATGAGGGGAGAAATGTCATCAAATTTGCCGGACATGAAAAGGCAAGAGAAGACTCAGGAAGTCAACAGTGTGTTGGAGGAACGTAGGGAAGGACTTAAGGGATGAATAAACTAAGTAAAAAGCAAGATAGAGGGAGGAGGCAGTTGCTGTGGAAACTAAGAAAAGGTCCACCAAGAAGCAGCCTGTTTCTTTTTCATATCTATGTTCATCACACACACAGAGCAGAGGCATGTACAACTAGCACACCATGCACAATTATTCCCATAATATATTCACACACATGTGCACAGAGGAAAACTCTTCCATGGATTCATCTTTAAACCCTCTTCTTACAATCTCATCCATTCCCCCCCGCCTCCGCTCTGCAGTGAATGAGCTGACCTGACAGTGCTCCTCCCCTGCACTGAGTGCAGCTAGTCTCCCCTTGAATTATTTAGAAGCTGGGACCCCCACAAGTGCTTGTCTTCCCCTAACACCCACTCAGACTCCTTCTCTCTTTGCTTTTTTTCCCTCTGTGCCTTCCTGCCCTGCTGTCATTCTGTCTTCGGGTTGCGATTACTTCCTGTGACTCTGTCACAGCTGGGAAACACAACAGACAAATCTCATCATAAGTCACAGACTAATTATTGGAGTGGGATATAATGACACAAAAGAATAGAAAGGGAGAAAAAAGATTTTTATTTTCAGGACAGTTTATTGTTTCTCATTATATATATATATATATATATATATATATATATATATATATATATATATATATATATATATATATATATATATATATATATATATATATATATATATATATATATATATATATTTGGTAAGTCTTAATCTTGAGCTCAGTCGCTGCCAAATCTAGAGTGTTCCTCTGTAGAAATTCTTCAGACAGGCAGCATGGCTCACAGCCCAGGTCAGGCCTTTCTGGGAGCCCCAGTTGAGATGTTTTTGTTTATCTGTAGATTCACTCATTTTAAAATGTTTTCCTGGCCACAGGGCCGCAGTTTGACATTTGAAGGATCATCTTAAAAATTATTTATTTATTTGTTTGCTTGCTTACTTAATTTTTTTTAAACCCTCTTCTTACAATCTCATCCATTCCCCGCCTCTGCTCTGCAGTGAATGTTTTGGTTGTTTTGTACCTGACGCTCAATAGACCAAGATAATTAGACAAACCAGACATCCATTCATACCCACTGCAGGTTTTGTACCAGGATTGGCAAGTGACTTAACCCATTTTCTTTAATCAGAGGCGATCCTACCCTGTTTGACACCATGGGCAAACCACCCTTCCGACGCCCCGATCCCTCCATGAAGTTGCTGACCTGGGGTGTGGGGGTCAAGTATCATAAGTATCATTAGGAATGAAGAAGCACTGGGTGAAATGACACAGAACCGCTCCGGAATAAAGCAGCATTGGTGTGTGATAATGCAAAAATATAGTGCACAGTCCATTGTGTAGGTTTAGAAGTCTGACTCCATGTTACATGCTTACCAATTTTTTGTAGGGGAACAACATTACCCTTAGGGAATTATGTTCAAGATAATAATAAGCGTTAAGACAGTGATAAACTAGAGAGAGAATGCCATTTAGATTTTACAATCTTACCATTGTGCAAAAAAAACCCTCACCACTGTGAGTATTTGCTATAATTTGTTACAATTAAAGCAAGCAACCGTTTTAGACACTAGCAACAGCAGATATCAGCCTAAAATTTGTTTTGTTTGACAAAACCTTTCAAGCAGTGGATGAGTGGAGCTTTAAAGTGCTACTTTTCTAACTTCCTTTTGGATCCAACTTAATATTACTTAAAAAGAAACAATGATAAGGCTACAACAACTTCCTGCTTCCTGCACTCATATTGTGGCACAGTATATTTCACAATATGCTTCGGTGCTAATGCTACATTGCATACAACTAGGACCAACAACTGGGGGTTGACTTTCCCTGGTTAAGTTTTGTATGCTTGCTCTTAAGTTGCTATCACTTTCAGGCACCACAAGGAGGTGCTGTAAGAACCATGTGTCCAGCACCCCAAGCTTCATTTTGGTTTTGCCCTACTTTATAATTTAATTAAGAGAACATACTCAAAACAAGTCAGTGTTGTGTAACCTTGCAATCTGTGACCATCTGAGAAGCAGGATACCAAAGATTTAGAGTCTCTTCCTGACTGTAAAAGATTCGGCTTAAACTGGAGCTAAAACAAGCCGCTTCAGACATGTGTGTTCTGGAGGCAGTCTTGCACTCTGACCCATCAAGGAGGTGTTGCACAACCACTGAAGCGACTCAAAGAGCTGACATTGACAGGAGTGAGCTGGGCAATTTCTAACACTCACATCTCATATTGCAGCGGTTCATTCACAAACCATCCAGGTTTTACTGTGTGGGACCTACAATGCTACTATGACTACAATTATTCTTTTTATACTGCAGCCTATCTCTCCTCCCACTTTCTCCTCCCTCTCATCATTCCCTGTAGAGATGGTGCTACGTCACTCCAACTACTCACCATGGCAACATGGTAATCCCTGAACAGAAATATTCTCGCTGCCTTACTCTCTTTTTTGGAGACACAGAGAAAAAGGAACAACATGTTCACACACACTCACTTACACATGGGTGCACAGTCACGCCTGCACAGTCATGCACACGCTCCGTTAGAGATGATCATGCAACCCAGCGCACTGGTGTTTACTGGTTAAATACATATTACCATAAGCCCATGACTTCGATAATTGTTGAGTATTCTTGCTGACTGTTCATCTGTGTGTGTGTGTTGGTGAGGATCGAAACAGCATCCACTAGAGAGTGGACAATTCAGTCTGCGAGCTCTCAAGTTTGTTAGCGTTGGTTGAATGTGAACCTCAGCAAAACGTCTGCTGAAACATGTTATTAGAAAATATCTCTTGTCAGCCAGCATACATTTATGGGCCTCATATATAAATGAGAACAACCAATAAGAGTCCCAAAAAGGTTTTTTTCCACTGTTTCCATCGTGTCCCTGCAGAGGTTTGCTCACATAGTTTTCAGTGGGATCCAGGTGGCACTTGCTAGAAACACTGAAGGGATCCATGACTTCGCAGAGGTCCAGAGGAGGAATAGATTCTTATATGATGAATGGTTATGGGGGGTGTCAAGTTACAACATACAGTGCAATATAAAGTACAGAGCCTCTGAGTTACAGAAACTTTATTAGACAAAACACATCAACACAAAGACAAACAACAAAATGGGAAAAGAATGGTAAGAAATGAGAAAACAAAAACGACACATGATAGAAATTTAATAATATAGCATCTTTGATACAAAAACATCACTAGTATAAAGTGTTAACAGTGTTTACAGTTTGGTTGCAGCCTACTTTTTTCTTTTAGTTGTGCTTGCTGTTATTTTGCATTCAGGAAAGTTTTTTTTTTTTTTGTATATTTCTTTTTCTCAGTTTTCCAGTGTTTTGCCTGTTATTTCCAACCACAGAGCTCCCATATTAGCAACTTCCTTTTTAGCCTAAACTGCATAGACTTTACTCCAGACATGTTTGCAGAGTTACACATGCCAAAACAGTTTTTTCTGACCATGTTCTGCATTTTAATGAGAACTCCTCAGTTACACTCACTCTAACCATCCAATCAATAATGCTCATTCTCCTGACAGACAAAGAGGCTGGTAAAGGAGTTTTAGGGCAGATCAATAGGCTCATTCACAAGTCAGGATACCTGTACATACTCTAATCAGGCATATTGATCTTGCAGATGGGGCCTAACTGGATATAAGCAAGCTAATTAATTATGTTGTCACTCTTTTTAGAATACTCCTTGAGGATATTACACAGATCTTATAGTGACTACTTTATATACGATTCAATTTGGCATAGAGGTTTGTACGCACCATTAGGGTGGTCAGGTAATGTGATATGAAGATTTTCTGTGAACTTATAGACAAAACAATGAGTTAGATGCAACATAGTGTTGGTTATCTTCCTGTTCAGGTCACGGTTTTACTTTTTGGCAATTTCATAGAAGACACACAAACACCACAGTAAGATGCACTGAATGTAAGTGTCTAACATTGACCACTAGGTGGTGTATTGAGGCAATACAACCCCCGGAGGTGCACTGGATCACTTATAAAGGAGAATATCTTGAAGTCTGTGCACAGATTTATTAAAATGTTTTATTGGAGAGTCATGTGTGCAGTGGCCTGCTAATGCATTTCCTTATATTCCTTGGTCTTTTCATGTTTTAGTGCTGCCGCTGCACTGGATGCTGCAGGGTCATATGTTCTGCTCCTGTGAAAGGCAGCCTGTGAGAGCAGTAGTGATAGACCAGCTCAGGGATGCTGGAAAACACACAGCTGCTCTGATCCAAGGTGTAGCCCAATCCCTTGCTGCTCTTAGTCTGGGCCACAATGATGTGGACACAACTTTGACTGGTCCTGATGGAGCCAAACAAAAACAGAAAAGAGAAACATATAAATAATACATAGTTATGACAACACTCTCAAAAATAAACCCCCCCCACAATTTTACAAGCAGGGGTCTTGAAACGACTGATGTTGTAGACTGGAAACACCATCACTCTCCTAATGAGGCTGTGTCTCTCCTGAGTTCAGTGAATGGTTAAACGGGGTTAATGATGTGAAATCCCAAGTGCATGAGCAGTGTACAACAAATGGGCACTGACGCGCATGAAGACACACTATTACTCAAATCACACACATCCTCTCATTGTCACTGCACGATATAGTCTTGGTATAACTCTGGTAAAAGGAAAAAAACATTAATAATTGTTCCCCTTATATCACATCTAAGGATAACAACTTATTAGAGAAATCTGCTGGTGACTGAAATCAGTCATTTTTCAGCTTGATCAGCCCCGATCTGTGGCTCTTTTTGTTTTCTGACCAGTAAATGCATCACACCTAGGAATTACAAGATCATATCAACGACAAAATTTTTGCAGGGGAGGCTATCACTCAATGAAAACACACTGCTACATTCTCAATACAGACAGAGGTCTTTTTAACACCAGAAAATAGTTTTTTTTAAAAGCCAAGCCAATCAGTCCTTATCATTGACCAGCTGGTGGCTAAAGCAATCCAATTTTTTCTCCAACTAGTGAACGTACAACTAAATCTATTAACTATTGCGCTCTTTAATGAAGACACTGTTACTGAAATAAACAGATACAAAGTTTGCTATTTTCAGTGTCATCAATGTTGCAAACTATTTAATAGAAAACTCTGTGATATGGAAACATGTCTGCGGTTTCTTCAGGCTGTGCTGAAGAGAGCAGGATAAAACAGGAAAACTGAATACAATACAGCAACAATGCTCTATTTTATACTTTTGAGGTCACAAAAACAGTCTGTCATTGAACACAACAGTTTTGCAAATCTTAGTATCTTCAAGTTAAAGCAACAAACTGTAGCTTTTTTAGAATATACACCCAAATACTGCTTTTTAATTACGCCTAATTGGGATGTAAAAGTAATTTCACATGAAAGAAATACTGAAAACAGCTTAAAATGTTAACTCTGCAAAAAAGATAGGTCATTTTAAAACAATCAAAAATGCTCTTCTGCAACTGCTGCTTTGTTAACCTTTTTTCTAAAACAAATAATACCCACTAGCAGAAAGAAAACAAGAAAACCACATTTTGAATATTGTTGATCTTGTAATAAAGAAACATCTAATTCAACTGAAATCTGTATCAGAAGGTCAGATTAAGAAAACTGGAGATTGGAAGTTGATCACAAAATTCTGACCAGTTCATCTCTCCTTAAAATATTGCAAAAAGATTAAAAGTGATTAAAATCATTGGAAATAATCACTTAGAAACTGAACATTCTGCATGCGCTGCACTCACATACATGCATTTACTTACTTTAGAGCGATGGAGTATTTACTAGTCCCTGATTCGCTGTCTCTGACCAAGAAGCTGGCTTCCCTGCAGCGCTGCAGCTGAGCCTCAGCCTGCTGTCGACTCACGCTGCCATGGTACCAGCTTGAAGGAGTGGGTGAACGGGGTGGAAGAGAAGGGGACGAAATGCAAAGAGAGTAGATCACTATCATATCGCACAGTGACATGCAGTCATCTGTCATCTGTCAAATGTATAATATGTAAACACAAAAAAGGCAGAAACAGGGGGAAATGAAGGACAAAAGTCAGCTGTAATTTACTGTCAACTTGATTAACTGGTTACAGTTTGGCAGATAAAGGTGATAATCATAGATGTAGACGTAAAAAGGGTAAAGTGACGGTGACATCAGTGGCTGTGCAGTGTGTTCAGATCCATAGTGTTGCTGACAGTAGCTGCAGGCAAGCGACCTATATATAAACACTAAAGATATTCAAACATAGCATGAAAAAAACAAATTCAAACAGGCTCAATGCATGTTCCCCACATTTAAAAAAAGGCCACGCTTAACAATATAAGGACAGCTTGACAGGTTTACAAGTAAAGTAACACTTTTCTGCCTGCCCTTCATTAAGGTTCACCTGAAGGTTTTGCCCCGAATTCTTTATTTACATTTAGCACCATTCCATGAGGGAGAGCTTTGCTTCTGGTAACAAACAGCTAAAATCACAAACTTTTTGCAGGGAAACATATGAATTTAGCCTTTTTAATCTCCCTCAACTACATTTGACCTCATGACTTCCCTTGGTAGACGACAATGGAAATTTGCTGTATCGACATCCGCATGGCAAATTTAGGTTTATTTTAAAAGTTATGACATGGCTACAAGAAAACTGTCATTTCCTTAAACTTGCCCATAACAATCAAAGAAATAATTACAAACAGGCCTGGGAAGTGACCCAAGTTTACTACACAGAGTGAGCAGACAGTAAATAACGGTACAACTAATGGTTATATAGTTACAGTTGAAGAGCAGAAGTAAATAATGCCATCTTGTGGTTAAGTATCTATAACAACCAGGTAGACAAGCCAGGAAAAAAGCCTTTTTTTGTCCAGCCATCACAACATAAACAAGTATCAATAATTGAACCTTTGCTGAAACTGGGTTCTTTGGTAAAATGTTTTATATCACAAACACCTTCAGTGTTTGTGGTATAAAACCAAAGATTAATATGTGAAAAAACATATGTCCAAAAGTGAGAAATCTGTGATGCTGTGGGCTTGTTTCTCTACTGAAGGCCCTTGTTAGAAGGCATAGTATCATAAAGAGTCTGAAACACTGCAAGACTTTATATAGAAATTTACTCCCTTTTGCCAGACAAATAAATTATCTTTGAGTCTTTTTTAGTGATAAAGATTTACAACTTGCCCTAAACTGTGTTTTGTTCAGATAAGAGTAAGATGAAACATTTTGGTAATGGACACTATATGCTTCAGGCATAAAGTACATGACGTGTTTACGTGGATGATGAAAATGAGAAAAGTCTCAAAAATTGTAAAATATATAAAATTAGCCTTCCTCCTTGGCACGTCTCAAACGTCAGACTCAAATCCTGCAAAAGAAAAAAAAAATCTGGACTAACCTGAAGATATGAGAACATAGAAGACGACCCATGAATGTTGACATATTGGGCAAAAAAAGTCTGATAAAAATGAGGCTTCTTGGGCTTTTTACATTTGTTTCAGGAGTGCCAGAGAATGTTGAGGTCCTGTTATGCAGAATGTGTCATATTTACTTGCAGGTGCAAAATGACTGCTTTAAAGCAGGACTTTCATATTTTTATTTGGAGGGACAAAGCTGTGACAAGAGAGGTCTAGCAAGGAGATGGAGAACGTTATTGTCTTACCTCTGCTTCTCCAGGGGCAGACTGCAGTCCATTTTGAACATCTCCCCATCCAGAGGGGAACAGGGCGAAGTAGGTGATGGAGGGGACAGTTTAGTTGGACTGGACGAGGGTGAGAGGGGAGACAACTTGAGAGTGGGGTAAGAAGGAGATGATGAGGTCAGAGGGGAGAGTTTAAGAATTGGAGAAGATGGAAAAGACGTGGAGGAGGAAGTTGATGCAGAGGTTGAGACAAGAGTCTTGTGGCTCCAATTCCTCGCCTTCAGTGTCTGCTGCTGCTGCTGACGGCCAGAGGTTGCAGTATTCTCTTTACTGGAAGAGCATTCCACTCCCTCAAACTGAGCTGAAACGAAGCAGGACAGATAATATCAACATTTCATAACAAGTCCTATCAAAGCATGCCAGGGATACTAAGTAAACATTTCCCTGGAAGTCCATTCAGAAACATAGTTTTGTTTCCTCTCTAAAGCAAACACAAAGCCGTTGTATATAACTGCTGTATAAATGGCATTCTTCCCCCACGCCCTGGTCCTCCACCCTTCCTATCATCCCCTGCCTCCTTTCTCTACCTGACAATGCTCTGACAATGTCCTCCTTTCTCCACTCCCATGGCAGTTCATACTCCCCAGCCGGACGGACATCAGACTCTGGTCGTGTGACAGGGATCCACACGCCCTCGCTGTCGCCCTCCAGTCCGCCTTCGTAGGGCGTGTCGTAGATGTTTGGGGGCGAAGGTGTCCCGTCCTCCCCCTTCTCCTCTTTCTGACCTCGGTCCAACAGGACACACACTTTCAGGAGGTCTTTGGAGCCCCGCCGACGAACCTCTGTCATAGAACAGAGTCAAGAATTTCTATTTAACAAGACTGTACTGTAGGGCTATGTGCAAACTCATTGTTAAAGTTTCTGTTCGGTTGCAGGGTGCGTTTAAACCGTCCTTTTAGCCTGGTGGGATGTTCGTACTACAAATATCTTCAGTCACAAGTCAATAATTTTCACTAATCATGTCCAGTGAGTTTGGTGACTTGTCCATTGTATCTTCGGACTGAAAATAGGCACCAGCATCCCTGGAAATTTCCAAAACATTATATTTTTATAAATAAGATCAAATAAGGTAAAGTGTGCCTGATTAGGAATAAATCTATGTCTGGCTTTCTTGTTACATTTTTCAATTACATAAGCAGAGCAATATGATTATTCTGATATTCATCTGAAGACAATTATCGTCTTTCTTTTGCTAAAGTGTATTAATTGGGCACTGCTTGCATGCATCTTGTTTGGGGGAATTTTACTTATATTTCCTCGCAGCCTGACAGGTAGCCTGTGTGTCTGCACTATTGTGTGACCAAACAATGGAGTTACAGGAAGAAAAGGTCAGCGCCGCTGCTGATTGGCTGGGTGACCACACCACTTCCTGACTGCTGGGAAGTGATTGGGTTTAGGACCGGGACCAGGAGAGAAGTTGTGGTGGGATGTGAGGGGAGGGGGTAACTCTTTGGATTGTTGTCACACACACAGGGGACCATGAAGTGTTAGATGCGTCTGCTCCTGTGTGTTTGTATGTGTGCAGGGTAGTTGGAGTGCAGGGGCACATTTAGAGCCAATGCTCTATCAAGAGAATGGGGCAAAGGAAACAGAGGCAGGAGACAGGAAGCTGGAAGAGGAAGCTACACCCATTGTCCCTGCACAACAGTGTTACTATAGCAGCCGCCGGCCAGGAGGAAAGTCTTTGCACAGACAGAGGGGATAGTTTGGCTCCAGGTCCCTTTAAAGTCATTATTTAAAAAGACAGTGAGACAGGGTGAACAGAGGAACATGTAAACAATGTACTGTTTTCGTGTGAGTGAGTTTTGACTTATTGTATTGAATCATTTTCACAAATTCAATGATGATTAATGAGTTGCACACTTATTTAGTCAGGATGCTACCTTATACTCCGAGTTAAATTATAATCGCTTTAACTTGAACTCACCTGTGATGATGACCTGGGCATCATATGGCTCCATGTAACCATCATTCACCCCTGCTCTTTCCGCCTCTCGCTGCTCTTTGGTCTTCTCTGCATCAAAAGGATCTGCATAATCCTCCAGGATGATTAACTGTGAAAAGGAGGAACCAAAATGAAGGCCTGCTATTTTTCTGATGAAGCTTTTCAGAAGAGGACATCAGGAATCCATGACCCAATGAGTGTGCGTGATTGTGTATGCGTGTGCGTGTGTGTGGGTGTGTGTGTGTGGGTGTGTGTGTGTGTGTGTGTGTGTGTGCGTGTGCATTTGTGTGTGGTGTCCATTAGTGAGTGACAAGTAATAGAGGGACAAGCGGAAATGTTTGTGCAAAGAGGTCAGTGCATTGTGTTTGCCTGTTTGATGTGCCACAATGTAGTCAGACTACATTGTGTTCTTTTGAGAGGGATGGAAATTGAATATGAACTGAGGTGAGAAGGGAGAACACAAAGAAAAACACTCAAAACTTTCTGAACTAATGCCTTTCAATCTAATGCTCCTTTGTTTGTGTTTGTGAAAAACAAACGATCTCTTTTTGTGTTTGCTTTGGTTTTATTTTAACCTTAAGATTTAGAAATAAAAATGGCAAATAACAATTTATTTAAACAAATGTCACTTAAATAACTTAAAAAAGTAATTTTTTTAAGTTAGTTAAAAATGTTGAAATTGAAAGAAATGTATTTGGTAAAATTGTATGTTATTTTCTGTTGTTTTAAATAAAGAACATTGTTTAAAAAAACAACTTGGTTTTTTGTCTGTTTTGATTTTTTTTTTTTTAAAAACACCGATAATAAGGAACAATTATATTAAAAAAAGATGTGTGTATCCATTTTGCTTCTATTTGCTAAGCAAAGTCAATAGAAATGACTTTTGGTACATTTAAAATCACATTAGGTTCACTTTTTTTCTTTTTCTGATTGTTTCCGTTTTATTTGCAAAAAAAAACATAGGACATTTTAAAAATATCTATAGGCTGGTTTTTAAAAGCAACATTTAATGCAACTTCCTTCTGTTTTAGTTCAGTTTTTTTTTTCTTTTGTTTTTTTTGCTTCTGCTTCAGTTTAATTTCAAAGTAAAATCTATAATAACAAATCTTTAAATTCCACTTGCAATTCTAATAGCTTTTAGCTTGTCTGTTGACTTACCGTAGTTTTTATGTCTGACTTTCCCTTCTCGTTCTCGGATAACTTCTGTTCACTTATCCCATCGAGTTTGGGGGTCTTGTCCTGCTTGTCCACTTTGATCATCCTGCTGATGTACGCCTGTGCCAGACTGGAGCTCCTCACCGGACGGTTTTCATCTGGTGCCCCATTCTCAGTTTTGGAGTTTTTTCGACCTTTCCCAGTGGTCAGGCTGTCCCAGACAGTTCCTCCATAACCTGCGTTTTTGCTACCCAGCTCTGTGGCAGAGTTTTTCCTGTTTCTCCCAGCTAACAAACTCCCTACTCCTCCATCTTTGCGTTGATTTCCCTTCAAACTGTCCCGAGAAAATGTAGGCTTGGGTCTAGTTTGTGAGCCAGACTCAGAGGCAGAACGGACTCTCTCAGTTCCATTTTTCAAGTTGATGGGGAAATCTCGGAACCATTTTGCCATGATTGCACTTTTCCTAGGTTTTAAACGCCAATAGATCTGTGTTCTTCAAGTTTTTCTTGCATTAGGCTAAGCTTTGCCCATGCGTAACAGCTCCAACTTTTACGCACACCTATTTCGCCTACTTTGACGTCGAGATGACTTTGGTATGCAGTTATATCTAGCGAATCCAACTGTACCAAGCGAGGTTTTTGATAGTGTGACGCTTTCTTGCGCTGGACACTTCCAGAGGCTCTGTTGCGCCTTGGACAGGTTTTCTCGTCAGAGGCTGTTCTGTGGTCACTCTGCACCTGCAGCGACAACTATCCCTGTAGTTTGAAAAGCAGCTTCTGCAGCGCGAACACCCGAAAGAACTGGAAATTTTTCTTTGAACTCAGTAAAGGTCCCATTCCCAGACCGTGAGATGCGAGTGCGTCCAGTCAGCCAGTCAAAAGAAGTGATGAGATGGAGAAACAAGCTGCTGTGGACGGATAAAGAGTCGTGGGGAGGAGCTGTGTGGAAGGGGCGGTGTGAATGAAAGTCTTCGAAGGATGTGGGATAGAATCCACAGTCAGATTGTGTATTGATATTGATATTGTAAAAAATAATAATAATAATAATAATTTAAAAAGTGCAATAATAACCAATTAAGATAGTGTCAGCCTCAGACTGCTGAAGGCCTATAAGAATTTACTATGTGGAATTCTGCAGCAATCCTATCCGGCCCATTTTCACCCAGAGAAGAGACTTCTGAAATTGTCTTTCTTCAGAAATGACTCAATGACCAGGAAACAACAACTTCAGCATAATTTTCTTCCACTAAGTACTGAAATAACATTTCTGTGGTCACTCAATGTTTGTTAAATGTATCATTCTAAGAGACTTTATTTTGAATGAGCTTCACGTTTTGAATCCATTGATGAAATACATTACCTTTTACATGATATATTAACTTATCTGGATATTAATTTATAAAAGTTTGTTTATCCCATGTTCTTCAGCAGCAGTAGGTCATGGAAGCAAAAACTGTAGATGTGAAACTCTTAAGAAGAAGGTTACATGTGTAGTAGTTTATTGGAATATTATGTGTGATGTATTGGGACAGTTGTGCACATATGAGAATATTTGCGCCATCTAGCGGACAAATTGAAGAAGCAGCCATTCCAATGTTACATTGTGTCTTGTCCATATTGAAAATCATCGATGTTGCAGTTCATCCTGCAACAGATATTGTCCATTTTAGTTCACTTGTGATAATTTTCAAGCTTTCAAAGTAAATGTCCAAAAAATTGTTTAGAACGAGCAGGATGACTGATGTAAAGGTTTACGAATGAAGAGATGGCTAACATACCAAGCCCCGCCTATTCCAGAGGATCGGACCAATCAGAGAACTGGATTTGACGGGAGTGGGCGGTGCGTCTTTTTCCAGAGAAAAAAGGTAACAGGTTGCAGTTCCAGCAGCAACGTAATGAACTTATTTCTTCGGTCGTTTGCGAAGGAGTTGCTTTTCCACACACATTTTGTGTGGACTTTGATGGATGTCTGGGAAGATATCTAAGGAACCTTGGGCGACGAGACGAAACAAAGCATAAGAAGAGAAACAGAGGAGATACTTTAAAGAAAAAAAGGTAAGTTTCGGTTGGAACTGGATCTTCTCGAAGCGCCAGACGGCTCAACCAGACAGTCAGTGTGACTTCCCGACAGTTATACGCTTTAGCAGGGATTTTATCTGGCTTGTTCCTTCTTTAGACGACTACAGTAGATTACAGTGACGCTATGTTTTTATTTATTTACAAGTTCAACTTGCTAGCTATTGAAAAAGTAACTGAAGTAGCCTTTTGATAACTATTAATGCTGTGAAGTGAAACAACCAACTTTAAACGGTTAAGTTAAAGCTGGAGGAGTGATTATTACAGTATACATGTAAAAGAGTCCGTTTTCAAAATGAAAGGAGCTTAAATATTCATTGTATTTGTACACTCACGAGGATTATGGAAAAAACGAACACCTGCACACCTGTGCTTTTAGATCAGCGGTTCTAAAAGTTAGGGTCGGGAACACACTGGGAGGGGAGGGGGGGGGGTCACAACTCAACAAGTGTGGGGAATTTCAGAAAGTGGTACGTAAATCTAGAAATGCTAAAATAAATTGTGAAGTAAACGGTGCTAAAACATGAGTAAAAACAATGAATTGGCTCTTGATGCTGCATGTAGGTTTGTTATACTGCTGTTTAATAAAGTGTTCACACAGCTACTTCTACCTATTTAAACAATAGATTGTGTCTGCTCTCCATTTTATGGTCGACATGGTAAAAACTGCAATTACTTAAAGGTGCCTTTAATTACGCTAAACTACATATGTTCTGAAAAAGCAATAAAAAGATAAAATATCATAGTTACTGAGAAACTACACTGCATGCTTATTCAGCCAATGATTAATGAGACAATATATCATTATATATATGTGTATGGGTTCTAATTGAATGATTAAAAGACAGTTTCATACAGTCAGTTGTATACTGCCCAACATTTACAATACTATAAAGTAATAAAATCAAAATCCTGTCAGAAAAAAGTTTTCAAGTCATTTTTATTCTATCCTAAAGAACATCTGTGACAAAGTTCAAGTGGCTTTACTGTTCTATATTGGTTTTATTGAACAGTACTGACCGCTGTATTTTATATTTTATATCACTAAATGAAGCTAGAAAAAAGCTATATTGTAAAAGCAAATCAGAATTGAATTTAGACATTCAAGATGGGTAAATCCAGATTGCGCTACTTTGTGATAAATGTTTGATTTTATGATTTTATAGTATTTTAAAAAAGGTTATTATTTATTTATTTATTTATTTATTTTTCATTCATTTTGTACCAGTTTTAAAAGTATTTACTTTTAATCCCATTTTATTACATTAAAGTAAAAATACTATAGTAAAACCTCCTAAAAACAGTCAGATTTTCCTGAGGATACTGAATTAGATGGTCAGAAAAAAAATGACTTCACTATTTTGTATTTTCATGCCATTGGCTTCTGTGTCTTTAATACAGCTTGAACAAAAGAATGAATGGCGAGTGTACAATGAATGGACTAGTGATTTATTGACATTTTATCCCTAAATGAAACCAAAATATAACTGTAAAATTGCATAAAAAGTATTAAAAGTAGTATAATTTAGTAGACGTTTTGGAGGACGTGAAAAAGACTTTGAAATTTACTAATGGCATTTGGACTTTATTGTTTTACATTTAATTTAATTTACGTAAATCTTGTCTACAAGTTATACTTGAGTACACTACTGATAAATGTCGCCCCTGGGCGTGTGAACCTGTGAAGAAGCCCGGTCACGTTTTAGCCAGCGAGAAGCGCAGGTGTTAAACTGATTTAGCATCAATGCTTCTATTCCCAACTAGTATTTCTCTGGTATTTTGTGGGCTGACAGTTTTAAAAGTTAGGTAATCTGAGTTTTCCACGAGGTGGAAATGCTAACCGATATGAGCTGTTGGTGTTCAGTTGCAGTTAATCTGGTTTCACAGTCATTAATTAAAACACCAGTGACTGTTTGCTCCTCTGTAAGAGAAAAGAGAGCTCAGATGAAACTGATGCAACAAATCTCAGCAGATTATAGATTTGAAGCGCAGAAGGGCTCACGAATTGCTGTCACACATTTCACTGGAAAAGCTTCTGAACCTGGCGAGATTCTGACACGTCTTTTAATCCACACCTACTTTGGCACAGATCAAACTGGTCTAACATGACAAGCAGTAGATGTGCCTAAAAATCCCACAAATCAGCCTCTTGGTACAGAGGCACAAGTGTCAGGAATGTGAGGGAAAAGGGAGCCATAGTTATGTGCTTCTAATATGGTGTCATTTGTGTACTGTGTGGCAACACTGAAGTCAGGCTTTGTCATGCCAATGAACTACTTTGGATGTGAAAAGAGGAATAAATGGACATTTGTGTGTGTGCGTGCGTGTCTGTGTGTGTGTGAGTGAGGGAGAGAGAGGAGTAGTAACTAGTTTGGAGAGAGGACAAGGGTTTGGTTTTATGTCAAGGGTGTAATTGAGAAGAAGAATATTCCTCTGCAGTAAGTGGATAACCGTTCACTAGGAGCAGAGAGGGAGTTCTGTTACTTTTAACCAGTCATCGACGTTTCAAGTCATTAATATTTTGCTCAGAAGAAAAAAATAAATTACTTAGAGAAAGTTTGTCTTTTATTTTGGTAGTTTTTCACCCGTTACAGTGAAAGATTGTATTGGCTGTCTTGCGCCTCTCTTTTTATGGTATGTGACCTGCTTTGCTTGCTTTGCTCATTCCCCATCCACGTTTCTCAAAATCCTGGTAATGGAGCGATGAAATCACAGAAAGCGAGGAAAGAAATATTGCCATTGCAATATTTACCAATATAATTGACATTGCAGGATTTTCTCAGTTTCTCAGCCTTAGCGAACACGATCTTAAGTTCTTGAGAAATTTTTCAACATAAAAACATAAGCATTCAGAACAAAACATGTTCTGAATGTTTACTGAACATGTTCAGTAAATATTCATATAATATGATTTTGTAAATATTAATGATGTCAATATTCATTAATATCTGTTTTAGTTTTAATCAGAACATTGTAGTAGCTTTCATATCCTGGTTTGTGGTGGATCAACACGTTTAAGATTTCCAGATAAAATTTAGGATTAAGACTAAATATATTGCTGTTAGAAAACCAGCGACTGCAGCACAATAAAAAGCGTTTTTACATTTAAAGCTGTTGGAATTAAGAGTGTTAATTTACTGCACTTTAAAGCTACTCAGTTGACCAGCATTATCGTGGCATTCGATTTGTTATCTTTGATAAAGCATCAGACTTATATTATGTGTTGATGAAATACCTAACCCTTAATGATTCAACTTGGCATCGGGACAAAAAGAAATCCTGATCAGACAGGAATAATCCCCACTCTACTCTGATTATTAAAAAATAATCAATGAAATTCGTGGTGGTTCAGTCGCATATGTTTGCCTCTATGACCTTTTACATGGTACAAATTAATATGATATGATGACTTCAATATGATAGTTCATAGTTTGTTTTTTTCTGCTCCAAATATTGTTGAGTTGGATGTCGAGCAAATCACCTTGATAATAAAACTTTAGCACAATTAACATGTACAAAAATATGACAGCCTGATAAGAGAAAAATGAAAATGGTAGATCAGAGGAGTGATGTTTTGACTGTGTGTTGCAGCATCATTCGACACTCTGGGTCTCTCCTCTTGTTGACAGTCTTCCCCTTATTCTATTTTCCTTTCCCTCCTAATAGCAGGGTGGCTCCAATTCAATTTACTGTATGAGAATTAAATTAGCGATCAGGGGCAGAGATCATGTCAGCATAACTGCAGGATAATGACTTGTAAGAGCTGAGCAAGCAGACCTGAAAACGTATACCCGTGTTTTATGGGATCTTTAGTGTTATTGGTCAGTGATGGAGGATAAATGGAAATAGAAACAGACTGATGTTTATATCTTATTGCATTAAAGTTAAGCTTTTCAGTAATAGCAAAACAGACCTGGAATCTCTGCAAGAATGGACATAAATTTATATTTCTCTTAAGTGGTACTATGTTTACTTTTGTTCTGATCTTGCTTTAAAATGTGAATGAGCAAAAAGAAGTGGATCATTAAACTTGCCAAAAAATAGAATGAATGGAAATATTAAAGCATCAACCAGCCGTTTATTGGCCAATATATATTTCTATTTCTTTCTTTCAGGTCTGAACGACCCGTTTAACATTTAAGAAGATTTTGAATGTTAAATATTTATTCTAATGTCTGTAAAATAAAAATAATAATTTCTACAAACGAATGTAACAAACATTGACAGAAGAAGGAAAAATACTGCAGATTCTATAAGAGGGGCAGTAAGAAACAGAAGATAATCTTCCTTTATTCATCAAAATGTACGTTATTCATCTAAATCTTATTTTCTCAGAGCAAAGTGTATCAAAGAATATGCTGCTTTTGGATTCATTTACAGACCCAAAAATTGTTTGACTTCCCAGTTTTGATGCATTCAGTGAGCAGGTGAAAAAAACCTTTGTAAGATATGATGATACCATCATATCACCTCTGATAAAATGATGGTGCACAGTGATCAGTTGTTTCCTAAATTTCTTTTAAAAATAAATAAAGCTTTCAAAGTGGAGTTTGGGGATAGGGAAGTTATTGACGGCAGCATTTTGAAATTAGACCAGAGAGGGAAGAATCTGAAGGGGGGCAGTTCTTTGCATTCTCAAAATCGCTGTCCTTGTTTTCCGCCCCACATCAGACGGACAATGGGATGAGTTGCCCTGGCATCATCCCCATCCCCATGAACTGGATTTCATTTTTCCTCTGACACATAAACAGTGAAACTCATGGAAAAGGCACAATGGATCAAATATTTAGACAGCAAAAACAACTTCAGCTCCAACTCCACATTCCTCACTTGCTGATAGCTTGTCAGCATCAGCATGTGACTGATTGAATGTCATATGAAGCGCTTTGGAGTTCTATGGACTTCATAAAGCGCTACAAAGATAAAGGCCATTTGCCATTTTCCACATTCCTGTAAGTCAATGCTACTTCCGTCAACATATGCTATTCTTTACGTTTTACATAATATGTGTGTGAAACGATGTCAAATGGGTATGCCTGGGTTCTGTGCAAGTCTCATTGGGTCCCAGACTTCATGCATGACTTCACATATTTCTTTTGACGCAACGCTTCCTCCGGTTTGGACGCTGGGAAAACTGCACAAACTGCACCATCCTGACAATTGTATCCACCTACAAATAATTCCCATGCATCTCTAATATGCTTGAAACCTGTTTGTGTCATCTTTAATGACAGCACAAGTGCTATCTTCATGTTCTTCCTCTTTTATTCATTGGTATTGTGCAAAAAGCAAGGGCTCTCCCTATTGGCTAGCTTTTACATTTTCTTGAAGTGGACTAAAGCATTCTTTGTAAGAAAAAAAAAAAGGTTTTTGTTTTTTTTTTTTAAAGAAAACCCCCAAAGGGTCTCCTGAACAAGATATCCTTTATTTAGAGGTTGAATTGATGTTTCAGTGCGAAGCAGGGTTGCGTTTTTGATGCTTGCTTTTACAGTCAGTCCCTCTGTGTGAATGGGAGGGAGGATTGCTCACTCACTGTATCAGCTTGGCTGGATTTTATTGCACGAAGCGCTGATAAGAGAAGAAAAAGTTGGCTGTTTTTTGTCTTTCAACTCACCCTCCCTCTCTTTTTCCCTGCCCGCTTTCTGTCTCAGCCCCTGAGATATGAAGTGGGATGGAAGGAGCATGGCAGCTAGATTAGGAGGGAGTGTTTTGGTTTCGTAGTCACAATTATTAACCGTAGCTTTGTAATGTTGGATCTTGTATTGTTACATAACACAAGGCACTATTATGAGACAATACTTGGAATTCTTAATTCACTACTTTTAGTGAGTAGAACTGAAAAGCATTGCCAGGCATTGTCAGTGTGTTGAGTTGAACCAGTCAAATACGGCACCTGTCTGCCTTCTGGCTGTTCAGCGTTAGAAAAGGAATTCACTCTGACATGAGCCACGGAAACTTCCTAAAGTTTTTGTGTTGCTCCTCTCGAAGGGAGCGTCATGTCTGGGTGTGTGCTTTCAGGTTAATGACTAATAGAGAGCAACAGGAACAAAGTTCACACAGACAGTCAAGAATCAGAAACTGTCTGTAAATCTCTTCCACTCATTCGTACCTGCTTTATATAAATATGTGTTCATTTTATTAAAAAAGTTAGATTTTGTAGTGAAGAGTTCTGGGATTTTAAATTGTCTCTGGAGTTCTTAATCAGCTGAAGGTATTCAGATAGAAACCAGCGATGTGAAAGTAAAACTTTATCATGCCATTTTGTGGTAAGATGTTGAGGTGGAGAGGCTGTAGGAGGGTCACGGTTTCAGCTCAGTCTACTTGGCTAGAAGTCTGTCACTGCCTCTCAAAGACAAACATGTTTGTCAAATTGGTTACTTTACTAAACCAGTTACAGTAACTTAAACAAGTATTAGAACTCCTTTAACTGTACAGCCACAAACTATCATATTTTTATGTGACAGACTTTAACAAACTGAGACACATAAGGATCCAGAGTTTCTTCCATTCATAAACCCGAACGGTTTCAGTTGGAGGTATTTTGGGATTTTTCTCAATCCGATGTAGTTCAAGCTCAGCCAGATTGGATGCTGGGTGTTCTCTAGTTTTACCACAGAATTGGAATTCAGTTTAGGTCTAAGCTTTGACTGGGCCATTCTGACACATAAATGTCATTTGATTTATACCACTCTATTGTAGCTTTGGCTGTTTCAGTGTTGCTGTCCTGCTGGAATGTGAACCTTCACCCCAGGCTCAAATATTCTCAAGCCTTTTAACAGTTTTTTTGTTTGTTTTTTGTCATTATTAGTCCATATTTACCTCCATTCATCAACTCTGATTAGGTTCCATATCCCTGTCAAAGAAAAGCAACCCTGTAGCATGATGCCGCCTCCTGCATGTGTCACTGTGAAGATGCTGTCTTTACTTTGTTGTGCGTTATTGGTCTTCCTACACTCACTAAAATGTTCGGCCTTATGTGAAAACCATCTATCTTTCTGCTTCTCCTTCATGGTTATGTGCTACTTTGTGTTGATCTGCCATATAAAATTGTAATTCAGTGCACTGAAACCTATATGACAAGTTGTCAAAACGTTCATGGGGTATTAATACTTTTAAAAGGCTCTAGAGTGCACAATACTGCTGTCATTAAAATTTCAAATAATACAGCTTGTAATTGTAGTTTTTCTACTATGAAAATACTACGAAACAAAAAAAGTCCTTCAATGGTCATATTTGGGTTTTTTTTTCTTTTAGTTTTAAAAAGTTTGACCTTCAACAACCTCAGATTACTTTCTGTTCTTTTTGGAGATGTTCACATCCTACAAAATAAATCGTTTTATTAATTTCTTTTTGTCATTTTAAGAGTTTTTCAAACTGTATAAATGTGAATACACTTCTATTACTTATATTTGCAGAGAATTTCAAAAACTATGCTTATTTCCAGCACTTTCAAGCAATCATTCACTTCCTATTTATTATTTCTTGACAAAATTCAGTTTGGTAAAATCTTTCAAGATGAGTACTGTGTCTGTTTTTTAACCTCTCAGCAAATGTAATTTTTAGCTAGAACATCTAAGGATAGTCTAGAGCCAGTAGCCATTTAACAACAACTTTATTAGATTTTAAAGTTAATGAAGGATGGAGATAACAGCTGCCTGACCATGGTCTAAGTATTCTTTTAGAATATACGTTAATCAAATAATTTGAGCCTGAAAAAGTGATTGACGTGACGTACACTTATATTTATGTTTTTGGCATCTGATGTTAATGCATTATTATATTAAAGACTGAGCTCCATGAGTCCAGGATCACTTAATTATAAGGGGGTCTAGTACAAATTATTCATGGTTCAAATTATTTGGTCAATTCTGTGTTCAAGTTATTTGGAACATTAATCTGTCTGTGTTTAGTGAAAACATAATGTGTTCCTATGAGTATATCTCTGTGATGCGATAACTCAAGCTGCAGCATTTATTTGCTCATTAACTAAACCAAATCGAATTCATGATTTTCGCCCATCCAATCCAGCAGCTTCTGATGAGGTGATTAAATGGTTCTTAAAATAGCAGTACATGGTGCAATGTTTTGTGATTGGTTGCTTTTGAACGTTTTTCAGGCTTCTGCAGATCCGTCTGGAGAAAGAGGAATCTGAGGATGAGCTGAAGGAGCTTAAGGAGAGAATGAGCGCCGTGAAGCAGCAGGCAGCAGATTCCAGCCAGTCAGAGGCTCTCAACCAGGTGAAATAAATTCACTGGCATTACTCCAGGGTTCCTGTGAGCTCTTAAAGAACTTTTTCAGTTTAAAATTTTCAATTTTAGAAGACGGGGTCCAGACAAAGCCTAATTTTAGAACAGGGACCTTATAAAGTCTGGAAAACTTGAAAACTATGTTGTTTGATTTGAGTATATATGTTCTTCCTTCCCTTCTTTTCTCCCTTTTTTGTCTCCTTATTTGGTTAGCTTCTTTCTTGACTGTCTTCCATCTGTGTTTTCATCCTTCCTCCATCACTTCCTTCCTTGCCTAGTCGTTCTTTTCTCAGGTCTTTCTTCTGTCGCTTCATTCTTCTGTTTTTCCCTCCTTTAGATCTTTCTATAAAAGTGTCTTACCTCCCGTTCTTGTGTCTCACTTTCCCTTGTACTTGACTTTACTTATGTCCTTTTTTCCTTTCATCACTACAGTCCCTGTTTTTACAGATTCCATATTTAAAACATCCGAAGTTTAGAAATGCCTCTTGAAATTCATAGTGAATTTTTGCGTTTTAATTTTTAAATGGGCCTAAACAAAACAAGAGAACTCTAATTCCACCTTAAATTCAAAGTTCTTCATTCTTTCTTCTTAAACAATCATCGCTGTTTGTTGTATTCTCATTCCACCCTAAAAAAAGAAAGAACAGTTTGAATGTTTCATTAAAAATGCTAAATTAATCTGACACTCCTGCCAATGTTTGGTATATGTAAACTACTGACCTACCTGTACAGGAAGTGTAATCATCAGACTGTATAAACTAAATGTTTCCAGGAGCTCCAGCGGTGCAGTGCTGATCTACACAAGGCCAGGTTAGAGCTGGAGAAGCAGAGGACTGAGTATGACAAGAAGGTCATGGAAACCATTTCCCTGAAAAAGTCTCACCAGAACCAGGAGGCAGAGCTAAAGTATGAGATCGACAGGCTGAAGGACCAGTTACAGAGGGCCAAAGATGACTGTGTAAAGGCACAAGAGAAAAATAAACATGTCAGTTCACTCTCATCGTAAAATTATACTAAGATATTAAGGTTTGACCTTGAATAACATCTCATTTTCTTTCTTTTTTTCCCCCCTTCCTCCAAATAGCTCCCAAGCCCAGCAACCATTTCGGAGCTGGAGCAGAAGCTCAGTGGGGCTCAAAGAGAAGCCAGCCAGTTTAAAGCAAAACTCTCTGCAACCGAGGAAGAACTGGAAACTGCTAGAACAGGTCTAAGTAAAGCTCAGATGGACGTTAACTCCCTCCAAGATGCTCAGAAGGACCAGGATGCGGCTAACGCCCGCCTCAAAGAGAAACTCTCCCGTTTAGAGGTGAAGCTGAAACATTACCCTACTCAGAGACGCTCTAAAACCATCAGACATAAAAGAATAACTGATCTGCTTTGCGATTTCCTCAGGCTCAGCTGCAGAGCAACGCCACCGAGAGCTCGGAGGCGGAGCTCGCCCTGCACTCCGAGGTCAGAAGCCTCCGATCTGAGCTGGATGAGGGGAAGAGAAAAGCTTCCAGACTGAGCCAAGAACACCGTGAACTCGGCCTGCGTCTGGAGGACACGGAGAGGGACAGAGAGACGCTCAAGCAGACAATCACCCAGCTGGAGGACAGCAAACGGCAGCAGGAGAAAGCCATGGAGAAACTCAGCAAAGAAGTAAGAGAAGCTGATTTCACAGTTCATCCTCGCTTCTTAGAAGGAAATGGTTCAATAAGTTCAGTCCATTTCTATGTATTTCTCACACTTCGCTATCTCTCTCTCTCTCTCTCTCTCTCAGTACGAGTCTCTGAATGTGACCTCAAAAGAAGAGATCCAGGCTCTGAAGGTTCAGCTGGAGGAGCAGAGAGAGCGAACACGAAAGGAGGTGCAGGACGCACAGCGTCATGGAAACGATACGAAATCCGAGCTGGAACGAAACCAACAAAGCTTAAGGCGACAGGAGGAAGAAGTATGAAGCTGTTCAAATTATTTTCATTTATAAATGTTTTAATGATCAAGTTTTCTTTGGGGATGAATGGCTTACGTACAGTAACCATTGAGAAATTTAGTTATTTCAGTAATTTTGTCAAAAAAATATAACGCATCATAAAGATTCATTGCACAGAGTGGTGTTGTTCCAGGGGTCAAGTGCATCAATGGTATGCATTTTACTGGATAGTTGAGTGGAAGGAGAAATGCAGTGTGGCTCTTGCTGTGAATCTGAGTAGCACTTTTTAAACTGCATTTTTAAAACAAGTGAATTTATGCAGTAACTAATTCATAAGAAAACACAGTGTAACACATGAGTATTTTATCTGTTAAACTAGATGTTGCGACAGAAGAAGGAGCTTCAACTTGCATGCGAAGAGAGGGACAACCATCAGCTGGACAAGGAGCTCCTCACCAACAGACTGCGCCACCTAGAGGGAGAGGCAGAGGCCAGCAAAAACAGCCTTAATGAGAAAGCGCGCGAGATTCGCATCCTCGAGGTATGATGCGCACTTTTAGTGTCTGCTCTAGAACAATAATGCAGAAACTGGACACACGCACTGTTGGGCGACAACGTTTTGTAGAGAGCTTGTGGATGTCTTCATCTGTCCACCAGGACAAGCTGAAGCGTGTGGAGTTGGAGCTGGAGGAGGAGAAAAGCTCAGTGGAGATGCTGACGGACCGAGTGTCCAGGAGCAGAGACCAGATCGACCAGCTCCGCTCTGAGCTCATGCAGGAGAGATCCTCCAAACAAGACCTGGAGCTGGACAAGAACGCCATGGAGAGACACGTATGTCCACCTGCTTTAGCAGTGAAGAGTAATACAGTACACTGAGATACTAGTCATGCTCCTTGAACATTTTCACAATAACAAACTTAAGTGTATGTTATGAGACATACAAATAGAAGAAAAATGATGCATGGTTTAAGCATTAAAAGCCTGAAATGGTGGATGTGCATTCGTGTTCAGCCACCTTTAATCTGAGTCGCCTAAATAAAATGTTTGTCACCAAAGGAATTACTAAATTCAATTCATCTGTGTGTGATTTTAATCGGGTATAAGCTTTGAACGTCAACAGAACTCTGTTCAATCCTTGATTCAAAATTAGAGTATAGTACCACCGCAAACTTGCAAAGATACTGTTGTTCTCCTAATATGACAAACTAGGCATTAATCAGATAGGAGGCCAACACATGACTCTGGAGGAGCTGCAGAGATCCTTTCAAAAATCTGGTTTTCATGGAAGAGTAGCAAGAAGAAACGCAACACTTGCCTAGTTTGGACTTGGCAACAAAGTCAGTAATTGTTCAAGTCCACCAGGACAAGCATATAAGGTTATAAAAATTATAATGTTTAGTATTTGTTTATATGTAACACTTGTCCCCATTCAAATAAGCAAGAAAAAAAAAGTAGGAAATAAATGCATGTGATTTTTGTGTGTCGGCAGCTGAAGGAGCTGAGGAGCCGTGTGGCTGACATGGAGGGTCACTCTCGCTCATCAGCCGGAGTTTCTCAGCTGGAAAACAAGATCCAGGAGCTGGAGGACCGCCTGCGAGCTGAGGAGAGGTAAGCACAACATGCCGAGAAAAATGGGCCTTATTCTTGTTTAAAAAAAGTAAGATTTATTTATTTATTTTAGCGACAGACACTAATCCAAGAGAATGGCAAGTGTGAGAAGGTGGTTAGCTTCTATTTACAGTTTTTCGGGGGGTTTTTTCCTACCATAAAGAGAGAAGAACACCATGTTGTCGTCACAACGTCGCCTGGAGAGGAAGCTGAAAGAGCTCAACATGACGCTGGACGAGGAGAGACAAACGCACAGCGAACAGAGAGATCAGGTATAATTACGGTGATGAAATCGGTGTTTGACACACTGGAACACGCTGCATCAGATTTAAGACTTAATGCGTGTTGCAGCTTACCCTGAGGGTGAAGGCCCTGAAGCGGCAGGTGGACGAGGGAGAGACGGAGCTGGAGAGGATCGAGACTCTGAGGAGGAAAGCCCAGAGAGACATGGAGGAGCAAACGGAGCTGAAGGACGCTCTGCAGGCCAGAGTCACCGCTCTGGAAACGGAGCTCAAGTAGGTTTTTCTTTTTGGATTCGTTACACACTTTGTACAGCTGAGATCATCGTAACTGTTTTTCTGAGTCACTAACAAAAGAACAGTGTCTCCTCCTTCTCTTTACGCCACGGGACAAATAAAACCTCTCGTAAAGATGACTCCATGATTAGTGAAAGCAGATTGCTCAGCTGTGACGTGTAATCTGAGGCTTATACAACCTCCCTGGAATGCCATATTTTCTGTATTAGGCTAAAGTTGTACATTACTCATTTACTACAGGCAAGATTACTTCACAAACATGCTGGCAAAAAAAACAAAACTGAGTGACATGTTGTTACTTCAACCAGCCAGTGGAGGGAGCTCTGCTCTCCAGAATGCTGTTGACTGTCTGCAGACCAAGTAAAACAACACTTCATAATGTTTCAGGCTGAACATTTAAAAATCAGCCATTGCTGTCTGTCTGACAGGAGGAAAACTCAAGCATCGATGAGGCCGGCTCTGGATTCGTCCGCCCTCAGCTCAGATGACGACGACGACGACGACAGCCTGTACGACCCGTCCACCATCACCTCGTTCCTCACCGAGAGCAACCTCCAGACCAGCTCCTGCTAAGGAACAACTTCTGGGTTGGAACAGAACAAGAGGTTCTGCTGGGAACTATAAATGAAGGGGAGGCTTGTGTAGACTGGGGGAAAAGCTAGAGGGTAACGGTAAACACAGGAGACAATGAGGGCGGGCGGCGAGGACCTTAACGACTCATTGTAGAGCTGAACATGGGGACTAATTTTTTCACACCAGCATGAATGTAAGGAAACAAAACATCTCCACCATTTAAAGGAATTTCCCTCTCCATCTCATGCACACAATACACGACCCGACACAAAGTACTGCTGAAGCAGACTTTACTGCACCTTTTGGAACAAATTCAATGTGTTGGATCATTTCAGAGCTGCTTCACTTCGAGAAGCTCAGCTATTTTTTATTTATTTTTTTTTTTTTTCCCTTTCCTTACCACCACTAAAAAGTTTTTCTGTAACAGTTTCCAGTGCAGATGTCATCAGGTCAAACCTGGCTAAATTATATAGACGTTACTACAGCAGCAGTGGATCAAACAACCATAAGCTTTTATAGTTTATATTTGAAAAAGAGGCAGATTTGTAGAGATTGTTCACCAGAAGCTTCACAACAGCCTGCAAAAGCTGTCTGCAGCTGCAGAGATCGTTATCCACGATGAAGTCGTGAGATTCCTGTGCTGTGATCATCTAAAGAAAAACCACAACAGATTATTTGATTATTTGAACAGAACAATATAATAATAAAGCAGAAAAGGACCAAATGTGTCTTACTAATGTTGATTATTAGTTTATTATTTTGAGTTTGATGGAAAAACTTGAACAAAGAGTTTGGAATAAAGACCCATTAAATGAATAGTTTTCATGTGTTTTTTGAGTATAAAAAATGCTTAGTTTTCCAGACTTGTATCTTTTTTTCTATTTTCTAAACACCTAATGAGTTAGTAGATTTTTCATTGATTCAAATTTGATTTTTCACGTCACATTTTGGGTTTACAGTTTGTCTTTCAGTGTTTAATTTGCTGATTGAATACCTTCAGGATCCATATAGAGCAACTTTTTAGGATCAGATTGAGCTGGACTTTTGCTTTTTAAAGTGGGTCTTAAAACAAAGCGATAAACTACTTCTTTTTTTATATATACAAGCAGAATAAAGGGGCCAAAGCTCACTTCCATCGCATTTAGATAATCTGCATTTAGTGTAGCGTACTTCAGTCCTTTTTTACAAGTGGATTTATTGTAGTTAAGATGCCAGTGAAGTGGGCCTGGAACGCACTATGAAGTTTTTTTGTTTCATGATTTGTTCTCAAATGTCCAGAATGTCATAAAGCTTTGGCACAAAAAAACAAAAACAGAAATTTGAGTCTTTGGAATTATCTTTTTTTTTTTTTTTTGCTGTTCTGCTCTTTATGGAGAAAGACTGGGTATAACACACCTGTATGATCTGGCCAGTCAGTCAGCTGCTTTACAGACGTGGCACTTGTGACTTGTAAAGGAGTTTTAAAACCGTCTCCATGACAGCAGTGCCTGTGGACTGTCCATCAGTTTCCACTTCCTCTTTAGAAATATTTTGACAAAGCCAAACATATGTTCATTGTTACACCACAGGAACGGCATGTTCGGGAATTGTTGCCGTTTTAAAGTCGCAATTCTTTTTTTTAAACCTGAGTTTGCTGATACCTGTAAACTGCACCTTGTCTTTTTTTTGTTTTCTCAGCTTTTCTTCATTGTAGTTAACTCGGCATCATAAACAAACGAGGTGATACCAGTCGAAGAGTTGAATGACTTTCGACTCAAACAGCTATAATCATCGGGTTACTTTGTAGGGATTCGTTAGTAATACTTGTGATTGTGACGCACGAGGCCACAGCAGAGGAGTTTATGTGCACTTCTTTCCTATTAACCTAATCAAATATAATAAATTTATAAAATCACATTTGAATGAGCTGCTGCATTTTGTTCACTGAGACAAGTAACATATTGTTTGTATAAATGCTTTGCAATGAAAAATGCCCATTATTTTAGAATAGTTAGGAATAAGAGTTTACTCCACATTTCTATTTTAATCTGCACAAAATATTGATAACCTAATCCCTACCAGAATCTTGTGGAGAAACAAAAATACGGCCTGGTGTTCTATTGTACTGTTGTATAATTGTGTAAATGTTTAAGAATCGCCCTGCAGTCGTTTAGGTTGAACCCACCAGGTGCGTCTTTGCTTTCTGTCCTCCAGACGGTTTGCAGCTCAAAGTGCAGCAGGTTGAAACGCTGTTGGAAACGACTTTCACTGGATTGAAATCTAATTAAAGTATTTTTTTCCTCTTGCGATAGAAAATAAAGGCCAAAACATTCTTCTGCCAGGTATTTATAAAGATGGCCTAATTACTATGCATTTCTTTGTATTAAGTCAGTGAAACTTGTATTTACTGTCAATTTATTACAATGCCTTTCAATTATGAAAAAAAAATCAATTTTTTATGTTTTTTTTTTATATTTTGTTTATACTTTAAGTGATTGGCTTCACATAAATAAAATATAATGTTTATATTTGCATTTTCGGTTCATGTGGAAAATAGTACTGAATGATTTGTTCTGTGCAGAAGAAATAAAACAATTCTGGTTTGTACTGTAATTAGCTGTAAACATTTTCCACTTACTCTACTTCACAAAATAAGTATTTTAGTTTTCTATTATCTGTTAATTCAGCTACAATAAATACGTTATGTTAAATTAACGCGTTCTCTTTTATTTCAGAGCACACACACAAGCATTCAGACCATTTTTTTTTTTCTAATTTTTTTCAAACTGTCTGCCAGCTACAATAGCAGTGACCTTTGGAAAGTTTAGCCTCGTGTTTCAGCAAACTTCTCAGGAAGACGGATGACTTCTGCGGAAGAGATTATAGCCGGAGTGTCAACAAAAGGCTTGTCAGGACGACTTCAGTGAGAAACAGTTTGTCACATTGCTTTGTGCAAAAGCCAAAAAATACTGCAGCAACATATAATATGATAAAACGGAACAAAAAGGAAACGTTAAAAATTTAGGGGATTAAAGTGAAGCATGACAACACTGGAAAGAGATCTGCTCTCCTTTTAGAGGACACAGATAATGAAACAGATCATGGCAGATGCAGATTGTAAAAAAAAAAAAAAAAATTAAATGTAATAAGTTTTTACCCAATTGACACAGTTTGAGTTTTATTCAGAAGAGCAGCAGTTCTCCTAAAATGGTACCGCTTACTGGAAGTTAGTCCCATCATTTACTGAACAAAATAAAGAAACAATTGTTATAAAAACTCAGACTGTTCGGGGAAGTGAGATTGAAACTGGACTGGATACATTTAATACTGATGCATTTCTGTAGTCACAAGTACTTTAAATTTCAAAGATGGTTAAGGGTATACACAGATTTTCTTTTTATTATTAATGACTTCCATAGGGTATAAATATAATTTGCAGCACAGGCCCTTTTCTCACAGCCAGTCCTCCAAAGAGGAAAAACAGGAGAAAATACACTCCAATTGAGGCAGATGTGTAGGAAGTCTGCAGTAAAAACAGAAGGAATGATGACTAGATGATATAGCAAGGAGGAAAGTCTCTGCAGGCATCCTTTCTTATATAATAAACATATATCTGTGATGTGTGATCTCTCTGAGTTATTTTTCTGTCTTGACATTAAAAGCTGCTAAATTGTTGTGGTTTCATCATGGGAACAACAACATCTTTGTCAATACAATCTTCTTTTCCTGATGAGGTGAGACAGTAAAACGACTCTTGCAGTGGAGAAAAACAAACAGTTTTAAACTGGCAGAGTGTAAACAGCAGTGACGTGGAGAACCTGCTCTGTTATACAAGCTAAAGCTGCAGATAAAGAAGTAACCTGAAGATATGACACGCTTGACGAGAAAGGAATATTCCTGCTTGAAGGCATCACAAGCAAAACTGCCGGTAAAGCAGGGAAAAAACTGAAAACTATGACGTTCCCAGGAATGTTGCGTGACTGGAACACAACTGAATGCTTTGAGGGTATTTTACGGACACTAACGGCAAGGCGCAATTTTTTTTTTTTTATCCAAAAGAAGTTGAGGAATACCTCTGAGCAACCAGTTGGAGGCTGGGTTTACTGAAGCTAAAAGATAATGGGGGAAAAAAAATATTTGAATTGTAACTAAATAGTAGCTTCACAGAGAGCTCAAAAATCCAGACTAGACTGGCATCACTGCAGAAGCAACAAATGTCACATTGTTGTTGCTTTTTTTTCTATTGTTGCAAAATTTTCATTGTTCATCGTGCAGGGCAGGAAGACAGATTTTACATACCTATGTCAGTGAATAGTTTCCTGAAAACCTCAGTTTTCTTTGTTGTTTGAGTTCTAAATGTTGGTGAGGACATATTAACTAATATTTTTAACCAAGTATGCAAAAGGTTGTGTTTGCTGACAGTGTGTAAACAAGGAATGTTATATGTTTCTAAATAGGTAATTTCCCAGACCATGTTCACATATAAGGGTCCAGAGACATGGACTTAAAAACAGGATTTACTTTTTTCTTTCTTCACAGACGGAAATATCTTCCTCTGCCACTCAGCTGAAATGTTTCAGACTAACTGACGGCTTTATTTCTTGACCCAGCAACTGTACAGCCCATTCATGTGCAGATGGGGTCACAATGATCATAAAAGTTATAGGATTTTATGGTCTTATGTTTTCTTGCCTCAATTCTTATTTCAGTGTGAATGCAAGCTGCATTCAACATGCAACAGTGCCGACAACTGCACCACCATGTAACCCCAAAACACTTCAGTGATTTCCAAGAAGAACTGGCTGCAAGTTTGAATTTGTTGTGGATTTTCCACAATCCAAACTGGTTCAAAACATTTAGGCTCTAACGCAAATGTACTTTCCCTCCAGTTTTAGATTAATTGTTCCTTTGCAACCACATAACTCACCTTCAGCAAATTTTAGGCTTTATTCCCATGGACAAGAAAGAAAACATAATGTGGTTATTTTTGCCTAAAGTTAAGAGTTTTTTTTTTTTTAATACAGTCAAGGTGAGACTGTGAAACAATATTAACAGTCTAACATGGTGGTGGCAGCATCATGCTCTAGGACTATTGCTAAATCAATGTTAAACTCCATCTTCCACCAGGATAATGATCCCAAAATTCTATCCTAATTGATCTCAAGCCGTTGAATATTTAAAACCCATGCTTGAGCTGCCACTGCGTCTGACACCAAACAACGTAAACAAGCTACCGATTCTAAGAGGCAACTTGCTCAGAGACCTTTAGTCCAAATATTAGAGGGGTTGTGTGACAGAGAGAAGTCGGTACAGTAAATGACAGATGGATCGTACGTTGCTGTCAGGAGCTCTGTGGGTCAAAGTTAACAGAGCTCAACACTGCACAACGAAATGTGCAGCGTTAGCGTGAAAACACCTTCAGAGGAATTTTTTTTTTTTTTCAAACTGTAAGATGTTTTTGTGAAACCAGATTTGCTTTTCTGTAATAAATGTTGACATAACTCAGTGTCACATCTGAAAAATCTTTTTGAAGTTTGCGATCTTATTGTTAAACGCAAAACATTTTCATTAGGTGAAGAATTTGCTTGAAAAGCGATGAAAGTCGGCACCCTGAAGCTTCAGCTCCAGCTTCTACTCGGGTGACAAAAGGGTTTACATCCTGTCTGGCACCTTGGTTCACAGAACAGTCTCTTTTGGACTGCTTGTGGAGTTTATCGCTGCATCTGCTCATTGAAAATGAACAATGTTAGTGTACTTTCATAGCCGGCGGATTTATTGTGTGACTGATGTTCAAAAGCGACATGAGAGAAACCCTTGGTCCTGCTTAGGAGGAGCTGACCTTCAAAGGTTTTGATCAATAATAATTTCTTGGCATACAGTCACACACACCTTCAGTGTTCTCTATGAAATCAGATCCAGCTCTCTTTGGAGTGACCAAACCTGCACAGCATCAACATGTTGTGTGCACGACCTGTTTTGTAAGACTATAGACTAAACTGGTACATACTTTCTATGGGCAGGACTGGGTTTCCATATTGCAGCTTTCGAGACACAACTGTTGTACCTGAAAGCTCATTGGCCAAGAACTGGGCGTGTGTCCAGTTTTGAAACTGTTGTGGGTTTGCTCTTACAAATGGCTACCTTTGTCATCTAAGTGTGAAGTGTTTCCACCTGCCTCCAGGGCTTCCACATAAAGAAACACAAGTCTTTCAGGCCTGGACAAAATGGCGTGTTGCCACCTGCCCTTTGAGAAACCCGTAGACCTGAGGAGTGGAGATCAACTCTGTCATCATTCTAACACGTCAGTGCTATAAATACCGATCCTTGTGAACAACATGTAGTGACGAAAACAGACAGAGAAAAGGTGAAGTAATGTTTTGGTGGAAAAATTAACAAACCGCCGCAGTCAGGCTTGCTTTAATCCTGCTATACAATAGAAGAAACAGGAATTTTCTGAGTTCACTGAAAAAATACAGAGGTCATAATTTGAAAAGTGGCCACAGGCCTGGTGATGAAAAGGGAGTGAAAATGATGAGAAAACACTTTGTTTTTCACCAGACTCACCTTTCTGACAAAGAACAAATGACATCACTTAAAGCCTCTGTCATAATTATTTTTTCTTTGACATTTCATCACTGCTGTGGCTCGACTCATGGAAACTCATATAGTTTAGAACCACCGCCACACCGTCAATTTGACATCTAAAGTCAAATAAGTCTCTAGTTTCTGAAGTAGTGATTCAAACCTTTCATAATCCAGGTGAGGTATCCACATCGGCATTTCAATCCAAAGTTTTGTAACTCTAGTCTGTATTTAATCTCTAGTTAACATGTGATGTAAACATTCACTCACATCACACCACCGTTAAAAAGACAGAATTTTGTGATGTCAAGAATTTTGACTTTAAGCATCTCGCTTGTACAACTGAACTAAACACAAACAAACGGCAGTGGAGTGGAAAATGTGAAACATAACAAGACGCTTGATGCATAAGAGTGCACACCCTTAAGCTGATATTTTATTAAAACACCTTTTTATTCAGGTCATTCCTGTATATACAGCATATTTATATTGGCCCATTTTATGAATTATGTTTTTTTAGATTAGTGACACACAGACTGATGTCTTAAAGCCTTTATTTTTGTTAAATACGTGGATTTTCCACCTCTATCTAATAAAAACACAGCTTTTAAGGTTTGAATCTTAAAAGCAAAAAAAGAAAACATTTTTATTAAAGGCGTAAATGCTGCTGTTTTCAAATAGCATGTTTAATCTGACAAATGGGCATAATAAGAATGCATATTACTCATTTTAGCCACATTCAATAAATTAAAATGACTGTATTCCTCATGTTTTTGGACAATAGCTGCCTTTTCTTCGAAAGAAAACAAGTCTGGAAAATTTTTTCCAGATAATGTGTTTGGCCATAGTTGTATTTGGCACAAAATCATAAAAAGAACATCATGGAAAGAACACCAAACCCACAGTTCAATATGGTGGTGGCAGCATTATACGCTTGGATTAAGTTTCTTCAAATGTAAATTAAGTTTTGTCAAGGTGAATGAAGTTAGAAGCACAACCCAAAACCTTCAGGTAACAGCTGAAAACTTACACACATTTCAATGAAAGAATGACTTCATAGGAGAAAAAGATTTAAGCTTTTGAAAAGCCAAGCAAATATACCAAACCTGTCAGGGAGCTGCCTTGCTAAAGCAGGTGACAGGATACGTCTTTCTATTCAGAGGAGCGGTGACTCTACTCTGAGCTCCTCACCTCGTCTCCAAGGCCGCTGAGTCCAGCCGCCCTGCAGGTCGAGCTCATTTGAGCTGCTTGTGGAGCGGATCTCATTTTTTCAGTCATGATCCATATCTAGGATTTTAACAGCACTCGGTTCAATACCAGGTATATTTGCACTAATTCATCCTGGTTGTTCACTTTTGTGAAAACGCTCTACATATATATTTGCACATATTTAAATATCTTTACTGAGAGAAAAGTCGGAACGAATTTGAAGTCAAATTTCTTGTCTGTGTGGTGGACATTGGCAGATCAACTGATTCTGATCTGATTATTGTTTTCAGCCGATAGAGCGATCTACATTACCACACCAATCCGTCTATCCATCTGCTGCTCCTGCCTATAATCACTTTTGAACAAGAAACTTAAATTTAAGCTTCTCTGCTAAGGTAGAGACCTAGCCTTGCACTGGGAAAACCCATGTATTTATTTGTACATGGTGTGAGTAACATCTTCTGATTTTTTTGGAAAATCCTTCAAGTCAAACTTTTACGCTCTACGATTTTGCTGTCAACCAGAAAGGCAGACATAACGTTGACATAACCAGCATTATATTTTCAGTCCTGGACTTGGATGCACATAAAGTTGGATTCCCAAAACAGTCTGGCGTCTAATCTCTGGATCAATGTGTCTGAAAATGGCTGGATGCAGCCTCATGACTCCTTTGTTTGTGGGACACATCTCAACAAGCAGCCCTGAGGTTTGGGTGTGCTGCGGTTTTGAGGATATTGTGTATGTGGAGGATTCTCATTCCACAGGATAACTCAACCATTAAAAAAAAAAAACACCTCCCACTGTGGCTTTAAAAATAACCACACTCCTGCCTGGTGATTCATTAGGGTAAAAGGTTTACTAATTAAAGACTCAAAACTGCAACTAAGCAGATGAATGAAAGGCAAATTCATTTTATTCCAGTGCAAATCTTTGTTTTAGTCTTTGTTAAATACATCCAGCTTTATATTTTGTGCCACTCTGTGTTTGTGTTTGTCCTTCCAGTGCCATTAATTGTTTTAGTCTTTGTGCTGTGACCTCGGTCAGTCAGCTACATGCTGCCAGAGGAATGCTTGGTTTGCTACTTTGTACTGTCAACTTGTTCCAGTAAAATGACCTGAGCTAACAGGTCATTTTACAGAGAACATGCATACTGTACTACTGCAATAAAATAACAAAGAAGTGATACATGAACATGTTTTACTTTTGAGACATTTTACATTATTTTTTTTTTACCTTTACAGATTTCTTCTGATGGTGATAACTTCAGTTAATACAAAAAGCAGTTTTCAAATTTGTATTTTAGTCTTTGGGGAGAAGGTCTCATAATAACTGACCCCTAAATCTAATAACTGGTTTGGCTCTCGTACAAAATCTAAGGTCACAAACAGAGGCCCAGACTATCTTCTTCTGAGTTTTCTGATAGAGAGCTGAATTTCTGATTCCATCCATTACAGCGAGTCGTCCAGGTTAGTCGTCCAATTCATCCTCACAATATTACATTACCACCATCATGCCTCACTGTAGGTGTAATTGTTGTTTTTAAAAGCTAAATCCATATGCAACCAGACACACGTCTTCAATGATGTTTCAATTTTGTCTCATCAGTCCACTGAATATTTACCTAAAAGTCTTGGAGATTATGTGGCTCCATTGGAGGGGCATCATCTTGCAATCAAAAGGTTGTTGTTTTGATTCCAGCTTCCTCATGTCACATGTTGATGTGCACCTAGTCCCAAGCTGTCAGTGTATTAGCGTATAAATGTATAAATGTTTGTATATGAGTGATCAGTATGACTAAAAATATTCTCAGTATGACTATATAAATTCAGTCCATTAGCATTGTGAAGTTGGGACGAGATGGGTGTGTGTGTTCAGCTGTGGTTTGGTCATAAAACTCTCCCATGGTATTTATTCACAGTCTTTTTGTTATTGCTTAATCTTAAGCACTGACCCTCACTGTGAGGATTGTCATGCTTTAGTTTAAATATTGTTCTGGGTTCTTTTGATAAACTTGGAGTAATTTTGGAAGGCTGGTCATGTTTTGTCCATTTGTGGATAATGAATTTCCCTGTGGTACACTGGAGTCTTAAAGCCTCAAAAATGGTTGTCACCCATTCATCTGTTAGTCCCGCAGATACGGCAATGATCATACTTTAAAAAAATAATAATAATAAATTCTTCAAGGATTGGTAAACTGAAAAAAGGAGAACATATAGTAATCAAAGAAAAAGTGAACATGAGGAAGTCCCAAAAACTGTATCTGGAGGTTGCTAAAAACACACTTTGCAACCATTAGTAGATACATGCTGTCCGTCCAGGTTTTTGCAGCTAGGCTTTATTGTCCACTTGTGTTTCTGCATTTATCTTTGTTTTTCAATTAACTGGGGCTGCATTCAAGGAATTGTTTTCTAGTTTGTATATTTGAAATAGTTGAACCAGATTTGTTTCTTTCTTTTGTGTTTTACCTTATATTTATGCGCTCTATTGGCTTGTATGTTAGTTAGCAACAAAAAGGCGCTGGACGTGACGTCATCCCCCTCGCCTAGATCGAGCAGTACCCAGTCTTGATTAAATTGATTAATTTCAGCAAAATTAATCCATTTTTGAAAAATTAGACTTGTTAATTGAAAAAAAAATGTTTGAAGTTTGTAACTTTGTTTACGTATTAGCTATATTTTTAGAGCTCCCGAAATCACAGTTTGTCTCCACAGCTTTGTAATGTGAGGAGACTTTTTTTGAAAGAGGCTCAGTCAGGCGTTTAAGCTTTCTCACTTAATAATTTACACGGAAACTGGGCTGCTGCCCTCACGGCAGCGTTTCATATAGGGTTGACCATTTGTATTATATAATAAGAATGGCCATATTGTAATGTTTCATTCTTTATTTTTTCTCCTCATTTGAAGGTGAAGCTACAGGGGGTCATTGTTCCAGAAGTTGCTGTACCGGTGGCTGCAGATTCGGTCCAACAATGTGTTTCTGACACTCCCCTTACAGTCCGCGTTTTTTTTCTTTCTCTCCTGCTCCCTATTTGGCTGTTTCGGTCCGTTTTGTGGGCGGCTCCGTTTGGTTTTGTTGTTCACTCCCACAGTGACGCACCGAGAAAAGTTATTCCCAAAGAGAGGAGCCAGACAATAAGCGTGGGTTAGACAGAAAGACACAGCAGTTACTGTGGACGGTCCGCCGGGAGACACAGCGCAGTTTATTTATTTATTCATCTATTTATTTCTTTGAGTGTGGGGTATTTATTGAATCCGAGAGGAAGATGAACGGAGTGACTAGAAGTCTTTGCACCTTTGAAGACATCAGGAACAATGAATATCCTGTAAGTTCCTTCAAATATTCACACAACTCATTTCCAACTATATCTCTGTATGTTTGTGTCCTCCGTGGAAAACTTGGGAAACTTTTGTTCCCTTTAATTTTTCTCCTTTTGCTTCTTCTACATGTCTTTTGGTTTCTTCTTAATTGCATACCTTTGTGATGGTTCGTGAAGGCAAATGCCTTCATCTGCTCTAAGTGCTGTATTTACTTAAATCTCTAAAGTAATTAAAGCATTATTCCCCCTTCAGCTCCTGAACAGACTCGCATAGAGACCAGGTCAGAATTAGTCCAGATAACATCTGTGTCTTTGACAGGTGCCTTCTGGTCACATCATGTAAAGGCTTACACTTCCAATCAGTTGTGACAGACAGAGAAGGCAGCCCAGGTTGTGCACTTTGTCTGCCACCTGCGCAAAGACAGATTAAAAAGTGGTCTTTTTTCCCAGCTTTTTTCTTTGCTACATTCATCCGAAGGAGGATATTTTAAATTCTATGTGCTTGATTGACCTCAATAGGGGTGATATGCTTTTCACCTCTCTTGCCACATTTGTGCAAAAAAAAAAAAAAAAATGTTTTTAATAAAGGTGATATGATTCTTTACCCAGGGCACCCTTGTGCCAGGGGGCCCAAGCAAGTTTTTTATTTTTTATTTTTGCAAGTCCACCTAAATGGGAGTAGGTGCCTCCTTGTATTGAAAAAGATATGGCTGTTACAGGCCTGTTTTATTTTTCTTTTAAATCTGGACAACATTTGAAATTCCCTCTTTTAAATTTCACTGATACTGAGACTGATCAGATCTGGTTTATTCTGAACTAAACATCCATCCATCCATTTTCTGTTCACCCTTGTCCCTATTGGGGTCGGGAGGGTTGCTGGTCCCAATCTCCAGCTACGTTCCGGGCGAGAGGCGGGTTCACCCTGGACAGGTCACCAGTCTGTCGCAGGGCACTGAACTAAACAGGGATTCCTTAAGACATGATTTATGTGTAAAAACACAAAAGAGAGTATTTTGATTTGTTTTTTTGTTGTTTTTTTTTTGCTGTTAATGCAACATGAGAGTAACCTGGGGCAACATTCCATAAAATAACTTGCGCTGATTGGGGTTATCAATGTGTGATTCTCTTGGTTTAATCATTGACCTTTCCTGAAAAGGCAAACTGTTGACCAGCACTGGGTTTTACAAGGTTGCGGAGCAACATGACACTTTCACCCTCTGTCTTCCACTTCGGTGCTCTCCTGCTGAGCTCCCATCAGGCCACACTTCATAAACCCTACCAGCTAAGCTTGAGCTGAAAGATGTAACCCACATTTCTGTCCTGTGGTCTAGACTGATAATCTATTGCTCCTCTCCGTGCAAAGTATATCCAACACAAAGGTCAAAGTGTAACAAGGGCAGCACCTCTCACATACCTATTAAACCGATAACTGCACAGAAGAATGCGCACAGCTACAATAATCCCTTTGTTTATCCAGGACGCATTTAATCCATCAGCCATTACTTTTTGAAAAAGGGAATTTTGCATCAGTGTCGCACAGAAAACCGGTCCGCCCTTATCAAAGTTAAATTCAGCACGCAAATAATCTCCCACCTTCAGTATTTACATATCTGGTGTCTGATATGTTTATTCAAGGATAGGTAAATGAATGCAGTCTCACCTCCTAGCGTGCCAAAAAGCCGCCGCGGAACTGAAATGTAGATAAATGGTGATGAGAGGGAATTTTTATGTACAGGAGACAATTTTGTTCAGCGAGTGTCATCTTGTTTTGTACCCAGGAGGCATACAACCAAAAAAAGAAAAACTAACAGACTTTAAAATTAAATATTCTAAAACATTTTCTAAAATCATCTATAAACCTGTTATCAGTATGAGATATTTTGCAATTTAAAACTACTGCTTACAAATTTCCTTTTTTGTGTGGTAAGGCACTTTTTAAGGAATGACACAAGTATCCCTTCAGTTGTTGTAACTTCCCCATTGAGCACATTCCTCATGTCTTTCCTCACTCTCCGTCTGGAGAGGCTGACATCAGAGGCAGGGAATGGGCGAGACATGACTTACACACGTATCTGAAATATGCCAGAGCACACCTGGTTTATGTAGAAAGTGTGGATTTTAGGAGGGTTGTTAAATTTCATTTATCTCCATGTTAGTGTGGAGTTTGTCCTGACCCAACAACTCTCACTCTGTGACTTAGTTCCATGGAAATACTTTTATTTGTATTGTCCGCCCTAAAAGGTGTCACATGATGGCAAAGCTGGAACAACCCAGCTTTCTGCGGCACTGCCCCCGCTCTATAAAATAACCTTTCATCCAGTGCTTTAGTGTGCATTTTTGTGATTGGGAAACTTTTTCTTGTTTACGGCATATCTATTGTGACTTCTCAAATCAGAAAGTGGCGCTACAAATTAACAAAATGTCCAAAAACCCTTTTATATATTTTAGAGACACACCAATCAGATGACCAATCTGGTTTTTGTGAAGTCTGACCTGCTAGTCCCAATTTCAACTTGCTCTCTTTTGGTTTTAATATCTATATTGTGAAAAGATATCACAGAAATATGTTCTGTAGAATACACTTTTCCTTCTAACATAGTAAATACATTTTTAAGGACAGACAATGGCACAGAAAACTTCATGTGGAAAAAAAAAAACTTTTACTAATACTTTAAATAAGCACAATTGAGTACAAATGAATTGAATCTGCTGAAAGTCTTGGTCTTTCTCACTCTCATGTAGTCTAAAGGAAGTGCAGATATTTCTCAACATGAAAAAGAAAGTGCAGTTTTCTTTCTAAAAAGCTTGTTACCTCATTGTTTGGATTTCAGATTTTCTGACTGGCTGATCAAGTTGAAACTGGTTGATTCCGATCAACCTTTGAGAGATTTCGGAGTCTCACATCCTTAAGTTTACCTTTAAATGCACCTTGTCAACTCAGGCTGGGTGTGTTAACCGCAGTATTTATTTTACTGAGAAGATTGATGTTCCCCGAATAAAGTTTCTGTCAGGCCTTTAAAGTTGGTGCGAGAGCTTTGTTGACTTACTCTTTAGTCAAATATTTCCTGATCATAGAAATAACTCAGAAGGGAGATTATCTTTTATTTGGATGAAAAGCATTTCCTGATGCTCACAGAGGAACAGTCTTTGCATTGTTGTTTCCCTGGTTCAAGTATCATACGGAAACTTTGGTAAAGGATCTGTGCAGGGATGGATGAATCTGGAATGATAATTAATTCACCCGCTGCTGATCTGTCGGATCACACCTGTCCTTTCAGAGCAGAGGTTTATATTGCTGTTGGACAAAAGACAAAAGTGACAGCTGTTCAGCCTGAGTGCACAGGAGAAACAAAACATTTAATGCATGATGATGTGTGCACACAAAACACCTTGTGGTATCCTTTGTGGTATGCAGGAAGCTCACATGAAGGCACAAAGTCTGTGTGTGTAACAGAGATCTTCAAAAATGTTGTTTACCAGGTGAATTCCCAGGTGTCTCTTTACCCCTCAGCATGTTTACCTCCGATAATTTACATCCCTTCTCATGTTTGAATCCAAAACAAGCGTCCCCATGTCCTTTCGGCGTGTCCTGATCTTTTGTCCTCAATGAGGCACCGTGGGTTGTGTGTGAGCTCAGGCTCATGTTTCTGTCAGTGGCCAGAAGCTAATGCGTTCTTCTTGTGTTTGGGTTAAAGTGGCTGTTTGCAGTTCGCGTCCAACTGCTCTCTTTTGTCTGAGTTCACAGGAAGGCTAGTATTACAGCTGAGGGATGGACAGCATTTTTTTTTCCAGCAGACACGGAGGCTACCGTGTCAAAAGCTCGCCCCAGAATGAGGATTAACAGAGTGGTGTGTGCGAGGAGCCGGGAAAGTTGTACAATGAAGCATTCCTTCTTAACAACTCTCCCACTGTTCCCTGTTTCCCAAAACCCTTCCTCTCTGCTCCTGGCCTCATCGGGGTGCTAGAGCTTTCAGAGACGGCTTTTCCTCTCAGTCTGCAATCCGAGAGGAAAGCCTGTTGTACAATAGGATAATTTTCCCTTTTGTAGTTGGATTTTTGTTGGTTTACTTGGACTTGAGTCATTTAGAGGGTGTTTTATTTTTTTGCTTTTCATGTCTTGCCTTCTAATTTTCCCATTTAAATTCACCTCTCAGTGCCTGTTCTTTTATTGCTGTTAGCCCTGGAAAGATAAGCAGCAAATTTAAAGACTGTGCAAACAAAGCTTCTCATTTATGACGCTTCTTATCGTTACATTACGCAACAAGAGCAAATTTATTTGGTAAAATTAAGAGACAGTAGGGTTTCTTTGCAAAGACTGACTGATAATCACACTTTACTCTTAACAGAATACAAAGCAAATTCTTATTTTGTTTTTTACCACAGCTTGTGCATAACAACAGACACCTTTACCAACAGAGGTCTCTAAAAACAAACAAGAAAATCACCTAAATCTCCGTTTCCCCCTCATGGATGCTCAGATTGAACCAATACTTCAAGAAAGGACAGAAAACAAAACCCAGACATAATTTCAGTGCACAGAAACATCATAGAAGGTGGGAAAGAAAAAAAATATTTCTTCCATACTTTCCTTGATAGTCCACATATGAAGTAATAGATAAAAATCTGTTTGGATATATTAGCAGTTACTTTATTCTGTTAACTGATTCGTCGTCTGGTTATTGCTGCCACCAAAATAATTTCTGCTTTGATGTGAAAGACATTGTTGATCCTTGATCTAATCTCCTTGAAGCTAAAAGCAGGACTTTATACAACAACCCCACCTCTGAACTCTATTGTTTTTCAGCAGAAGAAGCATTGTCTTTAAATCTGTTCCAAAAATGGAAACAAGTTGGAGCTTGGCAGGTCACCTGCTGAAAGAAAGTTAAGGCTTTGAAAAATAAACAGCAAATCATAACTATTGAACCACGACCAGCAGAAGATCCATCATAGTTTAACTTTGAGTTTCACATAGAGGAAGATGCTCAGGTTTTCCTGTTGGACATTAGTGATCCTGTAAATGCAAACACAGCCCTGCGCCTGTGTTTGCATTTTAGAGTGATGACATCATTTATTGCACTATTGTATTTATCTCTGATTATGAGCGGAACAAAAGATGACCCAATAAACAGAACATGCTACATTGATTTGAGACGTTACGGTTATGTAACGTCTGTGACCTCTTCCCTCACATTTACTCTTGACATTTTACTGAGCCGCTCTTTCAGGGGGGCTTCCCTTCTGCTGGGAAACACACTCCCAGTAACATCCTGTTCCAGAGATTTCCCGCTACAGAAGCTACTTTCATATTCCTTTTAATGCATGCCCAGAATTTTTCTCAAAATATGTGGTTATCTAAGGCTTTTTATTTCACATTGCACCATACAGAGAAACAGCAGGCTGAAATCAAATAAAAAGAGCAGACATTTTTAAAAATGTTTGTGCCTCAAAAGGGCTTGGCTACCTTTCCGCCTCAAACGGCTGGTTTGACCAGAGAGAAGCTGTGGATCTCAGCTCTCTAGCGAGGAAGGAGATCAGCGATGAAGGTTGCTTCTCCTCCAGGGATTGTCTTCTCAAAATATGATAGAATTATGAACGTTGACTCTAAAATCCATCTAGTGTAACAACACCTCGATCGGGTTAGTATTTGCACATGAAACAGGAAAGATGGCTTACCTCAAAATCCAGAGCATCGTAGTCCAGGCATAAGGACAGGTAGCTCTACGTCGTTTTCCAGAGGGTCCAAACTGAGAGCTAAATGAACTGCAGCGTCAATAGATTCCAAATATTTTTAGATTTCTGTCTTGCTTTCATTTAAGTTGAAAAGGCTGACTTCCATCCACCTTTTCAGTTCAGTTAAATCTCGACTTGCTTAATTTTTAGGGTTTAGTTGCAGATCATCTGTGTGACAGTGCTTTACTATGAATAGGACGTACAGTGCAAATATAGAATGGGTAATAAAGAGAGTCGCTTCATTAACGTGCACTGAAGCAGTCTGAGACTTTGAAGAAGTTGCAAACTATTTGAATGCTGAAGTCAAAATGCTTTAAGAAGTGCATGGTTGCACTTAGATCCAACTATAATAAAACTTCACCGTCTGCAGTGAATCACTGCTTATTTAGATTCTGGTAGGTTAAAAAAGCGCCAAGCTTTTAAAAAAATAGCATAAAATCATTGTCAAATTGGTGATAATGGTAGTTTTCTTCAGTGTTTTTTATAACTTTTTTCACTCTCAGTCTTCATGGTCACACTTATTTCATTCCTCTGCCAGATTGTTTATGGCTACTGGGAGGATTTGTTGCCATGGAAAGACTCTGTTTTACTCCACATGACAGTTTTTCCCTGAAATCCAGCCTCGGCTTCCAGCTGGCTGCGAGCTTCTGGAGGGTTTTTCACCTAAGTCCCTCTGACGTCCGCAGCGCACAATTTAAACCAAACAATCTGTCTCTGTGCAGGGCTGGAAAAAGTTTCGCTTTCTTTCTGACGTTTGTTCCCCATCTTGTACTGGTTGCTGCCCACTTTCTCCCACCCTATGACTCATTCTGTCCTCCTCCTTCTCTTCTTCCCCTCCACCCCCCCTTTCTCCTCCTCAAAATAGCATTCAAACAGACTCTTCATCACATAACGGACTCTTTTGAATCATTTCGTTTTGCCTCATTTTTCAGGACGGTTGTAGACGACTGCGACTCACGCTCCACGACCAGAGAGAGGCGAACCGGAGCGCAGACCAGCACAGAGATAAGGTAAGGAATTTCCTGCTTACGAGAAACACTTTGGATAAGTGATAAAAAAAAGCAGAACCCGCCATGTAGAAGAAAACTATGTGATTGTAGCGGCGAGGAGAAGTGCTGTGAATATACTGACTGTGATTAGCACTTGTCCAGATCAATATTTACATTTTTGTATTTTTATCAATCTTTTGAATATAAATACTTACTCTAATGGCTTTACTTTGATATGCTGGGAACACATTAAAAATAGACAGCACATTATGTTTTAGTCCTATTTAGGGGTGATTTAGACTTTTAGGCTAACTCACAACTTTCTGGTAATCTTTTAAAGTGAATGTTGAGATGCTTTGGCCTTTAAAGGTCATAAAGTTTGATTAGGAACTTTACTGGGGTGTGGACGAGATATTCTCTGTCTCATGCCCTGGTAAAATGGGACTGGTGATGCTGATTGTCTAAGATATTAAGTTTTTATATTTACAAAGATTTTACAACCTTTTACTGAATTGGGTTAGGTTTGCTAATGCGTCAAAGTTGACTGTACCTAAACAGGGCAGACCCAGAGTTGAGGAATCATACAGAATTTTACCAATTTTTATTCTAGGACTTAATTGGAGTAAAATTAAAATTGTATTTTTGTATATAAATATATATATATATATATATATATATATATATATATATATATATATATACACTTGTGAATTAATCATTTGCACATCCAAACTTGAATTTCCACACACTCACGGAAAATTAGTCATGTAGTCTCTATTTAAAACCTGACACTTTACGTGACGATCTCAGTGACTGAGGAATTAGTTCAGAGAGAAGGTAATGGATCAACTGTGGATCACATCAACTGTAGGTAAAGCTCATACTCATGTCACAGCGGCCATCAGGTTTTTATTACAGTAGTCGACACGCATCTGGATGTCTCGCAGCTCGTTTTGTTCTACCAGAACTGAGGGGAAGTCCGCTTCAGCGAGGTTGCGTAACATTCGCTCTCTCTGTGCTCAAGGTCTCATGTCCAGCCATTCTCAGGAAACCAGCAGATGTTGAAGGGCTGGTCTCCATAGAGATTTCTACTAAATGTCTCTTGTGATGCAGGCTCACAATAATGACATGCAACACAGGAATAGCTTGCTCACGAAGGGACAGTATGTCCCCCTTTCTTCTACTAGCTAACAGTTTAATTGCATCACTGCTGCCGACATTCCAGACATTTAACATCCAAGCTGCTCCTGCAAATTCTGTGTTGTAAAGTCGATCACAAACAACTCCTCTCGTCACTGATCTGCAGCCAATTGGACGAGCTTTCGCCCTGGTGCAACCGGCCAGCGATCGGACCGCTTCGTACCCTGAACCAGTGAAGTCAAAAGAGGAGCAGGTGGAGATCATCAAGGTGTGTGTAGCCGATATGGAACTCTGGTGTCCTGTGAAGGCGTTTGACTTGGCTCTGGTATTGATGTGGCTCTTTGCTTTAGGTTTATCTGGAGACTCGCAGACAAGAGCAGCAGAAACAACAAGAGAACCTGAAGATGCTGTCAGATGAAGTTTCACAGATACAGGAGGTCAGTGACTGAACTATGATTATTGCTGGCACGACGACGCTCGAGTCAGTGAGAATGTTTCCTGGATTATGACGCATTTGCATCTTTGGATCATGTAAATAATCCTTCTGGCTAACATGCTGCTCTCTTCCTCTTTGTTTTTTCTCAGCTTACTAAGTTCATGCTCAGAAAATTGGAGACTAAAATAGGCATGTTCAAAAAAAAAAAAAAAAAAGAAATGTCCTAAACAAATGAGGGTTGCAACTTAATACACCTATTCAAGTGCAACTCTTAAAGATTTGCTTGGGTATTTTTTGTTGTTGATTTTAAAGTACACTGAATTTCAGGAAAAAATTTTTTTGTTCTGCTACAACAGAATTAAAAACTGCAGATTGCTATTCTGCAGAAATAACTGAGATCCAGCTAGATTTAGGTCTTTGTTACTTTTTAATTCAACTGAAAGGATTTTCTCTAGTCTTTCTCACCTGACATGTCATTAATTATTTACATTAGATGAAGAGGCGATATTGCAGAGAAATTTTTATTAAATATTTTCAAAATAAACATTCTCATAAAATGTTATGTATTTTCATGTCTATCACATCTGATTACTAAAAGTTGCTGATGATTATGAAAGGGAATAATTTTAAGTGCGTCATGCCGAGTATTTAAAGTTGGGAAGTTGTTTGTTTTAATTCATTAAAATGCCTGAATAGCATTTGAAACACTCACAACGTTTCTGTGTTTGTTGCAGGTGAGGTACTGTCTGAAGAACCTGAGAGAGCAGATGGCGGCCAAAACAAAGGTACCCGAAATTTGTCGCTCGCTGGATTTATTTTCTACCTCTCATCCTGTGTGCTTTATGGCATTTCCTTTCATCTCTATTATCATTCCTGCCATGGTTCATATTTTTTTTCCCTGCTGACTTCCTGTCTTCCTCTATGCAGCCGCACACAAACGGGTGGAAGGTCGGAATCCCGTTCCGAAAGAACGGGTTGTCTGCTCCCAAAACCGGATCCAAAACCGACGGGCAGGTTAGCAGAAAAACACATGAACAGGCTCTGCTTCAAGCTGCTGTTTTTTTTTTTGTCTGTTTGTTTGTTTTTTTATTTTCATCCATCTGAAGCTCTTAGAGAACATATTGAATCTCACGTTTGTAGCGTCAGCTCACAGAACATTGTGTAAAGCAATCCGCTCCCAGAGGCACAAACAGAAAGGTTATGTGGGAAAAAGAACATAAAGAAATGACGTCAAAGCGTCAATGTTCCTTATATTCCCCCAAGGGGAGAGAAAAATATCGTTGGAACACGCTTTGTTCTTCCTCCCACTGCACATGTTGTTGTTTTCAGACCCTCCTCATTCCACAAGTGCTTTAAACTAAAATAGTTTTCCTGTTCGGTCACATTTCCTCACCTCCACAACCGTCTGTGTGCCATCAGAGTTTTGTACAAACACAACAAAGCTCTCTGTGTTTACATCCCAATTATACTCATATCTGTGAGTCACACTACATCGCCAACGTATGCATTGCATGCTGAACAAACAAGAAGGAAACCCCTCTAACCTAAATGTTCCAGTGACGCACGCAGACACACCCGTTGTATTTATGATAGGCAAACCCTCAGAGCTTAGGCGAAACAAAAACAGTTTTTATTAGGTCATCATAAAAATATGTGCCCAACTGTAAAGTTGCAAAGCTAACACTTTGCTGTTTATCCACAGGATGCAGATGAAGAAGCAGAGAGAGACAAGCTGAGAGAGGTCAGCAAGCGTTTGTATGCACAGCTGCAAGAGGCAGAAAAGAAGCACCAGGAGGAGAAAGAGAAACTGCAGGTAATATATACACACGGAGATTATAACCCTTAACCTCCATTATTTATCTCGTTTTCTAAAGAAGCTTGACTCTCTGTCTTATTTAGGCTGAAGGCAGCAGACTTAGAGACTATCTGAGCGACAAGGAGGAGAAGCTGAGGGTCACAGAAGAAGCCAGCGAGAAGAAAGACAAGCGCATTGAAGAGCTGCAGAGGCTGCTGGGAGGAATGGAGCACGAGAGCGCCACCCTGAGGGAGACCATCCGCAGCCGCGAGGACGAACTGCGTGAGCTGCGGAAGATGAGAGAGGAAGGCCACCAGGGGGAGCAGAGGTCAGCCTTTAAAGTCACACAACACCAACCGCATCACAAAAGTACTCACTGGACTTTTTCCACATTTTGACATGTCTCAACCTCAAACTTCAGTGTAGTCGATGGGATATTATCGAGTAGATGAAAATAAAGTAGTGCATAATTGAAAAGCAGAAGAAAATGGATAATTTTCACAAATTAAAACCTGAAAACTTCCTTTTTTACAATGATTCCCTGTCAGAAACCTAGTGGCAACAATCTACTTTCGAAAGTAGATTGTTGTCCTGGTGGAAGGCCGTCTCCTCTGAACGATGTCATTTTCTTTGTGTTTTTTCACCCCTCAGTGTTAGTGTTCTGAATGAAGACTGTAAAATTCAGTTCTGGCCTCATTTCACCAGAGAACCTTCCTCTACATGTGTTTTGTGTCCCATTCAGTGCAGCAAACTGGACACCTTATAGTTTTATTTAGATCGTAGATTTCTCCCTGATTCTCTTACAGTAAACGACAAACAGTTGATAGGTTCTTCATTCTGTACAATGGAAAAATTTAACAAAAAAAAACAAAACATAGAAACCCTCAAAGTTATGTCTAATTGACTTCCATTTCCCTTCCTTTGGCTTGTGTTTGCAACATGACAAATACATAAAAAGTTCACAGAGTTTGAATTCTTTTGCAGGCCGGTATTTTGATTTCTACTACTTCCTGAGAACTACAGTGTGCCGCAACAGTCTGTGTGTATTTTTAGGGCTGAGCAGCTGGAGAAGGAGGTGGCTATTCTCAAAGAAAAGATCCACCATCTGGATGACATGCTGAAAAGCCAACAGAGGAAAGTCAGACACATGATTGAGCAGGTGAGAAGCACATACGCCAGACTCTGTGAAGCAAACACATCGACTCCATGCTCATATTTGTGCAGGGTTTGCTCACTGTTGGGCTCCTCTGTTTGCTCGTCTTTAGCTCCAGAACTCTCGCATGGTGATCCAGGAGCGGGACCGTGTGATCCAAGAGCTGGAGGAGAAAGTGGCATTCTTGGAGGCTGAGGTGAGAAGTGCTCCTGGCCTCTGCTATAGTAAAGAAAAAAATATTTATCTCTGGACTGCAGGAGCAAATTTCAAAAGAAGAACCAATGCTTGGTAATACTGTAAATAACTCTTAAACCATTTTGTTTGTGCAGAATCGAGAAATGCGTGACCAGATGGATTACTTCCTGGGGGGACAAAGGTCAAGCTCCTATCTCTCAACAGAGCGCAATCCACAGATTGTGTACAGGTAACCTATTTTGTCCTCGATTTTATTTTTATTTTTTTCTGCAAAAACAGCACTTTCCATAATTTAAGTAAGGATGTGAATTATTTGACAAAAAAACTTCAAATAAATTCATCTTGTACTGTAGTAACATGATCTAACACTAGAAATTTAGGAAATTTACCTTAAGTAGTGGGGAAAAATGTTTCTAATTGATAAATATTTTTAAGGGGATTAGAATATCTATAAACTTTTAGTAGTCTGTGACTTTCTGACTTTTTACGGTACACATCTTATGTAACAAAGAACCATTTTGACAAGCCACTACTAAATTAGCAAAGACAAAAGAACTACCATTCATATAAAATATTTTTAGGGCCATATTTATGTAAATTTTCTTAGTATTATCACTAAATCAGCAAAGACAAGGCTATTAATCAAAAACAGCAACAAGCCAGATTGCAGTTTGCAAATGACACAAAGGACAAAAGTCCTAAATGTCTTTTTTTTTTTTTTTTGCAAACATGAAAACACAGTCCAAACTGAGCAACAGGGGAGTGGCAGCATTATGTTGTGGGGTTGTTTTGCTGCAGGATGCACTAGTGCACATCATAAATCATAAAACTGATAGCATCACGAGGAAAGAACACTATGTGGAAAAACTGGTGCGACATCTAAAGACATCAGCCAGGAAGTTAAAACTTAAGAGCAAATAGGCAGTGACGCTTAGCGTACAGTTAAATTAGTTAAAAAGTAACTTCCACACAATAAAGTGGATGATTTGGAGTGACCATCACAACAATCTGACCTCATTCTTTCCGTCAAGAGAAATGGATCAAAATTCAGGCATAATCATGGAGAACAATAACCCCAAAGAATGTGACCCAATTTTTCCAAATATGTTCTGAATCAGAAGGAAATTGCTAAATCCATCTAAAAACTCTCTCTCATTATTCCAGCATTTAGAAAAAAATTTTAGAATTGGGGTAATCCTAACTGAACTAAAACAATGGGAGATTAAATTTAATTATTCTAATTTAATGTGAGTGTCTTTTCATTTGTTTTACATCCTAAATGCTTGACTCCTGCTGTTTTCAGTAAGAGTGATTAATTCGCTGTGCCCTCGTTGTTGCAGTAAACCACTGAAGCCGTCCACCTCCTCAAACAAACCACTGCCCTTCATCAAAGTCATCGAGATCCGGTCATGAGAAAACAGAAGAACCTGACAGCCAACAGCAGCAGACTTTTTTCCAGACTGAATTCAGACAGCAGCTCTGCTGGTGACCACATCAGATCGAAAGGAGAATCAGAGCTGAGCCTTCCCAAACTGCAGCTTTAACAGCTCCACTAAAGCCGCTTTCCGACTAAACAATGTTTGAAGGAAACAATGGAGTGATCAGCAGCTCCCGCTGTGTATTTGCCTCATGACTGTGTGCAAGTCAGCTTTACGTAGATGCGTTAGTGACTCAAATGTGCATTTTCTGTTTTTGCTATTAGTCGAGTGATATCTCTCCTTGTTCTGACCTGTTGTCATTCTTATCACACATTTGAACTTTGAGTTTATAGCGTTGACTGTGCAGTTTTTTCCCTATTCATGACAACATAACAACGCTCAACTAAAGTAATGTAGCATTGATGTACTGTTGCTTACTCACACTGGCCTGATAGATCACGTAAAAAGCATTAACAGTACAGGTTTGTCATTTTCGAACATATGACCCTTTCATATGTACACAGCCATTTGTGAGTAGAAACCTATATACAAAAAAAAATGTAATTACTATTTGGGTCTTTCACATTTTCAGAATTAGTTTGGTCCCCTAAAACAGCAGGGCATTTTGTGAAACTGTGAGCACACAGAAGGAAAACTGAAGGCGTCTTAATTTGTACTTTGCATGTAATTAGATGTTTAAAATTCAAACAACTTTCTGCTTTTTATTTATTTATGCTAAAATAAAACCTGTTTGATAGAAGAGCTTTTGTATGAAGTACTTGTCTTGATCTGTTATCTCTGTAATTTTCAGAATAAACACTTTACAAAGTGCATGCTTCATAATTATTAGAAAATTATTGATAGGTCACTGAAAAGAGACACATAAGCAACTGCTTCGGTAATTTCTTGGAAATACCTGTTAGCTAGAAACTTAAAAGAATCCTGGCAAAAGAAAATATTTAAATTCCTTAAAGAGACGTCCTACAGATCAAATTAGAACTTCCTGTGCGGAATCGGGATTTGTGGTGATAGGATTAGGGTCTAAATCATTTTAATCTACCAGTGTGACTGTTTCATTCCAGTCACACTGGTAGATTAAAATGATGAGGGCGACCTCTGCTGGACACTTCTCTCACTACAAAATTCTACTATGACAAACTCGAACATTGCAAAAATACCTCTGCACAAGTTTAATGATTTCTAGTACGAATTGGGAGTAAAATTTGAGGATAAATTAACCCGGATCTGTGTCTTATGTGCTCTTTGTATTCATTTTCAATATAGATAAAAATGTTTATATTGGAATATTTTAAAGTAGTAAATTACATGTAATTGGAAGTAGTATTTATAAATACTTTTTCAGATTAAAATCTTTTCAGTTACTTTATAAGCGACATTTATTTTTGAAAGAGAAATGACTAAGAATACATACACAGCCTAATTACAAAACTACATCGTTTCTGAGACAGGAAGTTGCTTCCTACTTGCTGTGACAAGTAGAATGCTTGACTTTATTTCCTTTGAAGCTGCCTCTATAACAACAAATTCTCCAAACGACTTTAAGTCTTTATAACGATGTTTGTGTTTGAGATAAACGTGTCATTCTGCATTTTTTAAATTGTGCAGACTCTATAACAAAGATGGCAAGAAGTGAATATTTCAGTTAAGAATTTACTGTTTATTATGTTAAGCATATTGTGCAACTTGACAGTATTGCCTTTTTTGCATGGCATGTATTCATAAGCACCACAGGAAATAAAAAGTACTCAAAGTTAGATAAGTCTAACAATTAAAAAATAGATGCTTCTCATATCAGCAGGCTAATTTGTAAGACTACACAGTTAACAGTCTTCCCCTGAAGTCATACCTCAACCCCAACACATATTAAAACACTAAAATACTGTTCAATAAAGATAACTGATCAAAAAAGAGGCACTTAATCAATACAGTTCCTGAATTATATGGCTTTTGTAAGAAAAGGCTTAAAGGAAATAAAAAACACATATATATGGCTCAAAGGAACAACATAGAAACATACATAAACATAAAATTTACTGGCATAAACAGTGTTTTCTTTCATGATAGAAAAATGCACATACAGTAGTTTATTTCATAGCTATTAACTATTATTTTATACACTTAGGCGGTTAATTTGAACATATCTGCATAGGTGAATACATTGTGCAATAAATACTGATTGTCCTATGCTGTTGCATAAGCACTATAAATTTCTTTGTTTTGGTCAAGTCAACCCTGCTTACTATCAGTTATATTATAGCACTTACAGTATACATGCAGTAACAGAAAGACGCCACACGTAGGCAGATAGCAGTGTTTGAATCAGTGGTCTGATATGCAGTGTTCTGCAGTGCACGTCATAATAAGAAGGCAGTGTGTTTAATCTGATGCTGTCAGGCGACAGTGAGCGAGGCACTGGGATTACAGGCAGTCGTATATGACTTAAAACTTTTTTCCTTTGGACAGATCCATAATTATTTCAGAGGGTGCTGTCTAGCGTGTTGTAGTTATCTTTGAAGTTCTTCAGCTCCAGGAAGTTCCTGGGCCTCTTGCTGCGTTGCTGCGCTGCAGATGTGAGGTAGGTGGTTTGGGTGGGGGACGAGGAGCAGGAGGAAGGGCTGCTGGGCTCGATGGTGCCGCTCAGGTCTCTGAACACAAAATCTGGGAAGGAACAGTGTGGGGAAGGGTCGTGCTTCCTTACATAGCGGCTAGCTCAGTTAGAGCTTCCTGGTACTTGATGAACTCTGCTTCTCCAAAAGCCTGAGGACACAAACAGGTGGAACAGCAGAGAAAACTGAATCCATCATGTAAATATTCGGTCCTCGACGTTACAGACAGAAATTCACTTTAGTTTGATAAGTGAGGTTTGCACACAAAGCTTCTATGACAGTTTCACCATAACTGCTGCACAACTCCAAACAGATTGAAGAAATTATCAGAGCACCTTGAAGAAGTCACAATGCTTCACATTCGATTAAAACTACTAAAAACACACTAGGAAGAAAACAAAGGTTTGGCTTTTGCAGAACTATGAGAAAACTGTGGTTTAACAAAGGATGATTGTGGATGAGAACCAAGAGCATTATGTGCACATTTAACAAGAGGTGGTGTGTGTAGTTGTCACGCTTTTTACCATCACTATGGCAACATTTTCTAATATTGTGCAGCTCTATTACCCACTAGTTTCAAGATTTTATACTGGAAAAAAATATTTGGAAAATTGTAATATTTTGGATGGTTATTTATTTGGTTTATGTTTTTCATTTTAGTCTTGGAAACACTAGAATTTGAACATAACTTTACATTTTGGTCTAACATTTTAAAAATTTGAATTAAATGCATTATCAATTACTGAGTACTTCTGTAGCATTTTTTACAAATATTTTTTTTAACTTATTTTAACCGGAGGAAAAATATGTTGAAGTAGTTCTCACTCAAGTACAATTTTTGCGTACTTTACCCACCACTGCATTCAACCATAAATCTTCAGCCTGACAAAAGTACAATGATTATATCAGGAAGAAGGTAAAGCATGAAAAGTTTCTACATGTCTTTTCTATAAATTCAGACAAAATACTTATCATTTGGTTTCCTGTTGTGGCAAAACATACTGCATCATATCATTGATGGTAACACAATTCAGATCAATGTAGTAGATGAGAGAAACTGCTGACCTCGGCCCCATGGCGTGCTTTGTTGTAGCCATCTAACACTGTGTCTATCAGGGAGCTCTGCTTGTCTCTAAGCATGCAGTGGGAATTTCGCAGCTGCAGCAGCCAGGTCCGAAATCTTTTTCCCGTCACAGCGGTGGGAGTGCCACCCAGTTCACGGAAAGGAAAATCTAAAGAAATCAAAAGGAAATATGTTGATGTAGGAGATGGGGTTATTTCTCTTGCAAGTACAGAAAGAACTGATATTACCAGTGTCCCGGACAGCATCTAGTGCTTTCATCCTGTACAGACAGCCATCAGAACCTATAAACATAAACACACAAAACACATCTCTATCAGTGATATTATTCCTGATGGTTCAGTGCTTATGTGCAGGTTGTGTACGCGCTGACCAGACTGTCGTCTCTGTGTTAGTCGGTCATCAGCTGGGGACAACAGACGGGGCTCAAAGTGGATTTTCTGGACCTCGCACAATTTGGCTTCAATTAATTGTTTCATCTCCTACTAGACCAACAAAACACATTAAACTGGTAGATTAACAACTGAAATACTTTGCAGGATCAAACTTGTGATGTGTGTGTGGGTGTGTGTGTGTGTGTGTGGGTGTGTGAGTGTGTGTGTTCGACCTTTGGAGCATTGTGGCCAATGGGAACATGTGGTCCTCGTCGAGACTTAATGGCAAAGTGCATAATTTGTCTTTTTATAAAGATGAACAGCAAAACAAACACCTAAACACAAAGTAGAAGAATAAAACAGTCTTTTTAAACTCTTCTTACAGATGTATGGATATACAATGCTTAGCCAGAACATTAAAACAATCTGCCTCGAGACATGCAGGTCCACCTTGTTGACAGTTGAACAGGTTTGTCCTGCTGGGACACAGAAACTATGGACTTTCCTTTTCTTGATGTGGGCAGCTGACCCTATCAGTCTGTCTGTAGTAATGGGAGTTTCCTAGCAGAAAACTGTCTCATAACAAGACATAAAATAAAGAATTTTGAGCCAGTTATTTGTAATATAAGTTCTCTTTTCAGAAGGTAATTAACTTAAACTGAGGCGGTATTACAGCAACAGAAATTAAATAATTGACATTGACTAAAGACGAACACTTAACAAGCAAATGAAGCAACATTGATAGCAAATCACGGGCCAAATGCTAGTATGATAAACCATGGTTTTAACAAGTTAGCTTGAAAACTGATCAAATATTGTGTTACACTGCTCCTAAAATGTAAAGTCATTAATTGTGCAAACTACAGGAGATCCGGTTAACAAGTCACAAGCACCATGTTTGCTAAGAAGCTGGCTAAAGCAGTAGCAGCAGACTCGGTATAAATAAATACAACTAGATCATGGTCATGTTTTCAGTCAGACCTTTTAGAACCAGATATGTTTTATCTGGTTAAAACTTTAAAAAACCTACAGAAATCATGAAACTCACCAAAATGCCGTAAGTCAAAACAAGGAACACGTTCACTTTTGAGGCTCCATAATTATCTTTATCCATTATTAACAATTGTTTTTCTTCAGATTAAGCAGCTAAAAATCGTCTCTCAGTAAATTAACACTTTTATCTTCATTCGTTCTGAGGCTTCCTTTAGGTTTCCGCTTAAAAAATACATTATAAAATGTCTAAAAAGTAACAAACATCAGGAAGGTTCAGGGCGCTACACTCCCTGCCTCCATTGTTGACTTCCGCAATAGTCACGTGACTGACGTTATACCGTAAAGAGAAAGATTCTGACAGAAAATCCAACATCAGGGCTACATTAAATATTAAAATTATGCCAATGTTGATAATTTCAAGCTAACCTAAAACAGTTTATGTATTTATTCGCTTAGGTACTCAAATGAATTTCACTACTGCTTTTCACGGCAATAGTGCACATTTTTGGGGAACAACATAAGAGTAACCTTTTCATTTCAAAAAGCCTCGCTCATTCTTGAAGTAAATTAAATTCGTCTACCGACGTAGGTGCTGCCTGACGAAAAAGGGATAGCTTTATATAACCAAGTTTAACTCTTAAATATATTGTTTACTAGTAAAATAAAAGATTGATTTCTTTATTTAGCTAATCCTGAAGACAATACAGTTTTTATATCAGGCAAATTTACCCAACTTCTATTAAAACGAACTGCTAGTAAAAGTGTTTATAATCCACTTTTTAGTTTTACATCGTCTTAAGCTACTTAGAATTTAAACTATGAAAACAGTACATTGGTATCATTTGTTAAGCACACAAATGTATTTTCCAGACATTTCCTATTTATGGGAGGCAGTTCGCAAATCGTCTTCTACTTCGTAACACCATATTTTTCTTCGCTTTATATCCAGTGATGTCGGTAACTCGTTACTAAAGTAAATATATATATATATATATATATATATATATATATATATATATATATATATATATATATATATATATATATATATATATATATATATATATATATATATATATATACACACACACACATTTTTACTGTTTCTCTAAATTGAACTGTATTAGTTCTGAGAGAAATGTACATTTTGAAAACTCAAACAAATCGTCAGTCCTACATTATAAAAAATAAATATAAAATGTAGCTGTTTCTCTAAGTTATTCTAAAAATATATTAGGGATAGATTATGAATAAAACATACATAGTGCTATTAACATGAGTTAATAGCATTATATGTAGTAAAACGTTTGTTCCAAACGAAACCCAGCAGATTGTATGGAGTAATTACTTACGGCATTCACTCCATCTGACCAGCAGAGGGCGACAGCAAATCGCTTGTGTTGAGTTGTTGACTTTACAGCCGTCCCTCATACAGAGCATGTATGTAGCAACAGTGGAGAAGAACTCCCCTCTACCAGGAAGAAACCTCCAGCAGAACCAGAACTGGGCTCAGTACCAGCAGCCATCTGCCATGACCGACTGGAGCTGAGAGAAGACGGAGCAGAGACACAACAACGGGTCAACAGAGCCAGGAGAACTTTCCATGTTGGTGGAAATGAAAAGGAGATGGAGAACTGTCAGGTGATGGCAGCATCATGTCAGCCAGTGCCCTTTTCCAGGAAGCAATCACCGATAATTGACACCAGACCAGGTGTAGCTTCTATGGAGAAAAAAATATCAGAGAAAACAAAAAGCTTAGATTCTAACTAAACTTTTTAGTTAGAAAAGGTTTAGTTTCTAATTAAACTGACTGTTTAGTTAGAAACTCCAGAGCGCCACCTTCTGGTCTCTCTCCAGATCAGCTCAGAGCAGGGAACTGTTTCTGGCTTTGGTTTTTCCCCTCCGTGGGCTGCCACCTTATTGTGGTGGAGGGGTTTGAGTGTCCCAGTGATCCTAGGAACCATCGGAGGCCTGGTGCCATTTGGGTCGGGTCTGCCAGGGAAAACAGGTCCTAGGTGAGGGATAGGACCAAGAGCAGCCCAAAGATCGCTTAGAAATATAAACACAGAATGTTCCTATTTAGAAATGGTGATGTAGACAGGGTTCCCGCTTACAATCAGAGCTATAGACAGTAGTCAGCGTTTCTTCCAGTCTTTTATCAGCCTGGCGGGCTACCAGGCTTTATTTTTCCCCCACCAGGCTTTATTTTTCCCCCACCAGGCTTTATTTATTTATTTATTTTGTTATTTTAAATGGTGATTTTTCTCCACCAGTGACTGTACAGACAGATTAAAGTAAATATTTATAGTTGAGACATTGAACTGACTGAGGAGTTGTGAACCAATTGTGCCGTCCCATCAGTTGCCCATTGGCTTCACACGCTGTTATTTCGGGTTCTGCGTGTCAGTTGTTTGGAATTTCCCTCCATAATTTCCTCAGAAAGCACAGAGGAGAATCCACGCTTTCTGATTGGCTACATGTCACATTCAACAGGCTGCGTTAACGCTCCCAGTCGGGGAAAACCCCTGATTTAGATCGGAGGCCACGACCATCTACCGACTGGACCCGATCTACCATAACACGCCACACACTACAGGATGATCGGTTACGAAATCGCAAGCGACAATCTTAGAACATCCAGCATTCTAAGATTGTTGTAAGGGGAAAATTGGGGCAAAAGATTGTGTAGTGTGAACTATTGCATCAGGTAGACGGATGTGCCCATCTTCTCTGTTTAAATCTAATGATTACTGAAGAGCAATATGGTATAAAGAAATCATAATCTTTTGATTGAATGCAGTACTTATTTCCACTTTGACTTTATGTTGTTTAGTTTTTATTCAAGTAATTTTTTTTTGTTAATGGAGACATTTTATTTTTGTTTTTGGTTGTTTTGGGGTTTTTTTGTCTATCAGTTCCAGTGTTAAGTGTTGTTTTGAAAATAAAGTGTATCTATCTTTGGCAGGAAATCGCATGCATTATTATATCATTTCCATGAAATCAGTGTAAAAAGGTGTTCAAACAATATTATTGTTTATCGCAATAATTTTTGAGACAATTAATCGCTCAGCAAAATTTGTTATGGTGACAGGCCTAAGGGGAACGCACAAAAACATGCAAAAATTACTAAAGTTTTTTTTTTTTGTACTGTTGTAACCATTAAACAATCTCCTCTTCAGTTCAACCTTATAAGTAGAGATACATAGTTGATGTTAGCATCATACAATAACTTGCAATTATGTATTGGCAAAGCTGGATGTAATTTTCACAGGTGGTGAAACATTATTGTCAACAGCTGCTGAAAGTAACTAAAAAAGTTACTTTTAATGTAACTTTACTTTCCAAATCAATTCGATTCGATTAAAGTTACTTTTTCAAAGTAACTATGCCATCACTGTTTATATCTAATGTGAAACAATAAGGCACACACATACCAGATCACTCATTCCCACAGTTTCACATGACACCATTGATACTCAAACGTCTGCCACATTGTTGTAGCTCAAAGAAAGTTCCACTCACATTGTGGCACTGACTTATTATTTGTCCTAGTCCAGTATTCTGTCTTTGTGACTTCTGCTGCCACCTCCTGATGATTTCACTTCACTGAAGAAACGGACAAATCACATTCAAACGACTGAAATCTTTTAGGAAACATTAAGAAACTCTTTTTATGTGTCATATTGTGCAAATGTTTCATCTAATTTCCTAGCATTCACTGTTTTGCCTTTTATTCTCCATGTTCCATTTTTGTTTTGCTCTATGTTGCTCAAAAAGCCAATTCCAGTCCTTATGACATTTACAGAGTCCTACACCATAAATCAAAAAATCTATTAAAGCAACAGTGGCCCTGAGTAAGGAAGACCTTCATTTGCATCCACCTGCAGGCACACTGAAGGTTTCTTGAAATTACCGAGTTTAATTCAACTTAGTTTGACAGGGTCTGACAGAAAACAAGCCTTCTCAAATTTAGAGCAGCAGCAACCACAGTTTCCTTTGTTTAAACCGAAGACAAGGCGAGAAGCAGGTGCATGCAAAACAACAGCGCCAGGAGGATGACGCACCCCAAGTTTACAACAAATCCTGTAAGTACATTTAATGTTAAATCTATCGATGTTTTGTTTTGATCCTGTAGAAAACATGTTTGCTCACTACCTTACTAACTGGATATTAATAAGCTGCAAAATAGTGCTTTCTATCTTATCAACAATGCTCTGCCTAAGCTTTTCAACCAATATGTCTGTTATACACACGGTTATGTTGAAGCTATGACATCAGAGTTGCATATAAAACATTAATTTCCCTGTTGGTTCTTTCAGCTCAGTTTAAGAGGACTCTGTTAATGTGTTTTTATATATTGATTCTGCTTTTGTTCACATTGTGTCGAGGTGGATGTAATTATCATTGTCTTGGGGTAAATGCCAGTCATGCGCATTTCACACAAGTGTCACAATTACTTCTCCTTTCTCTGGAGGCTAAAATGCTGGTGTCACATTTCATAGGTTGAAGGTGTCTAAAGAATGTGTGGATCGTACGTAAACATAGCAAGCCGAACTGAGTTGGTTGGTAGGTGTGTGTGCGCAAACAGTCCTTTGAAAAAGTATTTGCCCCTTAAAGACTTAAAGGTGGTTTGCACGGTTAAATACAGTTCACCCTTCTTTGTCAAGTGTACATAGAGTAGAAATCAAATAAACACAGAATAGAAATGTCCTTTATTGTCCCACAATGGGAAAACGTCTGTGGAACAACAGAAAGGGACAGATACATGTTTTAGATTATCAGTCTAATTATTAATTGTTTCAATTGCCCTAGCAGCACCCAGGTATGACCTGATTACTTCTTGACCTGCAGAAAGAAGTCCTTTAAATATAACTTCCCTGACCGCATGAAGCAGGCTAACATTCTTCTTCTAATTTAAACAAATTCAGTAACAGGTTAAAAACAAAGAAAAATTTACATGTTTTCATGTGGAATAATTTAGAAAACCTCTTAAGGCTTTGGGGCTTTAGCAAGAACCATTATCCATAAAATGACACTTTCCAAACTGGTAGGTCACAACAGTACCTAGAGCAACATGTAGGCCTCAATATTCTGGTCATTATGGCAAAGTTCAGAGGCCAAACCCACTGTGAGGTCCAGCTCACATTTACCATAAGGGATCTTGATGATGCTTAAGATATTTGAGAAAATAATATGTGGAGTGTTAGAACAAAGTGTAACATTTGGAAGATGTGTGTCCAGTTGTAAAAATGACTAGCATTTCAACAAAAGAGTGTTATTTTGCTGACAGCCAATGTGGTAATGATATAGTATATCATAATATTGATTATTATCAGATACACAATTTTATGGGGCTACTTGCTACTTTAGAATCTATATGGCTTCTCATAATGGGTAGAACCATAAATTCAGAAAATCCTAAGGAAGAATAAAGACCTCAAGCCCAGCATAGACTTTAAAATTTCAAAAATAATGTTGGACTTGATTGTGTCATAAGGTGCAAGTGAGATGATGTAGACACTATATGACAAAAGGTGCTGGAACACTATCATATCAGATCGATCCAACAGACATGTCTGAAACAGGTTGCTATGCTTAAAACCTCTCCAATGTGGCTATACCATCAATTCCTAAGCAACTGGTTGGCACTGAACACAAAGGGCTGGTGGCAGTTGTTACAGCCAAGGGTTCATAACCAATTATTAGGGTTAGAAGCTCAAGTTCGTTTGGATGTCTTATTTTCCTCAATTAAGAAAAAAAATGTTTGTTGATGACTGACAAAGTTCATTTAAATAACTTGTGGAAAATCAAAAGAAATCTGCAATGGAGCAAATGCATTTGGACTACTCTGCAGAGGACTACACTCTGCAGTTAGGAATGCTACCCTGTGAGGGGTGGAAAACAATGGCAAAGTGGGAGGAGACAGAATGACAGAGAGAGAGAGAGAGGCTGAGAGGAAGCAAAAGAGCCAAGACAGGAAGACAAACCAGTGTAGCAGGTTTGCGTCACCGTATGCTGTCCATCATGCAAAGCAAAGAGAAGAAGAGCGATAAAGAGAGGAGTTAGGTGCTGATGTCACCGCTGAGCGCTGTCCACATCGACCAACATGATGGCTTGGGATTTGATCAGAGGACACGTTTTGTGAAGGTATGGTTGGTGTTTATGTAAATCAGCAGCTTTGTTTCTTTATATTAATGCAGGTTTAAAGTTTTATCCCAGGTTACACAGATGGAAGGCTAAGGAAGCCTGCAGCACAGGTGTTTCTGTAAGCTGACACTCAGACTCTCCTACACTGGAAAGCACCTCTGAAGGCCATTATTAAGAAAATACATACTGTAATATAGACCTAAAATGCTTCAAACCTTGACAAGTTATAGTTCTTTGGGTTTTTAGACTTTATATTTGAGTAATTTATTGGATTTTTTTTCTTATCAGTCATCACTCTGGGATAGTTTCGCCTGCTGGAAATGCCTGTTATGTTGCTGCTTTATATTCAGGTCAATGATAAGACATTGTCTGACAGCAATATCATCTTTCTCTCAGTGGCCTGTATGGAAATTAAGGTGGCTTTGTCATTATCTGTTGTTGCTATGTCTGCTTAATGTATATGAATCCACTAGAACAAGATTTTTCAAATAGTTTGGCTGTCTCACTAAGACCGATACACAGTGCATAGAGACTGGTGTTATGGTGGTGAATCAAAACATTGTTTTTAGCTGAGTAGGATTGCTGTAAGGTGAGTTTTTCCAGTTTTTGGTTCAGGTTTAGCCAACAAGTTTTTTTGAGCTTGTTGCCTGTATAAACAGATTTAATTGTGTGTGTTGAAAGCAGAAAGCTGGAAAAGGATTGGGTGTTTTATTTTACTTTGAGGAGAATGTCATGAAGCCAGTAAAATATTGTATTAGAAGCCTGAAAAGTTCAAAGTAAGTTAAGTTTTTTTTATGTTTTCCTACCAGTTAATATAGATTTTTTTTTTTTTTTAATAGTGGCCTCCCAAAACATCCATACAACTTTAATATGTACACAATTTCATACATTACAGTTTTGTTGAAATACTAACACAGTTTCCACATTATTCCACATAATAATAAAGTGGAAGTAAAAAAAAAAAGATGTTTTTGTTTTCTTCACAAAAACAAATCAGAAAATTTTGGCCAGTACAGGAATCAATATGTGTATTTAATAATTTTTTGCTCTTGAGTTACATTTCTTCCAACTCTACACACACAAAAAACTTCAAATTGTTTGTTAAATAGCTCAAATTTAGTCATACTTTAAAGAGAGAGAGAGTGTAGCAGTAGTTTTTAAGTTTTGTCACAGATTTCCTGTTGGATTTAGATCTGAACTTTGATTAGGCCATTCAAACATATGATTATGCTTAGATCTAAACCATTCTCTGGTTGTATTATGGTCTTGTAACCAAAATACATCCTCCTTTCAGTAGCCCTGTATTTAGCTCCATCCATCTCTGACTAGTTTTTGTCATCCTGCTGAAGAACAACATCCCCATCATCATGTTTCCTGCCACACAGTTTTTTCATATTGATGAACGTATTCAAATTTGGTTTACTCTACAGGTTTGCTGTATTGACTTCTCTAACACTGGCTTTGGTCTTCCAACTTTTTCATAAAGGAAAGGATCCGTAAGATGTGCTCCTTGGTCGTAATGATGCTATTTGCTGACTGTTTTTAACAAGCCTCCTCTTAATAGTACATCTCTAATTATACTTCACTCAAATTATACATAGACAGACTCTCATTATTGGTAAGGTAACTGATGCAGGCTCTTGTTTGATTTTATTAATGGGTTTTAGAATAGGATACAATTGCTTGCCAAGCATTTTACATTTTTATTCATAAAGAAATGAAAATGTAAGGATATTGAGACATTTCCCTTCTGCTTCTCAGATATGTAGAAGTCTGGGTTGTCTGTTACATCAAATTCTCTATACTTTATTCGAATGACATTCTAAAAAAATACATTGGAAAGTGTCATTTTCTATTACAAAAAGAAATATTTTTGCTACTTTAATTGTTCTCTAGTAAAAGTATCTCTGTTACATCCTATATTTATTGATCACTGTGAGCCTGTTTGACTGTTTCTGCTATACACGTCAAAATGTATAATGAACACTGAACACTAAAAATTTACCTTTTTATATTTGGCAGGTCCTGGAAGTATGTCACTGAAGCTGTGAATTGAAATTTGAAGCCTCAGAAAACAAATTCAGAAGAGGAACCAAAAAAGACAATCTAATCTAATTTCCTTTTTGAAATAAGCTATTTCTTTTTCCTTTTTTTGCAAACATCCTTCAAAAAGACTGGGATCTGTCAAACACCAATTTCTACTTTTTTCTTTTTGAGAAACACAATTTCATAAAAAAAAAAAAGAAGAAAAAAACAATTCTGTTTTTAACTCCCAAACAATGGACTTGCTCCCACCTTCAACAAGTGAAAATATCCCAGAGAGGACGGGTATGCGATTCACTGTCCGCTCAGCTAACTCTCCTTCCTACAGTTTAACTCGTAGGTCAGGGGTAAGGAAGCGACCCACAGCTGACAATGCTGATGACACCGTTTGTTCAAACACAAAAGACGGTTTTGTCTACCAGAAAGACATCAAGCAGAGTGATGCAGTCGAGAGAAACCCCCAAGAGAAGGGGACTGTTGTTGGAAGAAGCCTGGCACTCCATGACTTGGGCAGGACAGAGGAAAGGGGAGGCAACCTACCAAGCAGAAGTATGAGTTATGACTGGAGATCAAAGTCAAAAAGTCTACCTCGGACTACCACAGCTGGCAAACCCAAATTGCTTGGTAAAACAGAAATGAGAGGTTTTGAGGAACGAAGGACAGAAATTGAGAAAATACTGAGAGGTGAGACTTCTTCCTCAAGTCCTAGTCACTTTGAAGACAATCATTCAGTAAATCACAGAGACTTTGCAGACAGAGTCGATTTAAGATTTAAGACCGAGTCCAGGCCTGCCTCGAAACTCGACTGTCCATCAGGGCCCCAAGGTGGGCAGAGCATCAAAGAACGCATACAGAAGCTCTTTGAATCTGCTGATAATACAACAGTTGGGGGAACCTTTCCCAGGCGGTTCTCATCGTATGACGACTACAGTCCTGTGAGAAAAGCAGCAACCATCTGGGCTCCAAAGGAAGAAAATCATCCAAGCTCTGAGACTTTAGCTTCTTTTGAGACAATCAAACTCAAAGAGAGATCAACAGAGACACGTAAGCAAGAAGAGTTAAGTAGCAAGTATTTAGAGGAAGATGGTTACAGGAGGGATATGATAGAAATGGGCACAAAGTCCTTGGATAGAGCTAGGAGCAGGAATACAGTCGCATGTAAAATTAGATCTGCCAGGATTGGAGCTGGCATGGGACAGTCCCAGACATATGAAGGATCCATACTTGCACAGAGACGGTACAACCAAGATGACAAAAAAACAGACGTGACTGAAATAAGTAAAGAAAGGGATGAAGGAACAAAACAACAAAGTAAACCCAGGAGTGGAATTGCAGATGACGTTTTTTATGCAAATCCAAGTGAGGGCACCCTGCCATCGCCAGAGTGGAAAAAACTTCCAGAGATTCTGTCGCCCCCCTCTTCAGCCAGCGTGAGAAATAAGATAAGTCAATTTGAAGCTCTGACACAGAGAGCAGCAAGCGAAGTCCAGATCCCAAAGCGATCTTTGTCTGTACAGGCACAGCCCTGCCAACGCCAAGGAGGAGTTAAGAAGAGTGGGTCCGTAAAATACATAGGTGAGCGAAGCTATAAGTGGGAGACGAAGACAGATGGAAGCAGTGAAAAAAGGATGATGTTTGCATCAGAGAAGTCTTTATCATTGGTTGACCTTGGATTCAAATCAGGAATGTCAGAGACAGATTCAAGTAATTTATTAGACAGAAGGAAAAACGATTTATCCAAAGATTTAGGTCAATATTACAACCACAAGAAAACTTTGCACCTCTCTCTTAATGAAGGAGCTCAAAAGCGCAGCAAGTTTCTTTTCTCCGAGGACTCAAACTTGAGAGACACTGTGACATTAACGCATACATCAGACATGCAGCCAAGGCCACAGTGGCAAATTTCTTCACCAGTTAGTGATGATGACAAGACTCCAACAAGCACCCCTCTGAACACTCCGCCCTTTCCTTCACCTGTCCAAGAACCAGAGGATTTCTTTCCCATTGCAGATAACATGAGCCTTCATGTCACTGGACAAGAAGACAAAGCTAAAGAAACAGACTCTACTCTTCCTCCTCCAGTCATTCTCTCCCTGACCAGTGAGCCAGATTTTTCTCAGACCAGCAAGTCAGATGTTTTCTTAACAGACAAGGAAAAAACTAAAGAGAATGAGTCCCTAGATCTCCGTCCTGACACTTCTTTCCACAACAACTTGTCGGATGTCTTTTATTCAAATGTAAAAGCAGAATTACCTAAAGGGAGAAAAGAGCTGTTGGATCTGAATGCATGGATAGCCGGCCTGGACCCAGAGTATAAAAACTGGAACGAATACATGGAGGAGTGGAAGGATGAGGATGACAGCACACAGAAGGATGATGATTCAAACGACTCCGACTCTGGGGATTCCTCGGTGACCATAACCAGCAACATGAGCCAGTCAGAAAACAGAAGTTTCAGCCTCAGGTAGCTCATATTTGAATTGTTGGATTTCTTGTTTCATGGAAGTGTAGCTAAAGTGACTTACTTGTTTGTTTTTTTCTCGCACTCCTGCTGTATCAGTCTTTCAAACTTGTGCAGCTTCTCTGGTACTGACGTCGAATCAGATAATGACGACGATTGGCAGCTGCCAGGCCGACGATCTTCCTCATTAAGTTCAGATGTTTCTGCCTTTTCCTGTGTCTCTCTGCTTCCCACTGATGAGCTCGACAAGCTGGTAGAGGAAGTCAAGAACCTAGGGGACGAAACATTGCAGGTACAGACATTGAAGAATTCTTGTATTATCTTTTTATGCCAGTGTTTTAAACAAATAACAAACAAAAAAACAGTTATCATTTGCAGTTTGTGTCCACCTGCAGTAATTAAGGCTAAAGAATTATCATTTTCTTAGGTGGTGAGATCTAAACTGTTTCCGTCTATTACTCTCATATAGGAAAAATTTGGTCTCGTGTATTTCAGGACGAAAAGGTGAAACTATTGTTTCCCATTTGTTTGTTTCCAACCAAACTACCTTGGTCTTTGTAGTAATAAGCTCTGAATGCTAAAGTGATCCATCTGCATTCCAGTAGCATGTGCAAGGCCTGCATGCAGAGCTTGTTTGAGTGTGTAAATGTATTCTGAGGCATGTGATGTTGAGACAGTGCATTCAAGTTAGACTAACATTTTGCCATTTGCTTCAAAACTTCATTTGTTTTTGGAATGAAAAGTGTTTTGGCACTAATCTTTTTTCTCTCTTTTGTCTGTCTTGCAGGACTATGATGATGTGCATGTAGTGGTTCTGCACAAGGACGTGGGAGTAGGACTTGGGTTCAGTCTGGCAGGGGGTGTAGACCAAAACAAACCTGTCACTGTAAGAAAACCCCCCATTTCTCTTTCTCCTGTGGTAAACGTTAAGACATTTTATGTCTTCATTTTTCTGCTGTCTCATTATCTTGCTTCCAGGTCCACAAGGTTTTCAACTCAGGCGTTGCGGCCCAGGAGGGTTCGATTAGTGAGGGAGACCATGTTCTGTCCATTAACGGCACTGCTTTTTCACAAAGTACTCACTGGGAGGCTCTGAGGACCCTCAGAAGGGCGAAGAGTAGAGAGATGGCAGTGGTGGTGTTGAGGAAAGGTGACCTCAGTCAGTCAGAGACTCAGCATGAGACAGGTGAGAAGCGATGCTTTACAAAGAGTCTAAACATGTGAGTCTTTGACATTGGAACTTAAAGTAAGTACAATGTGTGTGAATTTTTATACCTTAAAGGCCAGCGTGTGTGCATCCAACTCGAGAAGAACAGCGGGGATCTGGGTTTCAGCCTGATGGGAGGTGTAGGGTCCAATCTAGGGAACAGACCACTCACTGTCCAGAAGATCTTCCAGGGTAAGAACATCAAAAACACTATTTGTACCATTTATGCAGAATAGACCAATGTCACTTATTAAATAAAAACCATTAGCATGTTCCTCATTTTCATCATACCATATCACATGATGTTACATTATATTACATTATATTGCTGTATAATAGCTCTCTGTAAGTTGTGGTCAAATGGAGAAAATGATATCATAAATCAAATTATTGAAGAATTTCTATTAGAAGTAAGAAACAGTCAGCCATGTCTTGTAGATCCATAAGTCTTTTAGAAAAGTCTTTAAGAAAACCTACAAAGGTTTGCAACTTTCTGCATTATTATGAGAGGGGTATACCTTGTGATTTTATAAGTTAACAGCTTGTTAGGTTTCTAGCTTTGCTTTGTGCCACAGCATCTCAATTATTTTCCAGTTTAGACAAGTCTGGACTTTGACCTCAAAACCATTGCTGCAATTTGGTGTTGAACTTGATCATTGCCCTGCTATGCAGACAGAGTGTGCTTAAGCTGGAAGTCTTTAACCAGAGCACCAAAATTCTCCCACAGGTTTTTATGGTAGAGAACAGAACGTCTGTTCATGGTTCAGAGGTGATAAAACTCCCTGCTTGTTTGACTGTGATGCTCTTTTTCTGAAATACTGTGTTAGTTTTAAGGTTGTTGTAACATCTTCTTAAAACTTCCACGTTTACCTCACCAGTCTGCACAAGATTTTACTACAAACGTTGGGTGCAGTAAACTCATATATTTTTTAGAAAATATAAGACAGAATTTTGTGTTTGTTTTGAATTGTTTTGTCCTTGAAGCTCTATATGAACACACTTAATCTCTTGCAATCAAACCATTTGTTTCTCCAGTTTTATGTCTGTCAAAATATTGGGTATGTTGGAAGTATTTTAGTTTTCTTTCTTTTGTGTTGTGCAATGGTAGATATGTGGCTCTAAAAATTTAAATGTTTTAGAAGCTTGCCCTTTATGTGTAATATAGGAGATAATATGTGAATTTCTGTTCAGCTTTAATTCAAAATATTAAATAGGCAAACAGTGAAATAGCAGTCCCATACCTGTTTGCTTGTAGCATGAGCTAAGCTAGTAAGGCTTTTAAAAAAAACTTTTAATTGACATCTTCCTCTTAAAATATTTTTTCTTACATCTTTTTTGAAAAACCACTGTCATATAAAATTGTATTTAAAGTTTTTTTTTTTTTTTTGTCCTTTCAGGTGGTCCTGTTGACAAGATGTTCCCTGGTGATGAGATTTTAGAAATTCAAGGCTTCAGCGTTTTGGGGAGGAGACGTCTGGAAGTGTGGAACTTCATCAAAACTCTTGCCTCCGGCCCTGTGGAGGTGGTGCTACGACGGCAGGTTAAAGTTACGTAGTAATGAGGACAGTGCTGATGCTTCACCTTGTTCGCAATTTAAAGAATGTGGACCAACCAGAAACTCAGAAGCTGTGCCATTGACGGCTTTGGATCCTACCATGGAAAATGACTTTTAAAAATAAAACTGTCTGGACTTTGAATGTGTTGAACAGTCATCATGATAGTATGAGTGAAGGAAGCCTAAAACCAGGTCAAAGGTGTACATTTTTTCAATATGTGTCTTCATGTAAATCTACCTCAAGGCCTGAGATGTTTAGTGTAATAAATTGTATTATATAATTGTATCATTTATAAATACACATTTATAAAACCAACCAACGTTTAAAGAGAAAATGTTGTCAATATGCAAAAATCTGACAATGTATTTTATGCAATGTGTTTTATTGTGAATAACTGCTTTTATTGTGATGTATTTTTAATAAATACAAATATTTTCATTACATTAAGTATTCTTAGTTTTACTAGAGAGACAGGAATATTAACCTGCTTTATTTTGATAGCATATGGGTTAATGTCTGTAACACAATTCTAATTTTAAAATGTTAATGAAATATTTCTTCTGACTTTTTAATAATTTTTGAGGGTTCCTTTTCTCTTGTTAAAGGGAGAAAACGATACTTTAAAAAAATACTTTATATTTTTATACTGTACATTTTTGCAGTATTGTTGTCTGTTTCTTTTTAACACAGTTTTTGTTTCTCTCCCTTTAAGATCAGATGGTTCAACTCATTGATTGAAAACTTTGAAAGGCAGAGGCTGAGTCTTTATTTGAACTGTGTAAAGATAATGTGGTGGAGAAACGTTAAGACAGAGATAGAATTAAAAGTAAGGATATTTTTGCGTTAAACATACAAATACTGGAGATGTCAACAAGTTCAACTGGAGTTTTAAAAAAGTCCAAGCTGTAAAACATTGTTGCATGTAATCTACATGTATATTCTGAATTAACTGAGGCATGGCCTCATATTGGTCATATTTATTTAAAAAACAGAACTCCATCTGAGTATCTCCCTTTAGGAGGGGGCTTTCTGGACCAAGTCAGTGTTTATCTAGATGAAAACTGTCCTTTAGTAGATAACCTTTGACTGAAACTTTTATTGATTCTAAAATCTTAATTTGATCAGGTAGTGGGCACTGGAAAGCTGCTGTTGTGCCTCCTGAGTTTGACCGAAAGGAGGAACGCCCCGACTCCTCCTGATCTGATTGCTCCCACAGTTGCAGGAATCGCGCTCGGCATCATCGTGTCCATGTCGGCTAACTGTGGCGCTGCTTTAAATCCCTCTCGAAACCTGGGGCCACGCCTCCTCACGCTGGGGAACCGAAGTCTTTACGTAAGAACACGGTCATGCGTTGCTCATTCACCTCGAATTCAGCAGTCAGACAACTGAAGAATGAATATCTAACACATTCCTACAAAATCTTTTATCTGTAATTGCGATCTGAAGAATACGTGTCACTGTTTTACACAACACCTGATAAGAATCTGGTGTTTGTTCCACAACACAAGCTGTGAATAGGATTTTACGAGCCGTGCTCCACAAATACTTGACTCTCCAGATACTATCAGCTCAAGGCGGCGTGGGTTGACTCTTCAGTTTCAGGACAAAACTCCAAAAAGCTTTTAGGTGCGGCTTTTCACTGCTGACTCGTTATTTATAACACTTGCAAAGAGAAGCGGCTGCTCTTGTCATTTTATTTGTAGTTCAGTTTAACAAGTGATTAATAAAAAGTGATTATTGTCTGGCCTGGAAAGGGTATGTAGGAAAATGATTACTGAAATTTGTCACTTTTCCACCAATGAAATTTCATGCTCCCAGTTTACATAAACCAACAAGTTTCTTTTTTATCTCCTGGTTAAGCCCAGAGTGATTATTATATTGCATTCTCTGTGTGTGCAGAAAGTGAGGATTTGGTTCCCTCTTGTGTTAGCTGCAACACGTTTGTTGCCGCCAGAGGGAGCAGGTTATCTGACGGAGAGGCACTGCATTTTCCCTCATTTCTGAATACGTGAACGTGAATATGCAGCTGCAAGCAAATTTTAAGGGTTAATCCCAAAGGTTTTTCAAATTGGCACTCCAACATTTCCCAGTTGTTCATACTGTATGTTAGTATGTCTAAAATAGAGAGAGACTAAACTAGAACTCGTCTTCTACAAGCATGTTTTTATAAAAGTACAAGTTTTTCTGCAGGTCATGAGAGGTTTATATTGCTGCATTTGTTTTTCCTTTGTTTTGACCCACAGAAATCAATTATATTTGCACAACCAGTTATTTCTTGCTTGAAGAAATATAATTATAAAAATACGATTATAGTTGCTGTAAATGTGACCAACAGACAGGTTGATTTTTGTTCAAATAAGGTTTTTTATAGACTTTTTTGCAAGCAGTTGTTTAATTGCACACGCCATTGCATATTGTGTTAAAACAAGTGTGTAAAGACACATATAATCTGTCTTCTTTGTCCATAAGATTTATTCAATGTATGATAGTTGTGGTTAAACAAATGTATAAAAAGAATTAAGAGGGCTATATTCTTCACAATTTAAATTCTTACATTGTCACTTCAAGTTTTGAAAATTGATTTCAGTTGTATGTTTTTGTTGGAACTAATGATGATTTTAACAATAGTGGAGACGATGCTGACAAAGAATGGTATAACATTTAATATGCACTTATTTGTATGGTGTGTAAGTTTTTTGTTTTTTTTCTTTTAAGAAATTGTGTTGATTGATGTTTCAGTTAATCTAATTTATGGTCTGTATGAAATTCAGATTATAGTGACATAAAAGAAGACAGTTTATGGTCAATATGTTGCAGAAACCTTACCTGTAATTTGACATAAATCCTGTGTAATTTAGCTGAAAACCAACAGTTTTCAATTGTGCAGAAAAGGTTTGCCTGGTATTACCTTATTGCTTTATAAGCACACTTTGTTTATTTTCTTTTATCAATATTTCAAAAGCATGTAATCAGCTGCTCCTTAGATCTTCCACACCATTAGAGTCTAATGATAAGAACAAACTGTACAGATAAGCAACTCCATAACAGAAAGGTCTGATATGTACTGCTTATGTATACTCATTCAAAGGACTCCATGTGAGCTCTCCTGTGAGCGATAACAGTTTTAAAACCCAGCAGGTTTACAAGAGTTCAGAGTTCAGCTAGACAGTTATGCGTTTATTGTTTCTATCATATTAGACCCTTACATTCATCCATTCATTTTCTAACAACCTTGTCCCTACTGGGGTCAGGAGGGTTGCTGGTGCCAATCTCCAGCTACGTTCTGGGCGAGAGGCGGGGTTCACCCTGGACAGGTCGCCAGTCTGTCGCAGGGCATCAAAGAGACATACATAACACACAACCTTTCACACACACACTCACTCCTAGGGAGAACTCAAGCATGCACACACAGAACATGCAAACTCTGTGCAGAAAGACCCCGGGCCGGGAATCGAACCCAGGACCTTCTTGCTGCACGGCAACAGCTCTACCAACTGCTCCTCCCCTTACATTCCCTGATGTAAATTCATGTAAACTATATTGATGTAAATCATTTTCCTGCTCTAAAGTAATCTTGGAAAGCTCTGAATTTAAACCATTCATGTATTCATATGTGTTAAAAGAAAGTAAAGATAAATTTTAGATATTGTACATCCCTGAGTCAATAAAAGTTATCAAATTAAAATGTTTGTGTTTCTGAACTGTTTATGTGCACAGTTTATGCCTAACAAGAAAATTATCAATCAAAAAAAATATTCCAGTATATATTAAATTTGCAAAGAGAGCAATTAGAACATGCTTTAAATTTTCTGATGGACATACAGTTGGTTTCTGTCGTCTGAGTGGACAGAAACAACTTCATTTACACTCAATATCTATCTGGCATACAATGACGTAAGTAAAAAAATCTCTGTGTGCTAATTTTTGTCTCACTTCTGTAACATCAAGAAATTTGCTGACAGGTTGTAAAACATGTTTAGGAAAAATGGTTTTTTTACAAGAGCGATACACTGAATCAATCAGAGAAATGTGCATTTGTCTTCAGATATTTTATTTAGAAAATCTGAGTAAATATCAGCATATGAGGAAAAGTAAGAGAGAATTCAGGAAGAAGAAGAAGTGAAACTTTTATTCTCCTTATATATCTTATCAGTCACGAACACGGTGCCTTCCATCCATCTCTCTCCTGTAGGGAGTTTCTCTAAGTTTCTTCCATTTCTGGTTAATTGGTACCTCTGTCCCTAAGTCAAACCTGGTTAAAAATATATATATACTCCATTATAAATTAATGGAGTATTTTATATATATATTAATGGAGTATAATATACATTTCTTCTCTTTTGGTTGGAAAGAGAAGAAAAATCATCTTCACTGAAAACTCCGTTATCTGTTCCATAACACTTGCTCAGAAACCTTCATTATCAATTCATTGTTCCCAGTAAAAAAGCGAAAGTCTTCCAAGACAAACACCATGTGGCTTAAACAGCCTCTGTGAGGTCTGTTCTATTATCTGAAAATGTATGGACTCTGCTCATAAGAGCAACCTCTAACACAAGCAGTAAATCACATTATCTGTGCCAGCGAGTCCTCCGCGGTTAATAACTAGGTTATAGCCCTTAGTGTTTATCCAACTCAGTGGGACATTAAGGCAAACGAGTGATACAGTCCGCACATCCTCTGACGCTCAGGTGGAGACGAGCGATTTAGGACAGTCAAGCCACGATGAAGCTGCGTATGCTGAGGCTGAGGAGTGCTTTGGTCCGAGAATGTTTGGCTGAGTTCCTGGGAACGTTTGTCTTGCTGGTGAGTAACACTGGAGATGTATTAATATTTCTTAAATCTTTACATAACCATTCAGCTGCTTTCATTTGCTTTTATCCTAGAGAATAATTGGTAACTAATTCGTAAACTACTTTCAATAATTGCAGCATTTGCTGTAGGTGTGATGCCATCTTCTAGGGAATGGTTGAGTTGATACACAAAACAATGTATGATTGGTTAATTATATATGTATAATTAACCAATCATACATATATGATTGATGATTAACCAATCATACATATATGATTGGTTAATTAAAAGAAATTAACCAATCATATATGTAGTCTGGATTAAGAAAAGTGCATCATGATGAAAAAACTATGTAAAATTGAATTAATTGCCACATGCATCAACATGTTGTCGGTCAATTTATTACGTCGTATATTTGATATTAATGTAATATTAACAGCTTTCAGCAGTTCACCATGATTGCCTGCTTGTTCAAACTTTTTTGATCTGGCAAAATGATTGTCTTAAAATGGGGAAGTACAAGAAGGAAAAGGAAACAGGACAGAATTGCGGTGCCATATTACGGCGAATATTTCTCCCGTCTTTGCTTAGACATTCTTAGGTTCATGGAAAAAAATAAATAAATACCTCCTCGCTACTCCTAGCATTTTGTCTCTTTAGGAGCTCTTAAAGGGTAACTTTGTGAATAACTTTTATATTCTCTACAGAAAAATCTTAGAATTATAGATATTCCAAGATGTTTCCTAAAACGATGTCACCATGCGCTACTTTCAGTCTTAGGATATTTTGAGAATATGGGCCGTGATCTTTATTAATATCACCTAGTATTTTAAAAATCATATTCCACGCACTTTTACAAGGCGTCGGAGCCTCTGGGGAAGACACAGAACCACATCGTCACAACTCCTCCACTGCATTTAACGGTGTGCAAAGTACTGTTTCACACCAGACCAATCTGGAGTATTTGTTGTAGAGGTTCTGGATAATTTTGTTCTTGTTTGACTAAAACTCAGCGTTCAAGTTAAACTCACTGTAGCATTAATCAGTCTTCACATATTTATGCTTCAGGCTGGTCATAAACATCAGAAGCGATATATTATTGCAGCTTTTTAAATTAAGGGTGGCATAATGTTGTGTAGAAGGAAACCATTTCACTTATCTCAGCTGCACAGCAGTAATATTGAAATCACGTTTCCCCCTCATATTAAATCCTAACCTGGGCTTTCAAACAAAACTTTGCCTCTCCAGCCACTTTCAGCTCCTCTCTCTGTGTACCACACAGCTATTTGGTTGCTCTGCAGCAGCGCAGGTGAAAACCAGCCGAGACACCAAGGGCCAGTATCTGTCGATCAACATGTCCTTCTCTGTGGGGGTGATGTCAGCAATGTACCTGACCAAGGGGATCTCAGGTAAAATATCTCACAAACTATTTAAATTGGCTGATGTGTAAAGTTATTAAAATATCACTTCTATAACCAGCTGTACAGTGGAAATTGAAGTCCAACACCTGATAAGCAACGGGAAGAAATTTCTTGCTTTTACTCCTCAAATGTATCACTGGAAATCTTTTAAAAAGAGTCATTTAGCTTTTAAGAGCTTTCTTTTGACTGACTTATTGAATCTAATAAACCATCAGATTCTCAGAACTTTCTTTTTCACTTTTTGCATTCCTTCTCCTACGTTTCACCCTCAGGAGCCCATCTGAACCCTGCAGTGACTCTTAGTTTCTGTGTCTTGAGGAAGGTGAAGTGGGGAAGGCTGGTACCGTACTGCCTCTCCCAAGTTCTCGGGGCATATGTGGCATCAGCGCTGGCCTACGTGGTTTACTACGGTTGGTCTTTCTATAATCACTGGAATGTCTTCATACACACCTGAACTGATTTATTAGAAGCAGTATGAATGCCAACAGTTCTGAACAAGTATAATCCTTCAAGAAAATTCTCTAAATTCCGTAACTGACATAGTTAAATTATAGATTCTTGAAGTAGATCAGGGGTGTCAAACTCCAGTCCTGCAACCTTTAGATTTGCCTCTGCTGCACCACACCTTAATAGAATAATTAGGTCATTAAGGCTCTGGAGAACTTATCTACACAAGGAGGAGGTAATTAAGCCATTTCATTCCAGGGTTTTGTAACTGTGGCACATCTAAAAACTGCAGGACAGCTGCCCTTGAGGACTGGACTTTGACACTTGTGAAGTAGATAATTGAAAAATGGACACAGAAACTATCATGAAAATCCTAAAAAAAAACAAACAAAAAAACCCCAGATTGACCAAGAAAAATCTTGAATTTAAAAATTTTCCAGAGGTTCAATCAACTTTGGATTTCATTTCAGAGGTTTTCAAAACACCAACGTTTTTGCAATCTCCTACTTCATGGAGCAACTTGAGACACTTTACATGAGGCTATCCTGAAATGTCAGAATTGGTTTGTTTGCAGTTATTTTTTTTCCCCAGATATTAAAAAATGTTTCTGTTGCAGATGCTATTATGGAGTTTGGTGGAGGCGTGTTGACTGTTTATGGCCCAAATGAAACAGCATCTATATTTGCAACGTATCCGTCCCAGTACCTCACGTTAGGGAGGAGTTTCCTTGATCAAGTACGAGTTTATCAGAATCAAACCATTGCTTTGTCAATTTCTCACTGACCCACAGCAAAATGTTTAAATGTTCCTGTTCAGGTAGTGGGGACTGGGACACTGATGTTATGCATCTTGTCGTTGGACGAAAAGAGGAACACCCCCGCTCCTTCTGATCTGATTCCTCCAATAGTTGCAACAATTGTCCTCGGGATCTCCATGTCCATGTCAGCTAACTGCGGAGCTGCGATAAATCCCGCTCGTGACCTGGGGCCACGCCTTTTCACTCTGACTGCAGGCTGGGGGACCGAAGTCTTTACGTAAGAACTTCATCTTGTTTTGCTTTTGTAATTTCACTCTAAAGAGAAAAGTCCAAATTTATACATTTGACATAAACAGACATTATTTTCTGTTTCTCAGAAAGTTGTGTCTTTCCGGAAGATGCATGCCACCTTTTCAGAGAACAGATAATCAAACTTCTGTTTCTTCCAGTCAAAGCTCCTCAAATGAATTTAAGGACCCTGAAAATTTACAAAGCAGCATTCACAAGTTGTTGCATTTTTCACAAACAGAAACTATAATCCTGAAGCTCTTTCCTCAAGTTTTTAATTGTGATTTCTCCTCAGGTGTTACAATTACTGGTTCTGGGTCCCACTAGTGGCTCCACTTATTGGAGGCCCTTTAGGTTCTTGCCTTTACTTGGTCTTCATCGAATGGCAGCTGCCCACTCCAGAACCTCCTCAGGACAAGAGGACAACAGTCTCCACCATCAGTAACAGCATCAAAGAGCCTGCCACCAGATGGGGAACAGGAGACAAGTTAAAGTCAACATATTTTTAGTCACTGATCAGTAACAAAAGTGTATAAGCCTTTTTGATCAATACACATGGCATAAAGTGGTAAATCTGACTGGTTGGTTGGAAATTGAGGATGTTCAGGTATTTATATATGCTTCTGTTAACAGAGTTATGATTATTTCTTTTCATGACTATACGTTTGCAGAAACATTTTAGCAGAATCATGTGTGTTACATTAAACCTCTGTGTATTTTAATTTTTCAAAAACCATGTGCCCACGTTGCCTCCCTGATATAACCGGTGAAATGGTTTCCTAGAATGAGTCGCGATATGATTGAAGGTTACCTGTCCAGGGTGTATCCTGCCTCTCAACAAAGAATTGGGGAGGCAGGGCAGGATTTGGAGAAAAATGACCATCTTATGTTAGAAAAAATGTTGTGATTTTTTTCTTACTTCTCTTGTAGTTTTCAGACAGATTTATGCATTTCTTTTATAATGGAACTTATAAATCTATAGCCATAATAACTTTCTCAGGAATGAGGCTGTTTGTACATTTAACCATTGCAAACATACAATTAGTCCACTGAATAAAACACAACATTCACCTTGAAGGTTCCACATATTTACAATCTATTGTCTTCCACTTATGCGGGGTTGGGTTGCTGCTAAAACGGCACCGATCAGCTCATCACTCATTCTGTTTTTATCTCCTTTGAGAACAAAACCCCACTTTGCATGCTCTTTTCCAGGCTCAAGAGTCAAGACTGTGCACGGTCTCAGATTTGGAGACACTGATCCTCATTCTGGCTGCCTCGTAGATCACAATCTGATGAAACAAACATCCTCTCTCTCTGTTAGACTGTGAAAATTTTACACATTGTAAACTTATCAAGAAGACTCGATGTGGTGCTAGAATGAAGAAAGCTGCTGCACTTTAAAGTAGCAGCGCTGCTTACACTGGGAAGTTTAAGTTTCCTGAACACAACCAGCAGAGGAGTAAGAGGAGATGGGTATTCATTAAAGAAATATTCTTTTTTTTACATCAGTGTTGTTGTTCATTATGATATTGGTTCATGGTATCAACAAACTATTTACTTTCTATGAAATGCCTCAGTGAGCAGTAGATGTAGGTCAAACAAAGATATTAAAGTAGTTGTAGAAAGTGAGGAAGTATATTTACTTATCTGCAAGGCTGTAATGCTATACTTAATAAAGCAATCATTGGAAATCATTAGATTTTCTTTAATGAATACCCAAACATTTGGCTTCTGATAATCCCAGTTATGATCCAGCTGACATTAAGGTGTTACAAAAGCATGATTTTTACTCTGAACATGCCACATATTTTCTGCTCTTGATTGAACTATTTATAAAAGGTAAAATATAAGGTAAAAAAAAAAAAAAAAAAAAAGTCTTCATCACAGTTTTCTTTTCTAATCACACAAGCATGTGAGTTTAAGTCTGGACCAAAATGCAGAACTTGGAATAATCAAACTGAGTATTTGATGATGAAATAAAAAAAGAAAACCTCACTGCACAAGTGAAGAAGAATGAAAGTCCAGGAGCTTGAACACCTCAAAGACAGAGGTGGAAATGACAAAACAACTAGAAGGACTAATCTGAGACAAATGGGAGCAGCTTAGGGAAAATGCAGGTAAAGGAGAATCGTGTGATGGACAGCAGCTGAGGGAAAGTGAAAGATTAGCAGGGAGATGAACTAGGATTAAGACTAATCAAAAGGAACAAAATTCAAAAGCACAAAGAACAAAACTGACAATTAAATAAACTAACGCAAAGGAACAAACTTAAATGTCAAGATTCAAGAAAGTAAATAAACAACAGGGAAGTTATCAAAACAAAAACAAATGAAACCCATTTATTTTTTACTTATTTATTCATTGGCACAGTAATAGAATATAATTTTATAAATACTTAAAACAAATTTTAATGAGGTAAAACAAGAAGTGAGGACCGGCTGTAGAGGACATAGTAAACAGCAGAGGGCGCCATGACACTAAGCAGACAAAAAGTAGTGTAGATTATAGGTGGTAAGATGTGTGTTTGAGGTGGTAAAACAGTGCTGTATAAAATAAAAAATGGTGTTAAAAAGGCAAATTGGTTTAAAGCAGTTTATATATTTGTCTTGCAGTTGTAAGACATAATGAGAGAGAAATGTGAGACTCAGCAGATTTAGCGCCTGGAAGCAGGAAGTTCAGATGGAGAAGGTGAAGTAGGTGAAACCCTTCCTCCTACCTCTGCTCATAAACATCTCTCTTTCTCTTTCTCTCTCTCTCTCTCTCTATCATTCTCTCTCACTCTCTGTCTCTCTCTCTCTGTCTGTCCCTCCTCCTCCAATCAAAGCCAGTCCTCCCTCATCCTGACCCCTCTGAATGCTTGCTGAGCCTCCACCTTTGTTTCTCCTCTCCCCACTAAGTCCTCCTTTCATCACATCGTCTCTAGTAGAAGTCTGAACCTCATCATGACCTCCAGCTCTACAACGTTTCCTCCAGAAACACATTTCTGACGCAAGGTTGAAAAAGGTAGGATGTTTTTGAGTTGGCACCCCTTTTTTATGTGTGTAGCTTTCAATTTTGATGTTTTATGACTTCGTCACCTGGAAATGTAAAGGTTTGTCCCAATGGGAAAGTAATCAGTTTGTGTTGTTACACTGAGAAAATACACTTTTCAAAGTTGCCAATCATATAGAGCAGTTTATGTGGAAGAGGTGGTTAGATTCAGGGGATTTCATATAAAGTCACTGTCGCTTTCTGTGAGTCATAACGTTTATGAAACTCAGAGTTCCTCCTGTGCCTGCAGACTGCCTTGACTTTCATTTATTGTTGTGCGTCAGTTGAATAAATACGCCTCTAAACTGACTAAATCTGTATTTGATGCGACATGATGTGTTGATCTGGAGTACAAGTAGAAATACGAGACGTTGCATATTATTTACAGCGTCTTGCAGTAGTGTTCACATACCTTTCCACATTTTCGCTTGTAACAAACACAAACTTTTCTGTTCTATTAGGATTTCATGTGATAAACCAACACAAAGTCACAAACAGGCATGAAGTGGAAGGAAAAGAAAGAATGGTTTTAAACATTGTAGCTGTGGCTGTGTGTTTAGTCTTGTCCTGCTGGAGGGTCTCTGCCCCAGTCTCAAGTCTTTATAGATTCAAAACGGCTTGCTTTGTCTTCCTCTCCGTCCTTCATCCCACCGTCCCCATTCCTGTTTAATAGAAGAATCCACCCAGCATGATGCTGCCGCCGCCATCTTTTATGGTTGGGGCAGTGCTTTCAAAATGATGTGGAGTTTTAGATTTCTGCCACAAATAGCAAACATGTAGGGCGCAAAGTGCATAGCAGTCCCTGAACTGTTGCTATTGCTGAAGAAAATCCTGAAACTGTCACCACTGTTAAGTAAATCAGATCTGTCCAAATCTGTACAAACTACATCACAGTGATACATGTGGCTGAAAACTGAAAGGTGACAAGACTCCCCTGTACAGAGCTGAGGAGGTTCAGACATCTGATGAGGACATTTAGAAGCTGTCTGGAGGTTGCCTTTGGAGGTAGCCACCAGAAAGCTCTTCTGACGTGAAAAAAGTCAGCTGAGGTTGTTGAGGCGTCTGATCAGGATGACACCAAGGCGTCTTATTCTTTAAAAACCTTTCCAGGCACATAAGACTGGGAGGAGATCAGGGCAACGCTAAAATCACCAGAGAGATCATTTCATAGATGGATGTTGTTAGAGGAAATTACACAACTGCAAAAAAAGTGTTTTATGGCTGATGTCATATATAGAAGCAGAAACAGAAGCAGTGTTTGATTGTGAATGAAATCCTGTGACAGTCTTGTAAAATAACTTGGTGGCCCAGTGACATGTAGAACAGGTGGATTGCTTTTCCTGCATTGCTTTTTACGGTATTGAGAGTCTTGCAGGTGGTGTTGCAGTTCAAAGTGGTAGATTTCACTGGGGATTTTCACAAACATCCACCAGACTCTTCTCTAAGTAATGAAACACATTTAGCCCAGATGTCTGGAATGGGGCTCAGTTATTCAGTTTGTCTCTAGTGGTTCTCACTTCCCCAAGAAATCATTTTCGGTTCAACTGACCTGCGGGTCTCTAGGTTCACACCAGACGTGACTGATGGACAAGCAGAGAGGAAGAGGTTTGAAAACACAAAGGCTGAGGAGCGAAGAGAGGTGAGAGAATATGGCAAGCTGCTGTCGCTCTCACACTGTTGCACCTACATGAAAAAACACAGCAGCATAATGAAGGAAGGAAACTAAAGGTCAAGGCCGCTGTTACTGTGATATATGTAAAGGATTATGTGATTTCTAAAATGCAATAAGGTGATTGTGAAAGACCTGGGATCCACTCAGCTGCTTCTCTGATTAATGGTCTCTTTGCAAAACCCGTCTCTTTGTTCAAAGCTTGAAAAATGTTTTCATACTAACCCAGTCTCAAATGTCTCAGTAATTTCTTCTCTGACCTGTCTGCTGTGTTTCTTGTTCTTCAAGGAAGGAAATGTCCTTCAAACCGATACAAGGACATTTCATGACACCCAATAGCACTGAATTTACTATTTTAGTGACTTCTTACAGTTGAAGAAACATTTTTTACGGTGTTTGTAAGAAAGAAAATGTAAAAAGGTTAATCTTTTTGTGCTTGTCTTTGTGTTGGTCTGTCACATATAACAATAAAGTACAATCAACTTGTGGCTATAGCTTGATTATGCTTTTGCAGTTATTGTCTCTTTGATACTTAGATGTTGCAGAGATTGATGTTTTATTTTTCTCACACTTAAATCTTTATTTACTAAGTACATCCATAAAGTTCTAACCTTCTCTTCATCAGTAAGTACATCTAACCTTTTTGCTCTATAAGCCTATTCTAATGAATATGGGAAACATCCCATATTCATTAGAATTGATTCAATTGCTCCAAACTCCTTTAAATCACAATCAAGAGTTTTTACTTTCAAACAAGACCGATTTACCTTTAGGGTTTCCAGACCTCTGCGTGACCTCCACGGTTCCAGTAACAGTCATTTGATAATCACATTATGCACCAAGGAAAAAGAGCTAGCTTAGAGCATTTTGCATTTGTCTTGCAGCCTTCTTCAGTTTTTTTGCCTGAAGATTTATCGCCTAAGGCTTAAATTACCTGAAACTGGCCATAATAATAAAATGAATCCCCATGTCTTAATAAAAATAACAATTCTACTCCACTTCTTACTGAAATTGTCACAATGAGAAATTTTAGCCTGCTGTTTCCAAATGTTTTCATGCCTCTGTGGGTTTGTGGAGTGCAAGGAGTAACAAGATACCAGGCAGACAAAAAATAATGTAAAGCAGGGTGGAAAG